>NW_027185797.1:24308716-24372925 GCF_028583685.1 Petaurus breviceps papuanus | reverse complement strand
GCTTTGGTGCACGGCCCGACCGGCCCATCCGCGTCATGTTTCTGGCCCTTAAAATGTCACATTGTGCATTTGTTATCCCCCTTGTGTGTTTTATCTAATTACTGCTGCTGCTAATAACTAACATTTCTCCAGCACTTTACAAATATTCTCTCATTTAACCCTCCCAACAACCCCAGGAGGCAGGGCCTGTTGTTAGCTCCGTTTTACAGATGAGGAAATTGAGGCAGATGGAGGCAAAGTGACTTGTCCAAGGCCACACAGCTAGTAAGGCCGGATTTGAATCCAGGTCTTTCCAACTCAGTGCCCCACACTCTCTAATTCACTGTGCCACCTAGATCAGGATTGTGTCTATGTAAGATACAAGATACATAAGATACCAAGGCAGGATGGCGACAGTCTGTGCCCTCAAGGACTTCAGTCCCTGCCCCAGAACATAGTAGCACAGATCTCTGCACATGGTAGAAGTGTTATAATTTTATATTCATTTATATTAATTTTCATATAATTATTTAATCATATATAATTATTTTATATAATATTAATTTATGTATAGTTATTTAACTAATTATGTTCTATAATATTAACATATAATTCTTTAACTATATGATTACTTTATGTAATATTAATTTATATATAATTATTTAACTGTATATTATTATTTTCTATAATATTGCTGATATATCGTTTAACTGCATATAATTATTTTATATATTAATTTATATATAATTATTTTATATAATGTTAATTTATATATAATTTTATGTTGATTTTATATTCTTCCAGCTGTTCCCTTTGTTAAGTTTCCCAGACAAAGCTGTTCCCACAGTCGATGCAGACCACCACAGTCCCTGATTGTGTCATAATAAGCCCCATGATCATTTTAGCATGGAAATTCTAAATACCACTTGGATTCTTTTGGATTTTTTTTAAGTTATTAAGGTACCATCCATTTAATACAATTCAAAAGGCAACGTTCAATCTACAAGCGTTTATTAAGCACCTACAACATGCCAAAGTTCCTACTATATTCTGATCATTGTGCTAGGCACTGGGAATGCAAAGGCAGGATGGAGACAGTCCCTGCCCTCAAGGAGCTTATGTTCTACCATCAAAATGGGGAAAATTAAGATTACACAGTACAAGTTGGGAGAGGTCATTTAGGTTGGCTCTTTTACCTGGAGTGTCTTTGGGTTCTAAACTGTGCAGTGTGGGTAGGAGAAGGGGGATTGGTCAGGATTGTGTGGTCTGAGGCTCCTCATCAGGTCCCCCAAAGAGACATTCTCATTGTCTTGCAGTCGGGGTGATACAGATGGCCTGAGCTGAGCTCACACTCCATAATCCCTCCTCACAGACGGAACCAGATGTAATGAAACAAAAACCTCCAGTGTTTGGACAGCTGTGAGCCCCGCAAGCCATCCCTGACATTCTAGAGGGGTTTCCAAAATTCTCACCACTACAGTACACATAGTTCTAGTTTAAAAAAAAAATTACAAGCGACAGCACTGGTCCTGTGTGTCTGTAACAAGTGGGGAATGCCTCCCTCATGGCCCTTTTAAGTGAAGGAATGCATTATTTTCTGCATATTTATTTAAAAATTCTTTAATGCTGGAGAGAGGATTGTTTTAAAAAATGAAATTTGTAACGAATAATATCAAATAATGTTATATCTGCTACCTTTTTAAACAGAAAAAAATTACTTTAGAGACAAGAGACATTTAATGTTGTCTCTCCTGACTTTCTCACTTACGCTTAGCTTTTCCATGTTTCGAGGCACACAGATTCACATAGATGGTATTATTTGTGGGAAGTTTTTTTTTTAAGTAAATGAGCATTTGTATATGTTAAGACCATTCCCTTGGCCTTCCTCCTCACCTCCCAGGTTGTATATCTTTCCAAACAGTAGAACTGGTTTCAGTTAATGGTACTTTGTTCTATTGCATGGTACAGTTTAGAAGGTGATCTTTGTCTAGGGGTCCCCCCCAGTCCCATTCTAAATAACAAACCCATTAAGCACTTGACTTGGTTTCATCCTGACTATGCCAGCTGTGAGGTGGGTTGCAGCATGTCATGATGGAAGCCAAGCAGCAGGGACATTTCCCTGGGCACACCAGGGAAGGTGAGCTGAATTTCTTCTAGGAAGTTCAGCAAGGCCATTAGACTAGAAGCTGCGTGATTCTAAGTTAAGAAGGTTAGGAGTCAGCCTCCTGTCTGTCCTTATTTTGGACATAGATCTTGGTCCTTCCCAAACTATCTGTCACCCAGAGATAGGCAGAGTCTACATAGGGATTTTCCACCATGTTTCCACCAGCAGTTTCTAGACTGCCTCTCCCTGCCTGCTGATTAGGAGGTGTCGTTTGTAGGATGTAAACTGCTTTTAATCTTAGCCTAAACTAAATATAATTAGAGATTTACATCTGCCACATCCCCCTGACATCATGCCCCCCAAAGCCATTTTTTTTCATTACCTGTACGACTGATTCCCCTTCATTAGTGTGGATAAGTGATAGGTGTGGATAAATATATGCTTAATATGCACGTTCATAACAAACATTCATATTGGCAGCCATATTTATGGCCAAGAAATAAAAGAAAAAAGGACTTTTGCTGTGAGCCCGATCCATTTAAATTTTGCATGTAAGGGGTAACAGTTTTGCAGTCCTACGAACATGTAAGGGAAAGTAATTTCAAAAATGAGCATCTCTTCTTACAAAGGTAAGAATCAGACAAATAAAAATGATATTGATTGATTAAAATTGATTTCTTTCTCTCTCTCTCTCTCTCTCTTTTTTTTGTTTTGGTCTTTTGTTACATGCTATTGCCTAGAGTCAGAGAGCCAGTGTTGACAGACACACCCAGAGCTTTCAGCCAACCTGCTAAAATGTTGGGGTCAATTTCTGTTTAGTAAGAAATATCAAAGAAACATTTCAGAGTGAATGCTTGCTGCACGTTTTCTGTTTTCAGAAGTGCATGAGAAAATAAGACCCATAAGTAGGAACAATGAAACAGCCTGCTTTGTCTGCACACAGGGACTTTGAACAGATGCGTAAGTGATTGAATAAGGAGAAAATCGGCACATCCTTCCTTTCCCCATTTAACCAAATTAATTTTAAGAAGAGTGTCAGGGCTTTGGGGGGATGGGGGTGGGGGGGGGCTCTTGCTTTGCATAGCCACTAAACTGAAGATCACCTTTCTTTCCCTAATTCCCTTAGCCTGACAGTTACTTTGCGGGGAATGAATCAGGGAAATGGTGTTGTGTACTGTAAATTCATCTCCTGACATTGCCCACGATGGCCCGCTGGCCGACGCATTCGCTAGTCACCAGCCCATCATTTCTCAGTGAAAAGAACCTTTCAGCTCGGTGACCTCCTGTAGAGAGCTAATTTTCCAGCAGTCAGGCTCGATCTGGATAAATAATTAAGAGAGCGGGAGAGAGATGAAGGCGAGCACACCAGCTCTGCCTGTAATTCAGTTAATGTAGCCAGACCCTGTGATTTTGTTCCGGCAGTGGTAGCAGCAGCGGGCGAGCCCGCGAGCCTGCGGTGGCCACAAAGCCAATCCGTTGCGTTTGTCTTGGAAGAATTAATGACACTTTTCATTCATTTGATGGAGCTTGGACAAAAGCCGCAATGTGCGTCTATCCATAGAGAGACGAAGCCTGACATAACCTTTCCCTTCCTTTTCCTTTCTTATTCCTAACCATACCAGCCAGCACACATCCAGATTCCATCAGGATGGTCTGGTTTGGTTGGTTTTTTTTTTTTTTTAATCTTCCTCAATCACTAAACAGTCTTGGTTTTGGTTTTTGCTTTGTTTTGTTTTGGAATTTGCAGCATTCTTGTTTATAGAAACCGACCCTGTGGCTTATAAAGCAGTCGTGGTTAATAGCTTGCTATAGAACTTTCTGTAACTGTTCATTAAGAGTCAGTTTAAAGGGGGGAAAAGCAAATATTGGGCTGCGAGGGCCATAATACTCCTTTTTGCACACATCCTTAGTTATAGATCTTTATTTCCTTTTCTCTGGACCTCCTATGCTGTTCACTCCCAAAAGAGAAAGATTAGGGCACTGCATACAGATAGGCAGGGGGACGCCACGTTTCCAGTTTTCTCCAGTAAATAGTCTTTATTGTTGCTAAGCACAGAAATCTCACAATTTCAGAATAACAGGGAAGGGACTGTCCAAGTCTGTGTGTCAAAATGAATTCCTATTGAGAACAGCAGCAAGTATTTTTGTTGATTTGAACAAATGTTATAAGCTAAGATATGAAAAGTTGTTAATATGCACAAAGAAGGATACCATCCAGCAAACTTCTACCAAACAATTCCAACAATGCCCTTTCTCTGAAACTACCCCTAATTTTTCCTATGCATGTCCTGTTTTGCATCTTGTCTGCAGCATGGGGAGCACCCAGAATGTAGGGACTGGGTTTTTCCTTTCTTTGTGCCCCCAGTGCTTGGCACAGTGCCTGGCACGTGGTCGGTGTTGACTCAGCAGATCTCAAATGCGAATGTCCTTAAACATTAGTTAATCATCTGAATTGGAAGGGACCATGTGTTGAAAAGACTTTCTAAAGTCTTTTCTGGATTTCCAAAGCCTGCTGCCTTCAGCTGGCTTCCCACTCACTCCCTATGTGTGAGATGCTGAATGCTCACAGTGACAGCTACCCTTTCTAACTCAGCACTCCCTCAGGATCATATAGAGCAAGGCTGTTCTTCAGTTTCCCAGTGAGGCAGGTCTCAATCATATAGTCTCTTCTGGCTTCTCTTGGGGGGAAGGTGACACTCTCATTCTCCTTAGCAGATGCTAAAAAATAGCTTGGTCAGGTCCAATTTCATGGTAGAATCCTTTGGGGAATTTGGGTAGTGATTGGTCATTGAAGGGTTAATCAAGGCACAGCCTGGGGATCACAGATGAAACCTTAGACAACTCCCTGATTTCACAGAAGAGTAAACTGAGGGTCCAAGAGATGAAGTCTGTGGCTGCCTGAGGTCACACAGGAAGGCAGCCACAGAGCTGAGACTAGACTAAGCACCCTCACTCCATCTTTAGCTTTTCCCCCAATGAGCCATGATTTACTTCCTCACTATAATTTTTTTTGGCCTTATACATACAATAAATCAGCATTGCAACGTTGAGGTGCCCTGGACATCCTTCTGGCTTTTAAGAGGAACAGCTTTAGGCAGAGAAAGTTGGTTGGGGTTGATGGATGAGCTGGTCTTTGGAGGTTGGGCGATGGCTGGAGAAGCAGAGGGGAGCCCAGATATAAGAACTCTTCCCTATTCTTTCCCCAAATAAGCACCACTGGTCACTTCTGAGCTGATTCCGAGCCTCGAAGTGGGTCTCACTGCTGGGGTCATGAGAGAGAGAAGGAGGAAGAAGGTGAGGGGACAAGAAGTAAGGGGTAATGGGGAGCATATTCTGGAGCAAAGGGTGCCGGGGGTGACCTGAGGGATAAAGGAAGAGTGGACAGGAGAAGAGAAGGATTTAGGAACTCGGTTCCCCTTTTAAATGGAAGGGTGAACCACAGGAAAGTCGCTCCCACATCAGAACCAAAACCATGTGGGAGCCAGTGCTCTCGGTGACACGTCGTCAACTATGGTGGAAAGACAAAATCACATGAATTCAACAACTGCCTTGTGGCCGGAAGGCTTTGTCTAGCCTGCTTGCTTGCACTATCACGGTCCTTTCTGATTTAAATTGATTTTTTGGCTCCTGAGTCCATAAATCCAGAGGCTGGGGGAGAAGGGGTATGAAGCATCATCTCTAGGCAGAAGGACCAAGGAACTGACTGCCTCCGCTTGTGTGTGTGTGTGTGTGTGTGTGTGTGTGTGTGTGAGTGAGGGTGTGTGTTTTTAACTTGGAATTTCCATATTGCAAGAGGGAAAAGGCTTCTCTCCCATATAATGGAGCCATTAACATCTATTAATAATGCAGACAGGGTAAGTAGCTGGACTTGGGGCTCCCTGGGGGCCTCGTAAAACAGATGTGCACTATATCTTACCGGGTTTGATGGCCGCTGGGGTCGAGGGGGTCGCTGTGGCTCCTGCTTCTTTCCTCTGGCGCTGGGTTTTCTAATTTAAGCACCTCTGTCTCCCCAGCTCGAGCTCGCCTGCTGTGATCCAGGGTGGGAGACGGGAGCAGGAGGGCCGAGGGGGATCGGGGTGCTGGGTCTTTGTCGAACAGAGAGTCAGAAAGGGGGCACGGGCATGCTCACCAGCCGGTGCCACCCCCGCGCCTTCCCAGCTCACTCTTAGCATTTCCTTCCCAGATGCATTTCCCGGTGAGGGGCTGCCGGTGGTTTCAGGAGGCGCTGGCCGTCCTCCCTGCTATTTCTGGAGCTGAAAGGTAAGCCTTCTGCCGATGATCATTGGCGTGGCTGGATAGCGTTTCTGTTTCTCGGATTTGATTTTGTTTTGTTTTGGCATGAAGTCTCCCTGTGCCCAAGAACCGGGTGGCATTTGACAAGAAGGCTACTTGCTGGTGGAAAAAACCCACTGCCATATTCCTCTTCTAGGACTGACTGTCCGTTCAAGGCTTAATTCACTTTTTGCATGAAGGCTGCTTCTAGAGCAGGGAGCCCCCACATACATATTCATGTCGGAGACCGACTGTCTCAGCTATCTGAAAAATGCAGGCTGATTAATTTCATTTATTTATTATTTATTTATATATTTAGCCAAAGTGTGTGTTTCTTAATAATCGGGCAATTGTGAATTCATTATGGTGGCTTGGACCTCGTCCGATCTGCTTTTTCAGGGGTGATAAACAAAGGTGGTTTGTCTCCCTATCTCTGGTACCACCCACCCCCCTTCATTTTCTCTCTAGTAATCATTTACTTTCATGGCATTATGAAAAGCTAATTAAGAATGGCATTTTTTAAAGGAATAACTGCTTCATTCCTTCCATGCCTATCTCTTCCATTTTTTAAAAAAATCACTTAATGGGAAACATACCAGTTTCTTGGGGTTGATTCCAGAAGATTGAGGCATGTAGTATGTGTTTTTAAGTTCAGCAATGTAGACAGCGTTTATGTGACTTCTGTGAAAGGCTCACAAGATCGTCCCCATTAATGTGCATGCAAATCAATGTTAGCTTTTCATTACAAAGGATACCGCAGCTCATACTGCCATACAGCGTGGAGGGAGGCATTAATTCAACTGTATTTCTTACACCATAAGCTTTCTCCTCCTACTCTCTGCCTGTCCTGTCTCCCCCCCCCCCCGCCCCATCCCTAGTCCCCCAGTACCTTTTTTTTAATCCTTTCCTGAGCCACTTACTCAGTTTTGGAACAATATCCAATAACTTGTCATGGGCTGATTTTTAGATGAACTTGGTGGGTTCTATTCAGTGATCACATGTGAAATCATAGCCAAGGGGCTCAGATTTGTACATGATCCTGAGGTAGAATTAGCAACATTTTAGGAAAATATTTTATATAATGAATATAAAATCATAATGAAATTGGATTTTCAGAAAAAAACAAAACAAAACATAGCTTACATGTTTTTGAGTTCAATAAACATTGAACAAAAATGTCATTCTGTGTCTTTTGAGCTGGACTGCTTTGACTGGCCCTAATTCATATAGAATGTGCCCAGCAGAAGACCCTCCTGCTCTCTGTGACCTTTTCCTCATAGGAGACTTGGGGCATTTTCACTGACTGTCCCCATGCCTGAATTACTCTCTACTCATCTCTCCCTCCCAGCTTCCCTAGCTTCTTTCAAGACCCAGCTACAATTCAGCCTTCTCCAGGAAACCTTTCTTCTCACCCCTTCATGCTAGGGCTTTCTCTCATACTGATTATCCCCAGTTTATCCTACAAATACCTTTATATGTACTTAGCTATTTGCACGTTGCCTTCCCCATTAGACAGTCGGCTCCTTGAGACTAGGAACTGTCTTTTTGCCTTTCTTTGTACCCTCACACTTGGCACATAGTAGGTGTTTATTAAATGCCAGTTGACTGACCAAAAAAAGCTAAATCCGAAAACCATTTATGAACGTTCAGTAACCTGTCTAGTAAAGTTGTGGTCTTTTGCAAGGGGGAGTGAGGTGAGGGGAAGAAATTAATTTTTAAAAAAGAGGCTAGCTTACTGTAGTCTCAGCAAAAAGATAGAATGCAAGAAAAGAACTATTTCTGGTTAATGTATTCTGTTGACTTAGAGTACATATGACTAGCTAGCTATTCCGTGGATAACCTTTTAAGAAAATCCATCCAGTTTTAAGGAACTGGTTTACATATGGGATCATATTGAGTGTGTATGTGAGTGTGTGTACACACCTGTATTGTTTGCATATCTATGTTTTAAATATAGGTAGATATTGAAAATGTGTCTAACACAAACCGCTTCCTGGTCTCCTCTCTCTCTATAAACAGAAGCAGCAGCCCTTGGCAGATAGAATACTAGCATATCTTTGTCCCCATTCAAGACAGAGAAAAGGTGGGAGGAAAAAGGGGGAAACAAAAGTAAAGGTTAATTAACTTAGAAGTAAATCAGGATCCAGAAAAAATGAGATAGCCATAATTCCCCTTTTGTAGCAGCCTAATGTTCATTTTAAAGTGGCTACAAATATTGTATATAATATAGGACTACATCTGTGTGTCTGTGTGTGGAGATATATATACACACACACACATATATATATACATACATACATATGTATATGAACGTTTTCTTGGTCATCTGCTTTTTGTACATTGTATGTCCTCTGTGAACATATTTCTGCATCTGCTATGGTCCTAGAAAGTATTCACACAATGGGTTATCGGAGAATGCTTGGTCTTGGGAGGGGAGAAGCAGCCGGTGTGGAACAGACGTGATCGGAGAGGGAACGGGGGAGCGGATCACTGAGCAGGAGGCTGCCTTTGGGAGAGAAGTCGAGGGGGGGGAGTGCGTTCAGTATGCCTCAGCGCTCTCTGCCCAGCATGTTTGTTACCATTGTCTGTGGGCTCCCCTTCTCATGTGTGTGTGTGACATACAGAGGGGATTCATAATGACTTAACACAGCTATAAAACGTGCAGCTTAGTAAGCAGTCCTCGGACCGCCCTCTCATCTTATTGGGAGCTAGTAACTTGTCACCAGAAGAGACCTAATGTGGGAGATGTGCGTGCCTTGCCATCCGTCACTGGCGATGCCCAGAGTGAGATAGTGAGTCTAAGTCACAGCCTGAAATGAAAAGACCTTCACTTGCCTTTTTTTTTCTTACAATAAATAGGTGTAGTTGGGGGAGAAGCCAGTCGGGATGGGACAGAGGACTGTTACGTCCTTAATATTTGCATCATTTAAGTGAGCACCCAGCATGGTGCCTGGCCCATAGTAAGAGCCAAGTACATGCTTGTAGAACGATTGTGTAATTTTCAAAGACAAGACATCTCTTTAGTAAACACATGGATAGGTCTCACAGGACACAGAGCAATGGGGCATATCCCTACGACTCTGTCTGATGCTGTTTCGTTCCATGAAAGATTTTGTTCCCCTATATTTGCTAGATGTGAAATAATGCCTTTAACATCCGCATCACACAACCAGACCAATCAGAGGCACTGTTCGGAACGGCTTCTCTGCTGTATAGAGAGTCTTTCTGATACTTTAGTCCTAGGGAAGAATGGTGAGATGGACTAAATTTGATCATCAGAAATGCCTGAGATGTCCTGTTTGCTGATTTCCAGAGTGCTTTTTTTTTTTCAAACAGGATTTTGCTCCCTTTTTTTTTTTACTCCCATTCGCTAAAGGAAGACTCTTCACAGCTAAGTTCTGATTCATCCTCTTCCCTACATTCAGCACAGAGGTACTAAGCACCCACTCTCCTACCCTGCTAGGCATTAGGAATGGACAAGAACGTGACCTTTAGAGCTAGAAAGGACAGGAGATCGCATTTTTAAATCAACCTGTTCTCTCCTATTACAGATGAGGAAATTGAGTCCTGAAGAGTTAAAATTACTCAGAAAGGTCACACAAGTAGTCAGTAACAGAAAAACTGAGATTTGAACCCAGTGTTCCTCCTCTGAGTCTGCTACTCTTTGTATTAAAGATGGAAGATAGTGCTGTTCTTGGGCCTCAGTGAGTTTACAGTCTAAGACAGAGATAAGCCAGAGACACAAATAAATATCTGTTACAAGTCTGAATTGTTTACTGTGTAGAAAATGTCGTAGAATCATGGGTTTGGAGCTGGAAGGGGGAAGCCTCGGAGGTGATCAAGACTGATTCACTCCTTAGAGGAGGAAGTTAAGGCCCACAGAGTTTCATATGAATTGGCGAAGACCATCGAGATAGCACGCCTCTGAGAGAGGGAGGCATTACTTCTATCTGGGGAAATCAGAGAAGGCTTCGTGGTGGAGGCCATGTCTAAAATGGGTCTGGAAGGAACTGGATTTCCACGGGGGTGCTGGGAAGGCAGTTCAGTCGTTCCTTCGGGCATGGTTATGGTTAACAGACACCCCGGGAGTACATGAAGGAGGGCCAGGAGCCAAGCAGCAGTGGGCGGTACAGTAGAGCTGAAATGTGGAACGTGTGAAAAGGAAATCTTGAATTTGGAAGGTGAATAAAGAGACACATGAAAAGTACTTCCTTCCTTGGTGACGCCTATTTTAGAACACGTAATGGCAACCACACCACTGCTGTTGAACATAAATGACACCTGTCTGGAGCCTGCCTGGGCCTCAGTTTCCTGATCTGTAAAATGGGTATGTCAGATAGGAGGTCTCTTGTCCCTCTAGGCTTTCAGTCTTGTGTTTGAATGTGGCCAAATGGAACAGAACTAACCCATTTGAACCAAGTGATTGACTTATCCTTTGGGGGCACTAAGATCTAGGAAATTCTGCCTGTCCTGCCATTCTGGGGCTTTGGATGAAATGGAAAATGGAGTGAGGTCACCTCCCATCTCTGAAGCCCTTTTAAAGTTTGCAAAGTGCTTGACTGCCCTGTGAGGTTGTCAGTGAAAGGATTAGCTCTGATTTTGTAGATAAGCTGAGGCAGGCTCTCTGACCGAGGTTAAGTGGCTCAGTGCCCTGAGGCTCCAGGCTTCTCCAAGACTCAATTTCTGAGAAGAGCTGACCTGCGTGGGTAGGAGGAGCTTTTTCATCAAGGATATCACAGGGCAAGCTCATGTTCCTGTCACCTGGTTCCAAGTCCAGCCCTCTTTCCTGGTACCGAGATGCCTCTTGCTTGGCCCAAGTTGGACTTTCATTCATTCACTGAGCACATATTTGTTATGCCTCTACAAAGTGCACACGACCACGGTTAACTTTTCAGTCAGTGGGTCCTTAGCGGGGGGGGGGGGGGGCGTGGATGTGTGTGAGCGTGTGTGCATTTAACATCCTCTCCTGGTGATTTCTTTCCCCCTTAAGACTTCATTCTAGCATAGGTTTTTTCTGGTTATCTTTCATTTGTTGCACAAATTCAATGAGTAGTCAAATAAAATAGAAAAGGATGTTGTACTTTATTGGTACTGAGATGCCATTTGTTCATCATCATCATCATCATCATCATCATCTCCCTGGCTCCCTCAGACCTCTCCCCTAGGGACTGACTCCCAACATTCAGCACAAGGCAGACCTTCCTTGTTCCGCCAGCATCCTGCTGGCTGATGCTGGATACTCCATTGGGGGGGGGGGGTCTTTGGTTATCAGTGAAATGTCATGGCCACATCCCTTTGTTGTCCATAGTGAACCGTCCAGACAGTTAGCCTCTTGGATGCTGTTATTGAGCGGTTCCTTCAAGTTAGGAAGAACGCTGTTCCCTTTGCCTTTAAGGCACAACACGGAAACCGAGATGTAGCCCCATAGTCAAAGTATTCCTTGATGATGGGCTCACAATGGCCAACGTGTGGGGCTCTGAAGGGTGCCGAGTACTTTTTGTCCCCTATGCTGAGCCCCATGACAGCCCTGGGGAGTGATCGTCCTTGTCTCATGGATGAGGAAGCCGAGGCAGAGAAGGTTCAGGACCCTCCCCCATCAGGTCACTAGGAAGCCAGACCTCCCTGACATCCCCACTTCAGCCTCTGTCCAGACTCTACCCAGACCGGGGCTGACAGCTGTGTGAGCATGCGTCCAACCCACCTGGAAACAGTAGGTGACAGGGAGCCTCAGACAGGCCCCACATGGAGCCTTGTCAAGGCAGGTCTTTGCTACAAAACACCAGACTGATGTGACTGTAAGTGTGTGAGCCAGGTCAGGGAAGCAGGGGGATGTCTTGTACATCAGATACACTAGGGGGAGGCTTACCTCCCCTTGGTAAGTAGTGTAGTGAGCAGATTATGCTGGACTGGACCTGCATTTGAGAGACCCACATGGACAGAGGACAGATCACTACCTCTCTGGGCCTTCATTTCCTTCCCTGTGAAATGGGGGAATTCACATCCCTCCTACCTCACAGGCTTGTAGGGAAGGGAAAGTCTCCGTAAACCTACATTTTTATGGAAATGCGATTGGTCATTATTCTTAACTCTAATAAAAACAGCAGCTAGCTGCTGAGTGATCTGGACTTGTTTCTTGGTTGTTAAGCCAGGAGTTTTTTATGAACTGATGCAGACAAAGTGGGCAGAGCAGGGAGAACCCAACCCCCAAAGCCTACCTCAATGTTAACCAGGTCAGCCCAGCTTGGAGACCTTTCAGCAAAGTGGTGAGAACCAGGGATGGGCAAAGAAATGTCCTTGGTCAGTTTTGCTAAATGTTGGGAGGGGAAGGAAGAAGTCACCAGTGGTTATTATAGGAATGATTCTACTGGGAAATTGAATATGGCATGAAAATGAAAGACATTAGTGGGACCTTCTATAGAAAAATCTGCAGATTGGGAAAGCTGGAGGGTCACAGGGCTGAGTTTCTATGTCAGGATGCCAAGTTCATCCACAAAGGGTGTGTTCTTCCCTTTTTAAAATAATTCAGCAATTAGACAGCCAGTAAGTCTTTATTAGGCAGGTAATATGTGTTAGGTGTGTAGTAGGTGCTGGGAATCCTAAGATAAAAGGAGGGTCCCTGCCTGCCCTCAGGGAACTTACATTCTCTAAACAGTTCGATCAAGGCCCATGGACTGAGATCTGTGCTAGTGCTGGCTGAAATAAATCCAAATAAAACACCATCACCAACATCAGTGAGTTTACAATCTAGTAAAGAAAAGTCATAGTTACCGAGAAAATTTGACTTGTGTCCAACATGGTGCGTGAAGGCAGAATAATGAGTGGTGTAGTTAAGGAACAGAGATGGAAGAAGCCGGTGGATTCCTCTGGTGCAGGAAGGGTCACAGACATTGAGGTTCCCAGCTTGGGGGTTACAAGTTCAGGCTGGCTTCCATCATAACCTTCCCCAGACTCAGCTGCAGGAGGATTGGAAAGGACACTGGATTCGACATTGGAGGCCCTGGGCTCAAAGGCCCGCCCCGGGTTCAATTCCACTTCTGCCCTTTGCTCCCTATCTGACCAGTGCAGTTTCCTCATCTGTAAAATGGGAGGGGGCACATGAGAAACCCTTCAGGCTGACTCCATGATCTTATAACTCCTTTTGCTATTGGGTTCACTGCTGTATGAGAGAAAAAAAACACCCAGAGAACAGCCAGGGGGGCGGGGGGTGGAGTGAGATCCCTGTTCATGCCGGGTGGGGGGCAGATAGCCCAGAGAACGACACAGACTGGACTGCTTTAGGGGTAGTCCTGGCAGGGCCTGCAGCACCCCACCCACCACGAAGGAATAGATCCCTAAGAAGATGATTCACAAAGACCACGTTGTGTGCATACTTGTGGTTTGTGGTATAGACCAAGAGCCCGGGCAAGCATCCCGTCCTCCCTGGGCATCCCACTCCAGACAGTCTGGGTGGTTTGGGATTATCTCGAGGAAAACCTTGTTAAACAGCCTGCCTTGCTACCAGGTATCTGGCCAGAAATTTCTCTTAGAGACACAGAAAGCTTGGTTATAGGTTGTTCCCAAAGGACTGAGACCTGGGTTTCTTGGATTGGAAGCCTGCAGTGGTCCAGGTCACAGGACCCAAGATTCAGAGCTTTTATTTATCTATTTATTTATTTATTTTTAAGCAATTGGGGTTAAGTAACTTGCTCAAGGTTACATGGCCAGTTATTTTGTGTGGGTGCCAAGTATCTGAAGCCAGAACCGATCCCGGGTCTCCCGATGCCAGGGCCAGCACTCTTACTCACTGCGCCACCTGGCTACCCCTAATTCAGAGCTTTTATGGGGCCTGCCCCTTCTGCCACCCCACCATTGTGCAGATGAGGAAACTGAGGCTTGCAGGACTCTCATGGCATCAAACCTGACCCAAGGATTCTGTGTGTGCTTCATCACAGCTGGAAAGACACTGGTGATGGCAGGCCTGGGCCCAGAATTGACAGGACCGACCACGTAGACAGATCACAGCATATCAAATCCACCAAGTCTGCTGGCCTGGGACCAGCTCTGTGTAGAGAGGGGGCGACCTGAAGCAGCCGCAGAGTTCTCTCTACCTTTTTTAAAAATGTGTTTTATCGGTGCTTTTTCCCACCTCATCACAGTCATTCCATCACCCCCACCCACAAACTAAACACTATTGTGATAAAGAAAAACAATTACACAAAAACATATGTTCTAGAGACTGAGTCTTGACAACGTATACAATATTTTGTCCTAGAATTTCCCCTCTTCTCTTCTGTGGAGGAGGGGGATATTTCATTATCTTGTCTCCTTGTCTTTTTAGTTACTTTTTTTGGAGTTGAGGTGGGTCTAGGAGAATAACATTCTGTTTTTATTAATCCCAAACTCCTTTGTGGGTAAAAATCTAGAATAGCCCTCTGTTTTCTTTTTCTCCTGCTCACACTTCACAAACAACACTTAACATGGGGCGGCTAGGTGGTTCAGTGAATAGAGCACCAGCCCTGGAGTCAGGAGGACCTGAGTTCAAATCCAGCCTCAGACACTCAACACTTACTAGCTGTGTGACCTTGGGTGAGTCACTTAACCCCAATTGCCCTGCCTTCCCCCCTCCAAAAAAGGGCAAATTTTTTTTAAACCACTTCATATGCTGAATAAAGTAGGAAGGTATAATATTTAGGTGGAAAGAGTATTGGACTTTAGAGTCAGGGGGCCTGGGTTCAAATCGGCCCTTTCGCTATCTCATTCTGCTTTGGCGGATAATCTAAGGTCCCCTCCAGCTTTGAAGCTATGATTGACCCTCCGAAGGGGTAAGGGCCAGGGGTGAGGAGTAGGAAGAAGGCACCACCATTCCTGTTCTCCTTCTACCCCTACTCAAAGGCCTAAGTGAGCTTTCACTTTGTCCCTCCAGGTGTGACCCTCCCCCTCACAGTACAACTGTAGAGCTCCGCACTTTGTTTTTAACCCCCCATGGGGATGGGTGATCTCAGAGGTGAGACAGCCAGATTTCCCCTGACTCATTCTGTGGCGTCAGACTCTATGAAGGTGTGACCCTCCTGAACACGTGTCCGACCCCACGTCCGCACGTTGGGTGGCCAGCGCCAGCGGGGGGGCACGCCTCCTGGGGCGTGCTGCAAGGTCAGGGTATGGAGCTGGTGTTCTGACTGGGAAGAGAGCTGGATTTGGCATTCCGTAGCACCCTGTGATCCTGCTTCCTTCAGTAACTAGGTTTTAATTGTGGCAAAACTGACCTATTTGTGAAGTGGAAAGAGTAAAGATAAAGTGTGTGTGTGTGTGTGTGTGCGTACACACACACGTGGGCACACACCCCTGACAAGATATATTTTAGGAGCTGGAAGCTTGGTAACAGGACTTGATTAGGTGAATGTTAGCTCTCAGACACACTTCAGCAACCCCAGAGAGAATGGGAGTGACATTTCTCAATGGGGCTTTTCTCCTGGCCTCCGACAGCAGACTGCTGACTTTGAGGAGGGGACACCCCAGGGGGCTGGCAGGCCTGGGAGGATCCTCACACTTAGGGGTTCCCTTTGGGCAGTTTCTATTCGTGTGGACTGTCAGCTTCCTTGTAACACCCCAGACTCTGAACTGACAGTTCACGCTTTCCCTGTCAATGCCGGGCAGCGTCCTGACACCCTGATGAATCAGAGGTTTAGAAAGCACTTTGAGAGCAGCTTTCGATTAGGTGTGTTAATGGAATTTACAAAATGGAGAAACAAACCCTTACCCAAGAATATGGATTTTTTTCAGAGTCTCTCTTTTCCAGCATGTGTCTTCCTGGGAATAATGTAGGACGTTTGACTAGCAGACAGTTTAAGACAAGAGGAGAAAAAGGGGAAATTGAAAAGGTTAACAGATTGGTTCAGTGAGATTTCATCTTCTCATGTCTAAGCTCATACATCCTTTGGCTTGGAGAGCAAACAGTTCAGATGAAAGATTTTTCATGTCCCATTTTCCTTCTCCCTTCATCCTGACATGGCATATAACTGGTTTATTAAGATTCTGTTCTTCGTTAAGATCTCATAATCAGTGTTCTCATTTAGGGAGCAAACTTTGTCAAGAAAAGCCTTTTTTTCTTTTTTTTTTTTTTTTTGCCTGGCTCAAAGATAAGGAAATCTCATTTTCCTAAACTGGATTTAAGATGAATAGAGTCTCAGCCTTGGAAAGAGCCTCGGGGCCATTTGGTCCCACTCATGCCTGAACAAGGTTGCCTCTTACATGACCATTCACCCTTGCCTTGGTGGCCTCCAACATGGGGACCTGACTGCCTCCCACAGAATCCCATTCTTCTTTTGAATGGCTCTAGTCTCACCTCTTTGTGATTCTTCAGCCTGACAGGCCCCAGCACGTGAAAATGGCTTTCACCAACTCCAGGCTACAAGTCTTCATTTTCTTTATTCTGGCCTCCCAGTGTGAACTTCAGGCTGAGTACCATTCTGGGTGCTCTCTTGGTTTTACTCCCATTTGCCGTTGTGCCTCCTTAAATGTGGCATGGTGGGCCTGTCACCCTCTCCTTCTTGGTCACTGTGCCTGTCTCGATGAAACCAAAATACATCCTTTTCTTTTTTTTTTTTTTTTGGTACCCTAGCATACTGTTGACTTGTGGTCCACCAAAGTCCCCAGATCTTTCTCAGATGAAAGGCTCGTCTAGCTGTGGCTCCTCCATCCTATACTTGAGGTTGATTTGTTGAACCGTAGTGTAGACTTACATTAATCCCTCAATGGTGTTCTTTTGATGCGATGGTTCTTGGTCACCATAGAGCCGCCAAGGAGACAAAGGGAACATTTTAAAATGTAGCAGCAGTGACAGCAGTCCTCTTTCCATAATGTCCTGTGCTGTTTCCTACAGAGCAATGCTGATTAAAAACCTCTTCTTCGTTCTCCTTTGGATGTCTAGGCATTGAGAAGGGGTGGGGCCCCCCGTGTCCCATTGTTTTTCAGGGTTATTTTCATCCTGATTCTTCAGATCCATGTAGAGGAGGGAGAGTTCCAGATGTAAAGCCAGGCTTTTATCGGAGGTCTCCCCCGGCTCTCATCAGTTAGGGCCAGCTTTCATGACCACTTCACAAACCTCAAATCCGTGTGCAAATGTGCGTTAATGGCTTACGTCCTATTTATTGATACTTCTTGTCCAAGAGACCCTATCACTCTGCGTGGACATTAAGCCTGTCCTGCCCAGCCAGGGTAAAGCAACACTCCCCCTCTCATCTTTGGCCTGGGCACAGGCCATGTGCCTCTCATCTCTGCCTGGCATAGCCGCTGTGTCCTTCCACCCCCTCCCACGTGAGGCCTTCCCAATTCCTCCAGGCACCTGTGCTCCCACCTCCCATCGCTGAAACCACCACATCTACAAACCTTGGTGCACATGTGGTCTCCCTTTAGAGTACAAGCAGAGGCCCTCGCTCCCGGCACGGGAGCTTCATAGAGGAGGGCTCATCTAACCTTTGGGTTTCCATCAGTCTGGGCCCTCTCACTTTGGGTATAACAGGCAGCTCATTTTCACCTTCTCGTTCAGCCTGCCTTAATGAGGTATTTTTATAGCTGTGGGGGCCAGTGCTCATGACTTATTTTTAAACATCTCCCCAGCAGCCCCTTGTGCCAACCCTAAGTCTGGGCCCAGGTCATCCCACTTCACCAGGGTTCTAGCTACCACGAACCCCCCACCCTTTTAGTTGTACTGGACAGAGCCCACGGGACCACACACTGGACTGACCGTTGGGTGGAGGTCATGGAGGCAGCATTTATCGTTGCATTTCCTCTCCAGCTCAGAACTGCTTCCAGTGGAGTGACCCAAATGAGGATGTGGTTTCTTACCTGAACCGATTTGTGGAGGATATATTCTCTTCAGGTTTCAGCAGGAAATGGCAGTGGCTGACCGTCCTTCCTTTTGCTGACCATTTACAGGATTCTTTCAAGCTCCTCCAGAGCCATGTCTTCTTCAGCCTTGTCATCAGCACGCCCTCGAGACAGTGATGTCTGTCTGGCAGTGCCTAGGAAGAGTGGGTGGGAGGGGCAGAGCAAGGGCCTGCCTGCATGTGGTACAGTGGCCTGGGAGTCAGGAGGCCCTGAGTCCCAGTGGGACTGAGCACGCTGCCTCGCTTCCCTCCCAGGGGCCTTGTGAGGGTTGGAGGAGATGCTGAGGATGAGGCCCCTTGCACATCTCTAACAAAGCTATGTAACTGCTGTCCACATGGTGACTGATAGTCATTGTTATCTGAGTGTCCAGACTTGCCTGTTGGCCTTCTGCAGTTTGCTTCGCCTCCCTAGGCCTCCGTTTCTTCATCTGTAGAATTGGGGGGTTGGATGAGATGAGCTTTTAGGTCCTTACCTTAAATCCCTAAAAGGGGAGGATTCGAACTGTGTAGCAATGACCTCGTGTCGGAGAATGAGAAGGGAGTTAAGCCTGAGTCAGAGGAAAGGCGGGGGGCTGTGAGAGAGAGAGGGAGAAGTGGGGTATATCTCCTCACGTGGCAGACTAGAGTGCAGTGTGGTATGCATACAAAGTAGGCTCTGTATCTAGAGTCAGGAAAATCTGGGTTCAGATTCCATTTCTCACATGTGACCATGGGCATGTCAATTCATTCTGAGCCGCCATTTACTTCGCTGTAAAAGGGAAGCTATGTGTAACAGCTGTCACCTGGGGTTGTTGGGATTACTACATAGAAGTCACTTGTCTTCAGGGGAATGGGGAGCAGCCCACCCCATCCAGCCCCCCATCCCTTACAGGGTCAGTATCGGGGAGCAGAGCTCCAGGTGGGGCCCTATTCCATCCCACGGGAAGGAGCCTCCCTCCTCCATGCCAGGCCCCACAGGAGAATTCTGCTGGCCCCTTTTAGCTCATTATTTTGTTTGGTTTTTAATCATGATTACATGTGTCCCCCAAACTGGAACTAGGGCAGAGCATAGAGTCCTCAGAGGCCCTGGCTAAACCAGTTAATATTTAGGTCTCTTGCCCAAATGGAAGGAAAAAATCAAGAGTCAGGTCCAGACCACAGTAAAAATTCCCAGCTGCCCCCAGGATTGCTTTTGTCAGGATAGCTCTCAGGCCCATTGAGCCGGGGCTCCTGCAGGGTTGTGAGAAGCTGCGCCATGCTCACTGACCAAAGGGAGAATAAGGAGGAAAGGATCAGTAAAGACCCTTCCCCAGGACCTCCAGAGGCCAGTGCCATCTCCATCATCCCACATGCCTCCTCGTTGCCTTTGGAGATCATTTCAGATAAGCTGGTAGAACCAGATATGTCTGGTTTGGGGAGGAAATGGTGTAGAGGTGAAGATTGCAGAAATGGGGGGGGGGAATCAGTGACCTCCCATCATAGGACTCAGAGAGCCTTGGGCTTTCTGGTATATACTAGGTCAAAGTAAAATGTAAAGTTGGAAAAATGCAGCCAGGAACAGTGTGGCCTATTGTAATTCCCATCTCCTAAAACAGATGGCTATGGAGCACTTGTCTTGTGGGACCCTGGCCCTGTCCGCTTTATGTGCATTTTTAAAAGGCTGCATGGAGTCAGCATATCTCTGGGGAGGGGGCTGATGGGTTTCCCCTGGCTGGGCAACCCTTGATAAGTCCCTCGGAGCCACAGACAGCCTTAGGATCACGGTCATGAATCACAGGGCAGCTGCATGTCTTCAGTGGTAAAGGACATTTGTCACTGGACATTCCCTATACCAGTGGAACCAGGGGCTGATCCCAAAAAAAGAACAAGGATGGAGGGGATGAAGGTGAATAACAGATACAAACCTGGAAAAGGGATATTTGGAGCCAGATCGTAGAAGGTTCTCGATGTGGGGCTGAGTTTGGATCTTGCTCATTAAGCTGTGAAGCAAGAGTCGCTGAAGGCTTTGGGTTGGGAAGTGCCGTGCTTTACTAGGAGTAGTGTATAAAAGGGGAGAACGGACCCTGGACCTGGGGCTTCACTGGTGTGGGGAGCACCCAGGGAGAAAGCTCCCTTCTTCTGCACCAGGTGGCAAGGGGCCCCATGCTTGTGAGGCTGGATTAGAGTCCGGACCGGTGGTGATCACTTGGTGAGCCCCTGTCTGTGTCACATGTGGGTACTGAAGGATGAAGCAAGTGCTTTTCATCCACATTTATTAAGTGGACTCGTATGTTCTTCACGTCTGTGTGAGGGACGCTCCTTGTGGGGAGAGAGCCTTTGGAACCAAGGGAAGCAGGGTCTTGTCCTTTGTTCTTTGTAGTTAATTGTATGACGGTAAAGATGGGGTCTGCTCTAGGAAATCATGAGAGATTGCCTGTTCCAACCTCATGCCTTCCCTCTCCTAAAGCATTTTATGAGGACGTTGGCGTCGGTCAGTAATTACCGGTCTTGTCTCGATGACCCTTGAGGGGCTGCTGTCAAGCACTGATCCTGTACCAGACCCCTAGCTAAATGCTGGGGGTGCTGATGCACCCCTAACTTGTCTTCTTGTGGCATCTGTCCCTTCCCAGGATGTCTTGTAGAGCAGTCGCTTGGCACCCTCCAGAACGTGACACGTCCCAGTCAGATGGTCACTTAGGATGGCCCTAGTCTGGTCCAGCCGTCCACCTCTGCCTTCGAAGCTCCTCCCTGTGTGCTGTGGGTCCAAGTCTGTGGCTCCTCTGGGACTGAGGATGAAAACAGATTGTTAGAGAAACGCGACCAAATTTGTTCCGTTTTCCGGTTGTTTGTGGCCCTGCCAGTTTCCTCTGAGTGTTCTCAGTGTGATGTGGCTGAGGTGCACCATGCCAAGCTTTCTGTAAATGTGTTTTCCCTTCTACTGCTTTTTGCTGTTTGATGAGGCTATGCCGCCGTTATGTTCGGGGCCACCCTCCATACTGCTTTACAGATAGCTCGTTTCCTAAACCAAGGCTGCCCTTGGCTGCTGCGTCTCTGCTTGGCAGGAAGACCTAGCGTTTGCCGGCTGAGCCCATTCCTGGGCTTTTTGGACCCCCTCAGTGGCACGGTGGCTTCCACATCTCTCAAGGCTTGCCTAGGACCTTTGTTAAAGGAGAGGGTTCCTGGTCAGGCATCTGTGACCCTCACATGGTCATCAGGGTCAGCACCTTTGCCTTTGTCCATTCCCTGCATCTCAGCCTTGCTGTGGTCAACCTTTGTGGTCTTGGCCTTGGATCGGATGCCCCACTGGATGGTGGTCCGGCTGCCCACGGATTCGCTTCTGTCATCGGTGGTTTACTGTCTCCTCTCATGCATTTTTTTTCATGGTGCCATTTTGTGGCACTCAAGCTGGTGCCTTTTTCCACTCCCTTCTGAAAGGAAGTCTTCATCATCGACAGGGGTGAAGCTTCCCAGCACCTTGTTCTCTTCCCTTTCTCATCTGAGTCATATTTTCCAGCTTATTTTTACCCCCGTGTCCTGAACCCCGCCCCCAGCTCCACTCTAGCCACACTGAGCTCTAGAGAGCACGTGGCCTTGGTTTGGGTGACCTCCTCAAATTCCTGCAGAATCTCTCCATCCCAACAGATATCAGCTCATCAGCTGCAGTTATTTTAAGTGCTGTGTTTGTGTTCACCACTGGCACTCAGCCTGGACCCTGTTTGAGGGGTTTAGTGACCAAAGCCCCCAGTTGGAATGTGGCTCCTTTTCCTGAAATTGAACGTTAGGGAGGGTCTGGTTGGAGTCTCTCGTCATGGAGACAGACACCAGGAAGAGACTCCAAGTAAGGGGCCGTGATGGAGGAAGGATCCCGTTATTCAAGGAACCGGGAACGAGGCATGACTGAATGTGCCTCAGACACTTACCGTGTGGCCCTGGGCAAGTCACATAAACCCATGCCTCAGTTTCCCCGTCTCTGAAAAAGAGGACGACAGTTTTAGGTAAACACCTGCCTCCCGTTCTCTCCACTCTGAGAGGCTCCCGGTTTGGCAGCAGAGACCTGGGTATGGGCACAGGGAGGAGGCCTCAGCTCTCCTTCACCCCCTCACCGCAGACCTCGGCTCCCTCAAGGCTAGAAGAGGTGTAGATGAAATGTAGGAGCAGAAGACCCGCCCAGAAGGGCCTTTTGAACAGAAGAGAGGGGGTGTGTGCAAGGTGTCTGGGAAAGACCCTAAGGAAACCTGTGAGCTCCATCATCTCCCTCCCTCAGAGGGAATCACTAAGACTGCCAGTTGATTCCTTCTACTGCTATTTGTTTCAATCCAGTAATCCTTATTTGAGTGCATTGTGGTAGGCTAAGCCACAAGTCAACCAAACGTGTAGTAAGTGCCTGCTGTGTACATGGGCACTCAGGACATGAAGACAAAGTCAGCATGCATTTATTTGGTGCCTACTGTCTGCTAGACAGATAGGTGATACTGTGAATAAAGCTCCAGGCCTAGAGTCAAGAAGTTCTCTGAGTTCAAATGTGATTTCAGACACTTCCTAGCTGTGTGGCCCTGGGCAAGTCACTTCACCTTGTTTGCCACAGTTTCCTCATCTGTTAAATGAGCTGGAGAAGGGAATGGCAAACCCGTCCAGTATCTCTGCCAAGAAAACCCCAGATGGGGTCACAGAATCAGAGATGCCTGTAGCAGGTCTTCTGCGAGGCACTCAGGAGACTAAGAGTAGTCCATTAAAAAGTGGCTTTTTGGGCAAGACGCTGCCAGGGCCCAGGATAGAAAAGCAGAGACGAGCTCACCCTGAGCTCACCTTGCATGTGTGACAGGTGGTGGCTTGGGAGTGAGGCAGGAGGAGGCCTGAAGTTTGATCTGCATTATTAGCCTTCTCTCACTCTCTTACGTCTGGATAATCAATGAAACAAAGGAATGGAGACCAGCGCTTGCTGATTTCTAGGCCGGAAATGCTCATGTAGAAAAGCTGACAGTCGGCTTTTCTGGGCTGGCACGCACCAGCCCAGTGCAGCCCTAGTATGATAGATGAAGCGCCCTACAAAAGCTAGAGAGGGCAAGACCAGGTGAGAACACGCGGCCCCTGCTCCCAGACGGAGGCGGTAGCCGCTCTTGCTGCATGGACTACCCGGGGTCCTTGGCCTGAACCCTTAGGATGCACCATCAGAGGGGAGATCGGTCAGGCGGCCGCTGAGCCGTGACATTTCTGCATCTGGAGGCTGGCGCAGGAGGGAGCCCCAATGGGCATTTGGGATCCTTGCCACTGGAGGCCTCTTTGAGGCTGCTTCTCTCCCCTTCTCCCTCTGCTCACCTGCCTCGATGGCTTCCCCTGGACCCCAGCTCCTGTCCCTCCTCCTGAGAATGATCAGAACTCCATCACCCTACATTTCTCAGGCTCTGCTGTCATCATAGTCCTGCTTAAGACCTTCTGCTCCTGAACAGGAGGCTCCCTTCAAGGCCCAGCTCTGGGCCCACCTCCTCCAGGAAGCCCTCCCTGGTTTCTCTCCTTCCTTACCTCATATTTACCTAACTGTAACATATTATGTATTAAATCCCCTCCTTGACTGGGGGCACACAGCTTTTTTGTTTCTTGTTTTTGCATCCCTCCCACTGGCCCAGTACCTAAGCTTTTCTTAGCACATCGACCTTCTGGTATGGACCCTTCTTCTCCCAGTGCAGATTGGCAACACATCATCTTCTTTCTAACCTAGAGTCTTATGGCAGGGGTCCTTCATTCACAACCTTGTTCTTTGCTATTTTGATAAGCGTGTCTCAATATAACTGGTTTCCTTTGTGATCCTATTCATTTTATGCATTCAAAAATCTTACTCTTAGAGGGAGACCATGACAGGTTAAAATGCCCTGTTCTGAGAAGTGCAGGATGAATCTAGCAGGCAAGTCCTAGATTCAGGCCATGTGACCCTGAGCCAGTCATTTACCCCTTTAGCACTCAGGCAGACAGGAGATTATAGAGAAGGGAGTGACCTGTCTCAGTAGAAGAGGTTTACCCGTCTGGGCCTTCCCAGTACCTCTGAGAGGTGGGCATGTTCCCTAGCCTACACAATCTCTGAAACAAGACTGAAGAGGTTTTATGGGCTGGTATAGACACTTTTCTTACATTGCCCAGCAGTGGCCCCAGTGCTGCCCAGGGACATGCCCTTGGTCACTGGGGGCTCTGTACTCACAGGAGCTGACCATCTTCTAAGAAGGAGTGGACTGAACCCAGATGTGAACTCAGAGCTCCTGGTCCTCAGATGAGCAGCGTGGCTCCCACATCACCAGGCTGGACTGCAGCACGAAAAGGCACCTTTACCTCTAGAGTTTGTGCCGAGACTGTATTTCTGTCTGGATGCCTTCCAAGCCGTGGGGAGAGCCCATTCCTTTGGGACCCTCTGGCCCCAGAGTTGTCCCCTCATAGGTTCGGAATGTGAGGCCTTGGTCGGTCCTTCAGCCCAGGAGGAGAACCAGACCCAAAGTGGCTGCCATCTCAGCTTCTGTCTTGGTACAGACTAAGGCAGGTGGAGGTGAGGTGGGTTTTATGTCCCGAATGAGGGTTAAAAATGCATCTTTTTCCCCAAGTGGCCCTTGAAACTGAGGTCCAGCCAGCGAGGTACCAAAGACTGGATACTCGGGATTCCTGCAGGCTCACAGTACGCTCAGACCCCACCTGGCGTATTTGAAAAGGTTCTTTAAGTCCCAGGGTGCAAACAGCTGCTCAGGCTGACCCAGTAAACATTTATAAGCACTCACTATAGTGTGCCAGGCACTTGGATTAAGCAGGGATACAAGTACTAAAAAGGAAAACAGCCCCTACCCTCAAGGAGCTGAGAGTCTGAAGGGGGAGAGAGTAACAAAAGGAAGCAGGAACCTGGGGAGGGGGTTGGGGAGAGGGCATGACGGGGGACATCCAGCACCAGGGCATCTTGTGCCATGGCATCGAAGCCGGGCTTGGCAGCAGGTGCAGAGGGGACTCCCCGAGCTTCCAGTAATCCCTGTGATCATAGCTTGCTTTTATAACCAGCCTGTGACCCAGTCTGCCCTCTTGGGGGATGGGCTTTATTGTTTTTATTGGTGCTGAGGCTTTGATCGGTCCAGCTCAGTCTGTTTAAGATGTTGGAAGAAGAAAGAGGTAGAAATTGGGGTACATGTGGAGAAAAGGATGGCACTCTGCATGCCAGTTTCAGGCAGAGCAAGATGAAGTGAGGGCCGAGTCTGAGCTAGCTGGGCCCAATCCAGGGTGCCAGGCTTTTTCCTCAGACTTGAGTTAGGGAGGATTGCTGCAGGTAGGAGATGCCAGCTGTCCTGAGCACAATAGGGAGAAAAGAGAAATGTGTCCTAGCAGCCCCTCCTGAAAGAATCATTTGGCTCCCCAGTGCTGTCGTCACAATTCGAACATAGTGCTAATTAACCACAGTCTCCCAAGACACCTCAAAACTCATCATTTTATTGATGAGGTGACACTTTGAGAGAGGTTAGTGATTTGCCCTGGGTCGCATAACTAGAAAGTGTCTGAGTCAGAATTTGAACTCAGGTCTTCCTAACATCCAAGACCCGCACCCTGCTCACTGTGCCTCCTTTCTCCATGGCCGAGTGCTTCTTTATAGAGAAGGCCTCCCGGGGGGAAGTCCTCACTAATAGGTGGTTAGCTGGCAGTCCTCTGTGCCCCGCCTAAATGTGTCCAAACTAGAGCCCATTCTCTTTCCCTTCAAACCTTCCCTTTTGCTGTCAAGGACTCATCTGAAACATTGTCATTGTCAGTCATCGGCATCCTTTGGTCACCCTTAATTCATCCTTGATGCACACATCCTGTCTTGACTATTGGATACCCCGGCATGTCTCTCCTCTCTGGCCGTGCCTCTGCTCACTCAGCAGTACCCCAGCTCTGGCCCTCCCTCAGCCCTTTCCCCTAGTCTGGGGCAGTCTCTCCTGCTCCCTCCCAGCATCCACACAGCAGACAAGCCTCGATAAGATCCTGCTCAGCACTCTCCAGGAGCCCAGTACCACCATCAGGCAAACACCTCCATTTGGTATCTAGCCTGACACCAGCCTCATTGTGTGTGACTCCCTTTCAGGCACTCTACCATCTAACCAGCCTGGTCATCTTGTTGTTAATGACGTGTGACATTTCCGTGTCTGTGCCTTCACAGGCCATCGCTCTGTGCTGGGGATACCCCCCCTCCTCATCCCCACCTCTCAGAATCCCTAGTGTCCTTCAGAGCACGGTTTGTGTGATGTCCCCTGCCCCCACTGCTAGTACCTGCCACCAAATGATCTTGTATTTATTTTATATGCTAATACATATTCCTTTGGGTTTCCCCAGTGCAGTGCAAGCTCTTTGAAGACAAGGAAGGTTTCATCTTTGTCTTACTGTCCTCAGTACCTAGAACAGTTCCTGGAACATAGTAGGCCCTTAGTCCTGTTTGAGTCTTTTGAGGAAAGTGAGGAGGTCCGAGATGCTCAGCTGCTCAGATCCAATGAATAAAAAATGGCTAGAATACAGAATGTGACCCATTGCAGCAACCCAGCGTCTCCTGGGACCGAGTACCTTGCACTCTCACTAAGTCCCAGCTGACATCAGTTCAGAGATCTACACCATCACTAAGGCCGTAACTACCAACATATTTTTAAAGGTCTCAGCCCAGATTTTGGAAAACAAGAAAGTTTAGGATGCTGGTTTCGGTCATGTTCCGGACAAGCCATCTGTAAAGAGGAGATGGTATTTCATGTCCTCTGGCTTATTGGGTCCCTTCCAGCTCTGGTGGCACTCTTAGCAAGCCTGTCCTGAACATCCCCAAATCATATTCAGTCCCCAGTTGTTACACTTCCACCTTATACTGGGAAGAGACTGGGGGAAAAACAATAAAACCCTTGACCTCCGAAAGCTTTCAGGATAGTGGGGGAGGGGGCACAGATGTAGGTGAAGGTGACATGGGCAGAGGAGGGAGCCACACAAAAGACTGAGAGGACTCAGGTCTGAAATCCAGGCGGCCACCATCGTGGAAACAGAAAAGTTGGGAGTTGGGGAAAAGGGAGTTTTCTTTGCATATGTTGACTCAGAGGTTTCCTGCACAGATCCTTAGGGGGATTTGCCCAGTGGGCACTTGCAAATGAAGAATTAGAGGTCAGAAAAGATCAAATGTATAGATCCAAGAGCCATGTGCTGGGAGTGGATGAGATCCACAAGGGAGGGAGTGCAAACAAGGAAGAGGATTTTTGGAGAGGATGCAGCCATTGGAGTGAGAGGAGCTTTAACAGGAGTGACCTTCCCATTGCTCACTTCGGTTCTCTGGCTTCTACCTGCCCATATTTCTAGTTGGCTTAATTTTTTTTATTTCCAGTCAGTTTTCCTATCAGGAACTCTCAGGTTTAGGAAATTCTTCACTTCCACCGAGGTGGGAGGCCTTCAAGCCAGAGTCAGATGACCACTTGCTAAGTTGATGAAGTACAGATAGGACCATTTAAATTCCAAGATAATGTGAGTTGTGTGTGCCTGTACTGAGCAGCCTTATTTCAGTATCTCTGATGAAGATACAGACATAATAAAATCCAGCCAGAAAGATCCCTAGAAGTATTTTTGTGCCATAGAAAAATGACAGATGTGAAGATTTCAGAGAAACATAGGAAGTCTTATCTGAACAGATGCAGGATGAAATAGGAAGGACTAAGAGAACAGTAGCCACAGGATGGCAACAATTAATACAGCAAACAGCCAACTGCTGTGTTACTGCGAATCCATCTCGGGGAAGAGAAGGGGAAAGTCAGCTCCCCCTCTCCATGTGGGATGTGCACACCCTCAGATGCAGCCATGGTCTTGATTGGTTTTGCCTCATTTTTGCTCGCTAGGGGGAAGAAGAGGGGGTAGGGGTGCTGGGAAAATATCTGGAAAGAACTCTGACGTTAAAACAGAAGACATCAGTAAAACTTCAGAAAAGAGAGACAGAAAGCCATGAATTATACATGGGGTGTGGATCAATGGCGTTCTGTTCTGTGACACTCACGTGCTCTGTCTGCCTGCTGGATTGGAGGTGTGGGCTGTGGACAAGCGAATCTTGACTTGGAATGCAATGAGCAGAGTCCACATTTTGTTTATATTGAAGTAGGCATGAGCTTACCAACAAAGACATTTCTAGTGCATGGGGCATCTCCGAGATGCTTGAGGTTACCCAATGGGGGAGCCCATGGCGGTGGGAATGTGAGTTGAGAAGGAACACAGAGTGACTGAACTTTCTCCTTCGAGCTCAGAACCTTGAGGTTTCTCTGAGACTGATCGAGATGAAGAAAAACCAGTCCGTGCCTCCCAGATGCCCTGGTGTATATGCAACAGAAAGCCAGCTCAGCACTTTGCATTGAGAAACCAGACTGCCAGGCAGACCATTATGTTACAAATGCCAGCTGGTCAGCACATTCCATCCCCAGTAGGAAAGTCTACTTGGGAAAAAACAAATGAAGACAAGATCGAGAGGCAGGACAGAGGGTCCAAAATCCTACCTGTGACATTTGCTGTGTGGTGTTTAGCCTACGCCTCAGTATTTGTATCTGTAAAATGGGGGTAGAGGCTAAGATGAGAGAGTGTATATGAAGAAGGCTGCAAACTTTAAAGGCCCCAGATTTGACCCTCATTCTCATCACAAAGGCAGGAAGTCATTTCATTCCTCGGTGGTCCTGGTGATTCTATGTAAGAGTGCACACGGCAGCCTTCCCCAGGTCCAGTCCCTGCCCTAGTGTTCTCTAAGGCCCGCTTGGCAAGGATGTGGTCTCAGAGCAAGGGGAACTTGTGGGGCCGGCCAAGCAGGAGAGCCTGTCCTGGGCCCTACCATAGTCTCTTGCTTTTCTAGCTAAGGGTCCCTGCATCAGGCCATTGAGCTGTCTTTAATCAGAGATTCCTCCCACCTGCTGCAGGCAGGTTTCCCAGGAGATGGTTTAAGCCACTGAGGGGGTCCAGTATAGGAAGCCCAGTGGCCGTTCAGGTGATGCTATTGGAGAGGTTTTCATTAGATCATAGATTGAAGGATGGAATCTAGTCTAGTCCAATTCCCCGGTTTTACAGAGAAGGAAACTGAGGTTCAGAGACCTTTCCAGGGTCCCACAAGCAGTAAACATGGAGGGCTAGAATTTAGGTCATCCATCTCTTTCTATTGCCCAGGTCTCTAGACTTGGACTGATTTACTAGCCAGGCTGGGGGACTTTATGTGGTTATTATTGTCAGTTATGTGGTTATTACTTTAGACTGTGAGGAGGCCACACCATCGACTGAACAGTGACCAAGGGCCTATTCACCACATTTATTACGCCCTTCCCTGTGCAAGGCATGCTGTGCTCTGTGCCAGGGACACAAAGACAAGTCAGAGAGAAGGTCTTTGTTTAATGACAACTCAGTTATAGTGGGTTTAAGATTTACAAAGAGTGTTCGCCTCCCCCACCGCCACCCTGGGAGGATGGGGAGTCGTTCTCACAAAAGAGACAGCCTGGCCAGTGATGCCACAAGCAATAGGCCTTTATTATGGGTGCGACTTAGGCAAGACAAGGGAAGACATACATCCTGAGGAGGCCCCCAGGGACAAGGGAAGAGATTCAGAACCCAGGATGCATCTGGCCTTGGGTGCTGTGCACTTATGACAAGAGAGAGAAGAGGGTTATTTTATAAAGGTCTGTGGAGAAGACATCCTCAGGACCAGGCACACTCAATTTACCCCAAGCCCTCATCACTCTAAATTTAATCCTGCACACCAGGGCAGCTCCAAGCGGCCAGAAGCAGGACCGTGGGTCTGGTAGGGGTCACATAGGGTCTCTAGCAGCCCCAAGTGATTGGTGTCCCACCCCTAAGGTTGCAGGCAAGGAACCCTTGGAGACCCCACCCATTCTTGTGCCCAGGCACTCTTCCACTATGGGACTTTTTTTTATGTTTTTTTGAGTTTTTTTGGAGGGCAGTTGGGGTTAAGTAACTTGCCCACACGGCTAGTAAGTGTGTCAAGTGTCTGAGGCTGGATTTGAACTCAGGGCCTGCTGAATCCAGGGCCGGTGTTCTATTCACTGTGCCACCTAGCTGCCCTGACTATGGGACTTTTTAGCATAAAAAGCTTCTGGAAAAGTGAGGGGTGTTTGGTAAGAGGAGGAGAAAACCAGCCTGACCCACACAAGCCTTTTGGATCAGAGAGAGCCCCTCAAAAGCTTGGACAATCTAGAGTTCTTCCCTTTTGTGTGTCATGGTCTGGGAAAGCCCATGGCTCCCTCCTGAGAATTACGTTTTTAAAGAATTAAAGGAGATGTTAAAATAAAGATGTTTTTTCCCACTCAAGTTAATGGACCTCCTAAAATCTGTCCATGTATCTGTTGGATCCCAGGTGCAGAGTTCCTGAGCTAGCTGGAGTGATGCATTGTATAGTCAGGAACTGTACATGGTCAGATGGTGTGTTTGCCAGCTGGGCGTCCAAGCTCCAATGCTGCCTCTGCTACTTACTCCTTCTTATCCCAGTGACAGTCCTCGAGGTCCTTTGGACCTTGATTCCCTGTCCCTTCTCATTCCAAAGCTACGGGCCTGTTAGTGTCATTCCAGTCTTACAAAGGGGAAAACTAGAACCCCTGACAGTGAAGAGGGGGGTCACATAGCTAGTGAGTGGAATGGGTCTTGTATTTGAACCTCGACCTTGACTCACTCAGCCTTGCATTCTTCGTCTGTAGCACACATACCCCTCCATTTGCCCTGGCACTGCCGAGGGACTTGGCTCTGCCTTTGGAATGTGGTCTGCTGGCCCCTTTTGTGGCCTCTGAATCATTTAGGTAACTTCAGCCCCCTTCTGAGGACTCACCCATCGTCAGCTCAGGAAGCCATCTGTTGGCCGTTGATGCTGCCTGGCTTTAAGCACACAGGCTCAAACTGGGACCCAGTTTGGGCAGTCGGGTTGGTCTCCGCCTGCTTCTGTACACACCAGCCTCGCCTTGGCATGCTTGCTGTGACCAGAGAATGGGGCCCTTTCCATGTGACCTTAAGAAACTTTATGCACTGACCACATGTTTGGTAGACTTGGTTCTTTCTTCTGAACCAGAAGTTCCCCCACCATCCTAACCCAGAATGGTACCTCATCCTGGGGGAGGATGGGGACAGGGAGGGAGGCACGGGCCCTGCCCCTATGGAGTGTGCAGGCTGGTCGAGACATGGGGCACTTGCATGCTGCTTTGAAAAACCTACCACAGAGCTGCTGGTGTCTCCCTCTGCCCCCACCACCCTTGGCTGTATTTATACATGTAGACATGCTATCGCAGGTACGTCAACAGGCATTCATTAAAGCTTACCCTCTGCCAGGCACTAAGGATTGGGGGTACAGACCAAAGAAGTAAGAAAGCCGGCCCCTGCCCTCAGGGAGCTCGTGCTCAAGTGGGGGGAGAAGCACAGGAAAGGGGGCGAAGGAGGTGAGAGGGAGGGGCAGGAAGGTTCAGCTTCGGGAAGCCAGTAAGTGTCCTTCTCGTTCTTGTAACCCAGGCGTCTGGCACAGGGCACCAAACTGCTCTTTCTTCATTCATTGATGTGATGGAGGTCCTTTCATAATGAGAAGGTGCGTAACCTACCAGCCGTGGTTCTCTTAGAAAAGCCAGGGCCTGGTTTTCAGGCTTTTGTGCTTTCCCCATGAGAGCTTCCTAACCGCTGGGGTCACCTGGAAATGGAACAGGAATGTCTCATTAGGTAACGAGATCCCTGTCACTGGGTCCGCAAGAGGTTGGGGAAGGGTGATTATTGGTCAGGAATATTGTGAGATGTCCATGGATGGGGAGAGCTGCCCTTGGAGGCTCCTTTCCAGGCTAAGATTTTGCAGTAGGATGCTTCTTGCTCCTAAAGGTTCCTGTGAATGCTTTGTGTCCCCCAGCCCTTCACACGGGGCTCTTTCTGGACTAAGCCTCACTAAACAAATGTTTGTTACATCAGATGAAAGGATACTTTGCTGTCTCAGAGAGATGTGTCCTAGGAGGCCCCAGACCCTGCCTTAGACACTTGCTAGATGTGGGGCTGTGGGCAAGTCCCTTCTTTTATCTGAGGCTTAATCTGCAAAGTGAGGTAATAACCTCCCTGCCTCCCACAGTCATTGTGGGGGTCACATGGGTGAAAACCTGAAAGCCTATGATGGGCTTCTCTTATTCCCCAGGGGAAGAGAATTTGCTCCCCCACACTTCAGGAGCCCACAAAGGAGCAGGGGGTCCCCTTTCCTGCCTCCTCCCCACCACAATCCAGGTTTCCCTGGCCCAGCAGAGTCCTTGAGGCCACAGGCAGACTGCTAGCCCTAAGCCTGTCACCATTCTCTCCTTAAGTGACCCTTTGGGAAAGGGGATTGGATTCAGTGCAGTGGTCTCCCTTCCAATCCTCAGGGCTTGCTAACCCCCTATGTGGAAAATTAGTTGCTTCTCACCAGCTGTGTGACCTTGGTGAACAGTTAACCTTTCTAGGGCTTTTTCCTCATCTTACAGATGAGGATCTCCAAGCACTGACCAGCCAGGGCTTGGCTCCTAGCTCCCAGCTCCCTGGCTGGCCCAATGGGGCCTGGGGAGAAGCTGGGCTATGGAGGAGAAAGGCATGGTCCAAAAACAGAGAGCTCTAATCAATCTTGGTTTATTTCATGCAAGTGAAAACCCCAAAGTCTCTAGTTGTGCTAGAATTAGAGATGACATGTCTGAGGCTTAGCCATGACCACCCAGCCAGTGAGTGTCACTTGAAATGAGTGGGCCATTAACTGGGCTTGAGGGTTGTTATGATCAAGTGAACTGATTGGGAAGGCATTTGTTTTAAAGAGTTGGCGTGTAGATGGTCTCGGGTCCTGAATGTTTACAGTCCCAGCTCTAGGCTGGAAGGGGCCTCTTGTCCGAGCCATTTGTTCATAGGTGAGGATGCTGAGGTTTGCCCACGATCACCCAGGAGCCAAGTGCCCAATGGCGTGTGAAGAGCCAGAGCTTTGTGGGCCTTAGGCCAAGGGGCTGCTTTGGTCCATCCCTGGGTCTGGGTCACTTGATTGGAGACTGAGTCCCTGATCTCACCCAGGCTGCACAAGCCATGGTCACTTGGGTGGATCTCACCACTGACTAGCCCCAGAGGCTTGGCCTGCCCCATTTCAGACTGGGGCTGATTGGTCTCTCTCAGACACTCTCTGAGTGCTGGCTCTGCTCCTGGGGGTTTTCCATCCTGGTGTAGACCCCTGATCAGCTTTAGCCTGTAAAGCCTGTAAGCCTCAGGGCTTCCTGGTCCTTGCCTTCCTCAGGTTTTAGACCTTTAAGGCTTCAAGTGGGGAGAGCAGAAGGAAGGTTGGACCTGGGTTCGGGGAGATGGAGAGTTCTGAGCTGTGTGGCCTTAGTTAAGTAGGTTAACCTCTCTGAGATTTAATGATCCCATCTGAAAAATCAGGGAAATAACGCTTGACAAGGATGTTCTGTCACCGGGAGGTTGCTGTGTTTTATAAACTGTAAAGCGTTATAGAAACGGGAAGGTTTTTAACGTTCTTATTGCTTGCTTATAAGAGAAGAGCAGTGTACCATTGTGAGCCAAGGCCATTCTAGCCCCCACTCCCCCCTTCAGAGGGGAGTGATAACTGTGTGAGTGCATAGCCCTGGAGGGAAGGAAACCCCGGCTCCTGGGGGCAGCTGGGGAGCTGCCACAAAAAGCACATCTGTGGCTGCTGGAGTCGTGGCCACCTCATGGGATGCTTCAGCCCCTTGTGGCAAACAGAAGTGTTTCAAACAACCAAAGCCTCTTTGTGGGGAGCCGAGGCTGTCCCTCCAGATGGAGCATCAGACAGGACAGTAAACAAAATTGTGGCATGGGTCCTTGGTGTTGTGGTGCACTGGGCTTCAGCAGGGTCTAAACCCAGCCTCAGAACCTCGGCGGCCATGGGAGCCTGGGCAAGTCACTGAAGCCGGTCTGCTTCCGTTTCCTCAATTGGAAAAGGGGGGTTATAGTGGCACCTCCCCTGCCCCGGGGTTGTTGGGAGGGTTATGTATTTATTGAGGGCTTTGCAAACCTTAAAAGTGCCACATCAGTGTTATTAATTGTTATTATATTAGCCATGATCATTGTTAGTTGGGTTTGGAGTCAGGGGCCTTCCCGCTCACTAGCTGTGTGACCTTGGGTGATTCACAGTATTTTTCCAGATTTCCATTTTCTCATCTCTAAAAAGATCACGTTAGACTCAGTGACCTCTAAGGCCCTTCTGGCCCTGGCCCTGTGAGCCTGTGTGACCCTAGTGCTGGAGACGGAGGGGTAGGTGACTTCCCCAGAGCCACACAGCATCCAGGGTAGTATGCAAACAAAGCTTTCCTAGGGCCCAGCTCTGCCTCCTTTCCACAGACTCTGTGCTGGGCGTTTATCCACCTTGAGCAGACTTTTGTTACGAAAGTAGCCCCCACATATTACTCCCTCCTCCCTCCTCTGGCAAACAAAAAGATTGGGCTGTTGGGAAGGTTAGGTTCCAAACCAATCCAGCGGCTGCAGGCTCAGCCTGGAGGAAAGCAGGTTTCCTTGTTGGGTTTGGTCAAGGAAAGAGAAAGTGCCGGGGTGGGTGGAGGGGGGGGGGGGGGAGTGGAGGAAAGCAAAGATGGGGGGAAGGGCTAGGGGAAGGAGCCGACTATGGAGGGAGGAAGAAGAGAGAAAGGTCTCCACCCAACTCCAGCCTTCTTCAAGGCTCTGCCAAGACAGGGAGAGGAAGGGGACTCCAGAGAGAGCCACAGAGGGCCAAGGCTCTGCCTCCACGGCCCCCGAATCTCAGCCTGGACACCCAGAGCCTGGGCCTCCTACCCTGAGAGGAATTGGAACTCCCAGAGAGCAGAGGACACCCACAAAGGGAAGACTGGAGCCATCTCTCAGGCCCCAGTGGAGCTTGGTCTGTGATTACCCACATTCAGGCCAAAACTCCAGCATTCGTGGTAAACCGAAATTGCAGCCCTCCATCAAAGCCCAGTGGCCAGTCTGCCATTCTCCCTGGGCAGATGGCCTCCCAGCCGTCCAGTCTCTGGCCGTGTCCCCTGCTCAGGGCAGGACAGTGTAGGGGGCAAGGAAGTGTGGGGGTCAGGAAGACCCTTGAATTCAGAGCCTGCCTCTGATACTTCCTGCCTCTGCAGCCATGCAAAGGCCCTTTTACTCCAGTGAACTCCACTTTCTTCATCTTCTAAATGGGTTCAGTGATACAGCAGCATAAAGAGGGAGACTCAAGTGGAATCTGTCAGCTAGCATCAATTAGTGCCTGTCACGAGGTTTCTGGGCTTCTATCAGTAATCATCATTACCTATATGGACGTAATGTTTTAAGGTTTTCAAAGCGTCTTCCCTCCAGTCAGTGGGTGACTTGTTATGCTGCAGGGTGTCCCCAAAGTCTTAGGGCAGATCTGGGTGCCTCCTTTCTCTCTCTGTGCGCTCAGGGAGAGGTGTGAGAGCTCGTGCTGCTCGCCCAGGGAGTGCCCAGGCATGGGGGGCATGCCCTGCCCCTTGGCAGTGAACTTCCAGAGCCAAGGAGCAGATCCAGAGGCTTGTGGGAGGTGACAAGGGGAGTGGGAAGAGGGGCCCCTGGGTTTGGCCATTCCTTCCCCTCTGGATCTGGCTCCATTTTTAAAGCAGGAAGTTTTACTTTAATAAAACAAGATCAAGCTTGTCCCCAGTGTCAATACCACCTCTTGCTCCCCACCCCAGCTCCCACCAAATTCCCTACCTGTGTTAAATAACACCCATAGGGGAGGGGCCCCCTACGGGCATAACCTGTTGAAGCTGTTGACCTGGAAGGGTCATTCTGGGGAGTTCTCGCCCGCTCTCTGCCCAGCCTGTGGATCAGGCTTTCAGAGCAAAGCTGCACTCTTGTGGGCAGCGTTTGGGGAGGGCATTCTAGAGCTCCAGCTCGAGAGGAGAGCAGATGATCTGGAGGAGAGCTGACCAGGGGTGTCAGGAGCCAGGAGATGATTTTTTTCCCCCATTCAGTAGATGTTTAGTGGCCACCTGCTACATGCCAAGCATAGTAGGGGAGCACAGATAAGGAGATGCAAGGTAACCACAGGGAAGAGACCCCAACGATGATCCAGTAGGAGGGGGAGAGGCTTGTGAGCCCAGGATAGTGTCAGAGCAAAGCCTCGAGTGAAGCCAGAGCTGAGAGGGGGAAAGTGGGCAGAGCCGGAGCAAGGGCCATTGCTGAGTCAGTCTCCTGGCATTCAGTACCAAGCTGAGGAATGTGGACCTGGTCAAGAGAGAAGTCATGCCTGGTCAGCCCAGGGGGCAAGGGCTGCTCCCAGAAAAGTCGGCTGGATGGCTGGATGCAGCTACTAAGTCAAGGTAGGACTTGAACCTGGGCCCTCTGACTTCCAAGCCAGCCCTCTTCCAGCTGTGGCCTGGACTCTCATCAGACTGCCTCCAGGTCATCATGAGGTAAACCTCGGGAAGCTTTACTACTGAGCCCTAGCCTTAGGCAGCCTGACCTCTCCCCAGCTTACTGATGGAGAACTGGACTTGTTCTCCCCCCTCCCATGAGCCTCAGCCCCCAGGTGCTGCCTGGATCTCAGGTCTTGGGGCTTCGGTTTGCCAAGGGCCTCTCACATGCATTTCCCCAACCCTAGTTCTGCACCTGGAGGTCTTTCTCCTTGTCTATCCTCCCCCCCATCTCTGTCCCTTCAGGCCCTTCCCCCACCTCCCACCCCCAGGGGGTCCTTCTCTTCTTCTCTGGTCACTGCTCTGACAAGAACCAATTTTCCCCACCAGGTTAATGCTTCAGCCTTCTTGTGCCCTTAGCATAGTGCCTGGAACATAGTAGGCAGTTTAAAATGTTTAAGGACAGATTGATGCACAGCATGGCATAGAGAGGGTCTCAGATCGAAGATTCCCCCCATCCCAGGTGTGCTTCAGGCTGGGACCCCCTCCCAAGTCCATCGTCCTAGAGCAAGGTCTATAAACTTGGGTTTTTAAAAGACTATTTATTTTGAGAATTTAAACACATGATTCTGAGCAAGGTCTAGAAGCTTCACCAGATGTGACCCCAGAGGTTAAGACTTCCTTCCCCATGCCTTTTCTCATGTTCTCATCTCTCCTCTTAAGTGAGTTTTCTTTTGATTTCATGTCACAATCATTTCCAGAAATCCTCCGCCTGCCTCCCCCTAACCCTCCCTTGAAGAGCAGCAGGGAAGTTCAGCCAGCCTAGTACAGGGACCTCGTCTGATCATGCTCCTGGCACCATGTCCTGTCGTCCCCTTCCCCACAGCTCTGCCAAGGAAAGGGCCACCTTTCCTGACTGTGGTCCTCAGAGTGGCCTCCTCAGCATATGTGCAGCTGCACTCACTGTATCTTTGCCTTCCTCTGTATGGGCCAGCGTATGTCTTTCCCAGGCTCTCCAGTTTTTGTTAGGATTTTTGTTTTCAGTCTGGCAATGGAGCTCCACGTGTTTTTCTGCAGCGTGTTGACTTAGAATCTAGCCTTCGGGGCCCTGTCTGAAGTGACCAGTCCAGAATCTCACAAGAGGCAAGATTCGAATCCGGGCAGTTCTTACTGTGAGGCCAGCTCAGAATCCACTTCCCATACCGCCTCCCTGGTTTTCGTATGGCAGTTAATCATTCCTTAATTGGTGTGTGTCCACTTTATTCCTAGCTCTTTACCGCGTAAAGGTCTGCTCTGAAAGTACATGTATACATGCATGTGTTCCCAGCTTTCCACAGTCCTTCCAGCGTGGAGCACACCTTTGTGGGGTCATCTTTATCAGTTTGCAAGGTGTGAGGGACCTCCCACCTTGGAGGTGGCCTGGGTTCTTGAAGGGAAGCAGTGATGAATGAATTTTCCAGCCACCACAGAGGCAGCTAGGGAGTGCCACAGTGCACAGAGCATTAGGCATTAAGTCAGAAAGACCTGAATTCAAATCCTTCCTCAAACGCTTACTTGCTGTTGACCTTGGACAAGTCACTTAACCTCTATCTGTCTCAGTTTCCTCTTTGGGGATATTTGGCTGGGTACCTGGTATGGAGGGGGTGATCTGTAAATGCTTATTCTGTTCTGCCACAGCTCTGGAAGCCTCTGTTACCCGTTATGGAATGACCCTGGTCTGGGCATCTCCTGAATCTCAGAGGGGGCGGTTCTCTAGCTGGTGTTCTTCAGGTTTGCTGTGAGAGTGAATCTGTGATCTCACCCCGCCCTGTCTCACTCTCCCCTCCTTGAAAACGAGGACAGACCCGATTGGATCAGCCAAACTCTTGTTTGGCACCAGGCATGCCATATTTTCATCATCATGTTCTGTTTTTTCTTTTCTTTTAGGGCAGTTTGGAATTTGAAACACTGAAAGACTGGTCTTTTCTTTTCCTTGTAGATCACCTGATATCATAACGTTTTACCTTTGGGCCTTTTTGTCCCCAAAGTGTGTACCATAAAAAGCTGTTCCTGAGCCATTGAGCAGGGGGTATCCCATGAGCTGTGCCATTCTATAGCCCAGGGGTCCCATAGAATATAGCAGCAACATGATTGAGTCCTTCTAGCCCTGACCGAGGAGTGGGAAGCCAGGGTTTAGGTCATAGGGGGCACTGACGTCCTTCTGATCACTCATTGTCACCTGTATTAACCCGCCATATCCGTCACTTGGTAGATCTCATCCTCTCGACCTCCGAGACACCTCTTGTCCCCATCCACACCTACATCAGACCCTTGTCACCTTTCACCTAGGAGACTGTAATGGCAGGGAGGCTGATGTCCAAAGGCTCTCCTCCTCCCATGGGCCCTTCACCCAGCCGTGGAAGCAGTTTTTCCCAAAGCTCCAGACTGACCATGTCTCTTCTCGGTAAACTTCAGTGACTCCCTATCATCTCCAGGAGCAGTTACAAACTCTGGCTGGACATTGATGGTCCTTTACCCCCTACCCCTCATCCAGCCTCCCAGCCCCATTACCCACCATTTCCCTTCTCACACTTTGGGACTTAGCCACACTGCCCTTCTTGATAATTCCCATCTCTGGCCCCGCACCCTTGGCCTGCCTGGCCTGCCCTCCCTCTTCACCTCAGCCACTAATAATCCCAAGCCTGCTCTGAGGCTTGGTTCAAAAGCCACCTTCTACATAAAGCCTGTCTTATCCCTTCTTCCCCCAAATAATTTGTGTGTGTGTGGACACACAAATTATTTTATATATCTATATAATGATACAGTCTTAATTCCATTTCAGGCTCCTTAAGCTTTAAATTTCACATACACACCTTGTATATGTCTACATTGTCTCGCACACACATAAGTTCCCTGAGGGCAGGCCCTTTCTCACTTGTGTATTTGTATCCTGGGTACCCAGTACAATTCCTAGCACACAGTCAGTGTTTAATAAATGCTCATCGCTTGATCAGTTGACAGGGGCCACCAAAGTCCTTTCTGGCTCAGACGCTGTGAGCTAGAACCTAGATTGAGGACCTGACTCCAGGGAGTCTTGCTGAGTGACCCTAGACAAGTCATTAAGTCGTTGACCCTTGATTCAGTCAGTCTCTTGTAAAGCAATAATCACACCTGCACTACCTTTCTCACAAGGCAGGTGTGGAGAGAGCACCTTGTAAACCTAGAAGTGCCCTGGAAGCAGTGACGTTTCATATCGTTTAGCAGCACTGTTAGCTGTTAGCAGCATTGGAAGAAATCTTGCCCTGTTTCAGAAGCAGAAACCTATGTCTGAAGGCATCAGGTGCATTCTGTTTATCCTTCTACCCTCATTCCCATCACTCCACCCCTTTCCTCTTTCCTGCCTTCTTAGACTATATTCAGACCCCCCCCCCCAGATCAGCCTGATCACATATGGGCATGCACACACATCCTCTTAGCTAGCCAAGTCACTGACTGCCATCCCCCAGGACTCTCCAGGGCTGGGCTCCAAACCGACCAACTCCTCATGAGGCAGCCATCAAAAGATAGCAGTTTCCTCTAGACTAGGGGCCTGGGGGCTGCCCAATGTTCTTTGGGGAAGAACTGCTTTCCAAAGTCACACCTCCTGTAAGCTCAGGTTGAGTGGGGAGCCCCGAAAACCCTGGGTCCATAAAGAAAGAGCTGGGAGGACCCTCAGAAGCCAGCTAGCCCAACCTCTTCATTTGACAGATAAGGAAACTGAGGGCCACAGGGGTCAGATGCTTTGCCTAATGTCATACAGGTATTAAACGTCTCCCGTTGGTGTTGCTGGGTCAGCCTTTGAGCCAGTGTTAGGATGGGTTCTTTATTTAGCCTTCCTTGGGAAGGAGGGGGAGCCAGCCCTTAAAGGGAGCAGTGGCTACCATTTTAAAACAGTGAGAGATGAAACGCTATGAAACTTCCAGGCCAACGCTTCCCGACGAGTCACACAAGTCATTCCCTTTCACGCTGCCAAGTGGATTTGGTTTTGCTCGTGAGTGAGGGGGTCTGGGCTTTGGAAAACCTCAGTGTGTTCCCGAGCATCTCAGACCCCCCCAGTTCATTAACAAGAACATTGGTGGCAGATCAAAGGCATTTTAAAGAAAAACCACCACGTGCCATTCTGAATGAGTCACTGGAAGCGGAGGGCCACACAGCCTTGAGCCTCAGAGGGCAGCATGGCGAAAAACCTGCTTTGTTTCTCATTTACCCACGACCCAGGCAGAAGCTGGCACAGGGGGTGGGGTTTTCCTCCTCTTTCCCCCAGCGGCCTCTCCTCTCTGGCCACACACAGACAGAAACCAAGTTAGTCCCTGGCCAGAAATAGCAGTGGGCTCCCTCATTGAGGCCAATCAGAATCCCAGCATCTGCAGCTTGGGTATTATCGGGGAGGTTTGTGTGAAAATCGAGAAGAAGAGTTGTTTATTACCCTGTAGGTCACACCCTGGAAAGGCAGCTGGGGACCCACACAGGCCAAGATTAGAGAACTATCTGCCAAGTGATTAAGGGCCTTTAATACTCTGGCCGATGAGAGGAGTGGACTCGGAGCAGCCCAGCCCCCCTGCTCCGAAGTTTGCATCCCCATCACCAGACTCGTCCAGTAAACCCTCATTAAGCCAGCTGCACTGCCAGTACCTCTCAAAATAAAAAAGAAGGGGACTGAAGTGTAGGCACTCTGGGCAAGAGAGGGACCTGGAGGACCCCGCTCCCCACCCCAGGACCTTGTGCTGTGTGTAGTGCCCATTAAGCCCCTCCCAAGGTCTGGGCACTCAGTGCTACAAGATCCAAAGCCTCCCCACGAATACAGCCATGCCTGCCTTGGTTGAAGGCCCTCCTCTCTCAAGAACGATTTAGAAGAAAGCCAAGGATACCTTCCATGAGAGCAGGCTGCATACTGACTTTAAAAACACACGTATTAACATTATCTATTTTCCATTGGAGTTTTATTTATTTTGTTAAATATTTCCCAGTTACATTTTAACCTGATTGGGAGTGGTTCTAGCAATAGACCTCACAGGCAGGTGTTTGACATCTTTGTGTTAGAAATCATCAATCAGTAAACATTTATTAAGCCCTTACTGTGTGTCATGCACTGTGATGGATACTGGAATCACTTATAAGCCTCAGGAATGTGGGAGCATGCAGATCTAAGTGGGTGAAGCCTGTGCTTGTCCAGTAGCGAATTCAGTAAGGGCTGACCAGGGAAAGACAGCTCAGGCGGAGAGAGCAGAAGGAAGGCTAAGGCCCATTGTGGTTTCTGATGGTCATTTCACTGGACTGAGGATCCCAGGTGTGTGAACTCTCCACCAGTGGAGATTTGGCACTCCTGTAGCTGAGTGCCTTAGAGAGCTGCTTTGTCCCTAGGAGTCAGAAAAGTGAGGTCTTTTATTTTCCTGGACCTTCAGTGATCATGATTTATTCTAAATGAGAGATGCAGAAATCTAGGAAAGAAATGTCTTATATATGCGTAAGTGGGAGGCTCTGCATATATTAAAATCCATTTAAAAATTACATTGTGAAATTACAGTGTGAAAAATCAACATGTTCCTTCCTCCTCCTCCTCCTCCTCCTCCCAAGTTAATGTCCTTAGAATTTATCAGCTAATCATTCACTCCATAAGCATATATGAAGCTCCTACTGTGTACGAGGCACTGGGATTAACTCACATCATTGTTAAATCAGCCATTAAAATGATGTATTTAAACAATGAATAAGATGACTGTTATTTGATAGAAACATCATAATCACCGATCCCTCTGAAAAATTAGTTCCCTCATCTGTAAAATGAACTGGAGAAGGAAATGGCATAACCATTCCAATGTCTTTGCCAAGAAAATCCCAAATGGAGTCAGAGAGTGGGACTGCAGCATCAGAAACTGAGCTTGTTTTTCTTAAGACCCTTGAAAAAGAGGGGTTTTGTTGGAGGATTTTGTTTCCCTGTCTGCACAGCTCTCCCATGAAACTGCCAGTCCAGGCGCCCGGCAGCGGCGGCACAAAAAGCACATTCCTGTGGCCGTTTGGCAGAGCCCTTCCTTCCTTGTTCCTTTGACAGGAGACGCGAGGGCCGCATTTATCATGTTGGTCGGGACGAGGGGATGTCAGTTACTGAGCACCTGCCCCCTTCAGCCACTGGCTCCCACCTCAATTGACTGGGAAGTTAATTGCTTTATTATTTTACATTGACCTCAAGTGTATTTCGTATCAGAGGGAAGCCACGTTGGGGGTTTCTAATTTAGAAACACAATGGGGATGGAGGGAGAGTCGGCGCCAGGACCCAGTTGATGTGGGATGGGAGTGGGGGAGGAGAGGGAGTACTTACATTAAATTATAGGCCCCCTGGAGCTAGGGCCAGCAATAACGTTATTAGGTTTTGGCATTAAATATGACAGATGGGACAAGAGGGATCCGCTGTTGGGGCCTCCTGGTGTGTAAACATCCTCTCCCCCTTTTTCCTCTTCCCCTTTGGATTCCATCACTAAGAGGACCAGTGGGTGGGTGTACAGATGCAGATGTGAGCATGCCCTTGAATTTCAGTGATGATTCAGAATGAGAAATCCTTGTCCTTCTTTATTTAAGTATTTATCATTATTGTTATTCCTTCTCTATGGTTTTAGGGAAAGGAGTATCTTCCTGTTAGTCTGGGGGGTGAGGGGGAAGAAGTGCCAGCTTGAGAGGAAGGGCTCCATTTTCAGTTGATAGGACTCTGCTTTAGACCCCCATTTGTCACTCTAACTTGCGTGGTGCCTTGGTGGAATGAGGCAGATTTGCCCGTCTCTGACTAACTGTGTGAGCCTAAGCCTATCATTTAACCTCCATGGTTGGTATTTCATAAGTTACCCATTGAGTCGTGATCTGCCCCTGTGAGGGCAGGCCTTGTTTCAGGTCCCAGCGCCTGGCATATAAGTAGGTGCCTTGTAAATAAATGTCAGTTGATTGTGTTATCAGGTTCTATATTTCCACACACTGATGTTTTGGGGGGTTTTTTTTATTTTTTTTTGGAGGGCATTTGGGGTTAAGTGACTTGCCCAAGGTCACACGGCTAGTTTGTGTGTTAAGTGAATGAGACCAGATCTGAACTCAGGTCCTCCTGACTCCAGGGCTGGTGCTCTATTCACTGTGCTACCTAGCTGCCCTGAATATTGGGGTTTTTTGGGGGGGGTTGCCTCTTGGAGGGCAATTGGGTTAAGTAACTTGCCCAAGGTTACACGGCCAGTTCTTCTGTGTGGGTGTTAAGTGTCTGAGGCCAGAACCGAACTCGGGTCCTCCTGACTCTGGGGCCGGAGCTTTACTCACTGCGCCACCCAGCCGCCCCTTCCACACACTGATGAATCAATGGATCCTTAGCATGTTTGAATGCAGCCCTGGTAACCCAAAGGAACTACCACATTGTATTGTGGTATTGTGGATTGTAGAAAGAGCCTATTTCTTTTCTAAATCCGCTAACACCTTTGTTGAGTTTCCCAAGGTCAGACTATGAAGTTAAACAGGTGTCTGAGATCAGCGGTTTCTTGGTCTATACTCACTGTAACTGGTTGTGATGCAGACAGTTTGGGACTGACTCTGAAGGGAGTTTGTTTCACTCAGACTGAAGCAAGGAGCAAGATTCTCCCTCTGCCATTGGGTCTCATAGCTTGTTTCCTCACCTCCACAGTGTGGGGGTTGGTCTCCATGACTTTTAAGAGTCCTTCCAGCTCTCCAGCCCAGGGAATGTGGCCAGCCTCCCCTTCAAGCGTCTGAGGACTGCGTTTCAGGCAGAAGGTTCAGCATTTTCACTCAGTAGCTAATGAGACATCTTGTAAAATGGGGAGGTTTCAGAAGAGAACAGTGACAGTCGTTGGGGGGAAAACACACGTCATGGCTGTCAACATCTGTTCCCTGGAGGAATGTTTGGCTTCGTAGTTTTGACAAATCAGGATCAAACCGAAGGAGATTCACTATATTTCTCAGCTATTGCTGGGCTGCTGGGGGCCGTCGGGATGACAAAGGGGGTCTCTCCAGCATCCTGAAAGGGAGCATGAAAGAGAGCTTGGCACAGGGGGGAAGACAAACTGTTTTGCTGAGTAATTTTTATTTTCTTTTAAAGTCTCATATATCTGGAATAAAACCTAGGAAAGGCACCAATTTCCCTGAGCTGATCCTTTGATCCTTTGATGGAGACACTGCCTCACCTGCGTGAATGTTCCATTCGGGTCCAGCTGGGACCCCCAGTATCTCTCATTAATTTTTCCTTAATGACTTTTTCTGGGTGGTATTTTAGCATAGTGGCCAATTGCTGGTTTGAGAGTCAAGAGAACCTGGGTTCAAATTCCACTGCTGCTCATTATTCCCTGAATCTCTCTGGACCTTGTGTTTTCATCTGTAAAAAGACTGGATTTGATGAACACTGGGGTCCCTTCCTCTTGTGATTCTACAAAGATATAAATCTCATAGAAGAGCCATCCAGGACATCAGGGACCCTTCTCTGCTACTTTTAACATCAGTTCAGTAAGCATTTATGAAGCACCTACTGTGTGCCAGGACCTGTGCTAAGCTCTGGGGTTACAAAGATAAGCAAAAATACAGTCCCTTCCCTCAAGGAACTCACATTTCTAATGAATGAAGAGACAACATGCAAACGGCTATGTACATACAAGATATATGCAGTGTAAATGGACACATACAAGATATATATACAGTGTAAACGGATACCTACTAGATAGATAGATGGATGGATATACAGTGTAAATGGACACATACAAGCTATACATATATATTATATATATATATATAATATACACACACAGTGTAAATGGATACCTATAAGATTATATATATATATATGTATGTATATATATACAGTGTAAATCTCAGAGGGAAGGCCCTGGGGATGGGGAAGGGGAGATTAACTGCATGAAGGATGGATTGGATACAGGGGTGGGGAACCTGCAACCCTGAGGCCATATCTGGCCCCCTAAGTCCTGAAGTGTGGCCATTTGGATTCAGTCAGAGGGCCATACTTGAGGACCTAGAGGGCCACATGTGGCCTCGGGGCCTCAGGTTCCCTCCCCCATTAAATATTGGAACAAAGAACTGAAATGAGAAGTCCAAGTAGATGACCAGTCCAGCAGTCCATACTAGTGGCAGAGTCTGTCTTGAGGGAGGTGACTGAGGGGACAGAATGTCAAGTGTTATGTTTCTTAGGTGGCATCGATAAGACCTCGTAAATGATTAGATGTCTTAAGGGATGAGGGAGATGGAAGGATCAAAGAGAACATCCCAAAGCTTTGTTTATTTAACATGGAAAACCAAGTGAGAGTGGTAAGCCTGTGGAAGATCAGAATGAAGGGGATAACTTCATCAGTTTAGAGCCTGTTAAGTCTGAGGCATTGCTTCTGAAAAAGAGATGCCCTCCAAACCCTTCCCCCTTATTCTGGGCGCAGCACATCATTCATACCCAGGGCATGTTCAAGATATACCTGATGAAAGACTAGCTGAACAGGCTGCCCATCCGTGTGCTTGTCATAACCTGGGCAATAGGCATTTTCATCCACTTTGTTTTTCTAGTGTGGGTGGTTGAACCAATCTCTTTTTTTAGCAATATGTAATTCATTTAGGATTCTTTGTCCTAGCAAGGGCTTCAGTGCATCTAATACAAGATAATTTATGACTTTGAGAATCTCTCCCTCAAGAAGGAATCCTTCTGTGTGAACTCTGGGCAGGACATCTGCTGTGCCACTGGCCCACTCTGAACACTTGCAGGCAAACATATGTCCTCTTGGTTAACTCCTCACTTGATGCCAGTAGTCAGCAAATGACTGAACAGCGTTCAACAGAGACGCATCTGTTGTGAGCTCTTATATAATGTTAATATATGTATGGGAAATGTCTCACATCACTGAGGCGACCCTTCAAAGCTGTGTTTTGTTCTGATGCTCAAATAATGTTGGGAAACCCATACGCAGGAAGCACCCTGGGACCTCTTTGCAGGCAGTCATCTGCTTAATACATGAATATGGAGGGACCTCTAAATGTGTCAGCTTGGGAACGACCTCCACCAGGGCAGATTGCAGCCTCTCTCTTTGTTTTCCTTCTGTATAAAATGAGGCAGTGGCTCCTGCAATGCCTTCCTTCTGTGAAAATGTGATCCTATGACCCCAGGAAATGGGATTCTTAAACTTTTTGGTGTCATGGACCCCTTGGACAGTCAATCTGACTAAGCCAACTGAGGCCCTTCTCAGAATCATGCTTTTAAAGTCATAAAATAAAATTCAGAGGATTACAAAGAAAATGGATAATATTGAAATACATTTATCAAATGATTTTTTTTTAATTCACAGATTTCAGGTTAAGAACATCAGTCCCAGAGCATTACCTGAGGCTGAGAGGGTAGGGGGCTTATCCAGGGTCGCACAGCCAGTAGGAGTCAGAGTGGAATTTAAATTCAGCTCTTCCTTCCTCCAACCCACTAATAGTGAACATTTATAGAGCACTTTTGGTTTGCAAAGTGCTTTAAAAATATTTTCTGATTCTTTCCTCACAACAACCCTCTAAGGTAGATGCTATTATTATTTGCATTTTGCAGATGAAAAAAAGAGACAAACAGTGGTTAAATGACTTGCTCAGGGTCTCAGTGCTAGTAAATGCCTGGGGCAGAATTTGAACTTGGGTTCTCCCAAGGCCTTGTGCATTATGCCACCTAGCACTTTGTCACCCACTTAGTAAAGTAGAAACAATGCGGTCAGAAGCTGGTCTTCAGGAAAAGGAGATTTTCTTCTGACCAATACTCAGAAAAGAAAGAAGGCAACAATTCAGATTTGTCACCACCTCTTTGCTTTTGGAGACCTTCCCTCTGAATGTCGCTCCCCTAAAGTGACCAGTAATTCTCTAGGTGCCAAGGAGTCAGAAGAGCTTTAGAATTCTACTAGCTTCTCCCACCCCCACCCCCAGAAAAAAATCTAGATTCCATCCACTTTACTGGCTGTGTCTAGTTTTATATAAAAAGTCATTGCTGGCTCCTCCTGCTTTTTTTTATGGTGTCAGAAATAAAATTTCTCCGAATTCTTCTCTCCACATCCACCTCCAGCTCCCATAATTCCCCACTCTGTCAGCCCCAACACCTGCTTTCCTCTGGGCTGTTCTTAGATTGGTGTTGGCTTGAATCCTGCAGAACAGTGACCGAGGAACTGGCCGGCAGAGGCTTCATTCACCAGATTGAGTTACCCCATTACTGACGATCGATCCCATATCAAACCCTGCTGAGAAGCCAAATGGGATTCAGGACCCAGTTTGACCCGAGCTCTGGTCATTTGGCTCACGGACTAACTCAGGCCCATGAGAGAGGCCAGGCTGTCCAGGCTGGGGGCTGTCCCTTCGGCCTGGCGAGTCACCTCTTATTGGGCTTTCTCCAGCATCTCAGGGGAGATGGAGAACCCGGATCATGTGCAGAGGAGGAGTGAAAAGAGTGGGAGGGAGCTGTCAGAATTCAGTTTAGGCAGATGGGTGGAAAAAACATGAGCGGAGAGGACAGATTGGAGGGAATGTACGAGCTTAGCCAGCCCCCCGTGGACGACGAGGACATGCTCTGGGACATGGCCTTGGCGCCGGTGGGGCTGTCAGGGCCTGCAAGGCCATCTCCCTTGTTTTTACAGGTGAGGAAATTAAGGCCCAGGAGCTGATGTGACTTGCCCATGGAGCCAGAGAGCTGTCTTTAAAATGATAAATTGGGGGAGATGCTTTAGTTACTAGTCTTGGGAAAGATGAAGATTGGGCAATAGCAGTTATATATGGAGTTGGGGGGACTCTGGAGGCAGCTAGGTGATGCTGTGAATGGGGTGCAGTCCCACCTCAGGCCTATGTCAGAAACTTAACCTCATAGCCTCAGTTTCCTCACCTGTCAAATAGGGACAGAAATAGCACCTTCTCTTCCCACCCCTATAGTTGTGGGCATCAGGTATGAAGACACATGTAAACCACATTGCAGCTTCTAAACTGCTTCATTACTGTTGGCCATTATCAATTATTATTATCTGTTCAGCTCCCTCATTTTACAGATTAGGAAACTGAGGCCCACAGACCTAACAAGTACTGAGTGGTATAATCTGAGCCTCTGGCAGAAGCATGCACAGGAGACGTGGAAGCTGACAGGTGTGTGAAGAAGGGGAGCAGGAGAGCCCAGCCTGAACCCCAGGACAAGAGAGAAGGGGGAGGGTTAGACGGTCGTTTGTCCTAATCAGTCTGCTTTTCTCCTTTCGCCCTCGTCTGGCCCGGTCACACCTCCCAGGGGGCAGCTCTGTCCTTCTCCTGGTCACAATACCATCCTTTCAGCCCTCTTCTCTGGAGAACAATTTTTAACTTAACAAGAAAGACCATAGAATGAACAAGCCCTGATGGGAGTCAGGAGGCATTTACCGGCCAGAGATGTGGGGTTTTTCAGGCTAGAGAAGAAAGGTCTCAAAGCATGATTTAAATTATGATCATTTGGGGCAGGTGGAGAGTAATTCTGCAGTGGAGAAGAAAGTTCACTTCCGCTCAGCCAAGTTTCCTTTGGGTCTTTTATCGATGTGGGATTTGTAATTCAAGTTGTAAGTAAAAGCCAGAAGGCATTAAAGGCTTTCAAAGACTGGTAGGAATCCCTAAAGATGTGTGGGATCTTCCAGGAAAGGCTTGAAAAATAGGGTACCTGCCCTTGTCCCCTCCAGAGACAACTCAGCCCCAGTTTATCCCTTTCCATGCATGAAAGGCTTTCTGCCATGTGAGTGGCAGGCCCCAAGCTGGTGCAGGACCGAGGCTGTCTCCCAGTATTTCTTCCCTGCACATTTCTTACCTGTCCCCAGACATTTAAAGTAGGAGTACAGAAGGAATGGGCTGAGATCTGGTACCTTTCAAATTCAACAACATTTTTATTAGGCTCCTGCTGTTTATAGAGCACTAGGAAGGATGTAAATTCAATTCAGCGAAGATTTATTAAGCATCTACTATGTTGGGCACTTATTCTCCTGGGGTGGTAGGGGTAGTGGACAGCATAGCAACAGGTAGAAAACGCTCACAGACTCAGATTTATATAGTAATTTGAGATTTGCAAAGCACTTACATGTATCATATCATCTGGTCCTCACAAGCCAGGGGAGGGCTATTCCCATTTTACTGAAGTTATTAAGTGTCTGAGGGAGGATTTGAACTCATGTCTTCCTGATACCGTCTAGTCTATGACATACTATTATTAAATACAAATTACTTTTAGTTGGAGGGGAAGGCAGCAAGGGATTCAAAGATGGAGGAATTGGGAGGGATGTCTTGAACTTTGAAAGGGGCACCAGGTTAAGAGATAAGAAAGGTGATCACTCCAAGGCAGCAGCAGTGTGTGTGGGGTGGGGGTGGGGGGTATTTATTTGTGGTTTTTTCAGGTAACAAGTGGACCATTTTGGCCAGAACTTAGAGGATCTTGTATAAGCAGCCTGGAAAGATCAGCTGGAGCCAGATTGTTAGGGACTTTAACTGTCCAACAGAGGAGTTTTTGTTTTTTTTAATTTGTTATTTTTAATGAGCAGGGGAGTTGTATGGTCAGATCTGTGTTTTAGGGACATCAAGATCCTGGCTCTGCCTTGGAAGGGGGCAGCTTTGTGACCTTGGACAAGTCACTTCCTCTGTCTCTGTTTCCTCATCTTTAAGATGAAAGGATTAGAGGCAGTGTCTAGAATTGCTCCCAACTCTCCATTCTGTGACTCTGTGGGAACAGTGCTACATCTGATTCATTTATATAAACATTTATTAAACACCTCCTCTGTGCCAGGCACTATGTTTAGTGAAATGAAAATGCGAGTATCCCTGCCTTCAAGGAGCTTACCCGCCCCCTGGGGACACACAGCATTCACAGAGACAAGTTAAAAATATACGTGCAAAGTAATACAAAGTGATTCAAAGAGGGAGCAAGCCCAGCTGAGGGTCATCAGAGAAGTCTTCTTGTAAGAGGTAGCCCCGAACAGTGCTTTCAACCCTAGGCTGGGGAGTCTAGGAGGCAGGAAAGAGAACACTACCCACGCAAAAGTGTGAAGGCTAGAAACAGAGTTCTGTGTATGGAGAACAGCTGAGAGGCCAGTGTGACTGGAAGAGAAAGGGCATAAAGGGAAAATAATAAAAATAAGCCTGAATTCCAGGCTGACGCGCTGTCAGAGGATGTAAGCTACTTGAGGGCAAGGCCACTTTCCATTCTCTCTTTGCATCCCTGGTACCTGGCAAAGCCATGTGAAAAATCCGGCTGGTCCTCTTGGTGGCCCCAACTTCTTGTTTCATCTGTGTGGGAAACTCCCTTCACTGGTGCCAGTCAGCAGCTATAGTCTGACTGCGTTTTAGTTAGCAGTGCCATGGGCCACCAGCTAGTCTCTGTCTGTGCTAGGACTTGAACCCAGGATCCCCCTGGCTCCAGGGCCTGCCTTTTGATACAGACACCTTTATATAGCCCTTTCAGGTTTGCCAAGTGCCTTACATCCAGGATCTTTGAGCCTGCCTTCAAGGCCGGTCCTCCATCCATCACCTGGGGTTTTTTAGTCATAAACCATTGGGATAGAATAATAAGAATGAGCTTCTGCCCTGATATTCCTAGTTCCAAAAGCAGTCCCGTGCACGCCGTTTCCCGTCAGACCGTGCCTCCTGGAGGTCATTGGCCTCTGCTCCTGTCCCTGGTGCTTAGCATAGTGATTGGCACACACTAGGTGCTTCATAAATGTTTCTTGATTGATTTGTTATTGTCCACTTGCAAGAGAGTGCCCAGCACATTAATTATATCAGAGAATCATAACTCACAGCATTGCAGCTAAACAGACCTCTCTAAATTCCATCAAAAAGGACTTACGGCTGATCCCAACGACAGTGTTTAAAGTTTCCAAAGGACTTCGTTTGGGCCTCACGTCAACCCTGTGAAGGAGATAATTCCCAGCAGCAGCATCCCCCTTTTAGAGATGTAGAAACTAAGACTCAGAGTCAAGTCAACAAGCATTTATTAAGTGCTTACTGTGTACCAAGCCCTTTGCTTAGTGCTGGGACAAGTGAAGACAGCCCCTGCCCTCACAGAGCTCGCATTCTGAGGGAGGGGAATGCCACACAAGAGGAAGCTAAGGGCACAAGTAAAGGGCCTGTGGTCACAGCACAGGAGGGCCAGGAGGGAGGTTCCAAACGAGGTCATTCCGAGTCGTGCACCCGTCACACCATCCACCACACCGCTCTGTCATAGTGCCAAGCCCCAGAGGATGTCAAGGGTGTCTCCACATGTGTCTTCTAAGTGGAGCACGCCATTTGCTGTCCTCCATTCCAGCAGCTTGTGGGACCAGGAAACGGCATGTCATCTTGAAAACTACAGGCACCCGGAGGGATTGTTGATGCCAAAAAATGTGCCCACAAATAGCGTGTCCTGAGAGCCCAGAAGAGTTGGAGACCCTGCCACCAAACCATCTCCGAGGCGACCCGCCATCCAAGGCCTTCTCTGGCCTTTCCTCGAGCAGCGGGGCATCACAGGAAGGGCTTCCCCACTGCAGGGAAGCCTCTCTCCTCTCCCTAGGCCAGCAGCAGGATCACCATGAGGAAGGATGCTTCTGCTCAGCTGTTTTCTTTGTTGAAAGGAAAGTGCGGCTCCTTTGGGGAGGAGGATGCCGTATTGGGCCATGATTGTGGGGCTAAAACAAACCAAAAAAATCAGTAAAAAAATTTTTAAGCATTGTGGTGTGGTAGAGTAGGAATCAACCCATAGAGCTGAGTTCAAGTCCATCTGGGCCATTGGGAGAATCAGGGAGATGTTCCCATCCTTAACTTCCTCACCTATTTGCCTCCCTCACAAGGCTCTCTCTGAAAGCAAAGCAATTTGTATTTTTTTAACACGCTTTACAAAGGTAACACCTTTTTTTTAACCATCAAATTCAGGTTGTGAGATGCTGAGCCCGGTGACCCTGGAGCTGTAGCGGGCACCTCCTTCTTCGCACAGACCTTCAATGCCCGTCCAGAGCAGCCGACCAAGACAGCAGTGGTGAGCACAATTCCCCTTCGCTGGCACTGAGATCGTTTTCTTGGAGAGTCTCTGTGGACTTTGGCAAATGTTTTTGGCCCCCTTCCAGTAGATTGGGTTTATACCAGTCCAAATGAATTGGGCATTTAATCAGTCACCCAGGGAACATGCTGCTCTGGGCCCTCTGGTGACTTTTTATAATTAATTTTTAACATTTGTTTTCAGTATAAAATGTGTGCCTTTATCCTCACTGAAATGAAAACAGAGGCTGCACATTAGAGTCCTGGCGCTACATGGAGCCCACCATTTTTTTTTATTCCTGTCCAACTTTTAACTGCTATTAAGTGAGACAGAGAGCTGATAATCAGATCCCCTAGGCTCACCCCCCCTGCTGGCGAGTGTGATCTCCCCTCAGCTTGGATCGCCTTCGGTGGCAGGGATAGCTTTTATCATCATTAGTGTGCATCAGAGACGCTGCTGTCTTGGGTGTGAACCTTCCCTAGCCAGCCCCCCCCCCTGCCCCGGCTGGGTGCCCCTTCTCCAGGAAGTTGGCTTTGTAGTTAAAGGACCGAGGGCCTCACGTCATCTGGAACTGGGGCCCCCAACTTTAAACAGAAGGCACTAGAGGTTGTTACCGGGTTGTCCAGACTTGGCGTTGGCCCAGGCAGTTCAGAGACCCTCCTGCAGTCTCTGTTTGGGTCTGAGTGCCAATCTGCGTGTGGCAGGCTATGTCCAAGGTCCTGGGGAGTCTGCAAAAGGAAACAGGCCCTGTGTTTCTGTTGGACTAAGCAGGGCAGCATTTGGTAGGGTCTGTGGGTCTGTGCAGGGAGGTCAGTGGCAATAGATGCAAAGTAATGCCCCTCCCCCAGCACTAGGGACACCAGCAAGTACCATTTGTAGGAGACGGATTAAAGTTGTGAATCCTAAAGGATTGGGCCAATCTTCATAAATTTTGTTTAGAAATCCTTCCCTTTTTCCCCTCCCCGCTTCCCTTAAGACCCCTAACGTTTTCGTTGTTGAACAAAGGCTCCAGTGAGTTAAAGTCTGTAAGGCGTCTTGCAAACTTGGGTCCTGTGGACTCAGCTAGTCTTCCTGTCACCTTTGACTCCCATTTAGCTGAGGCAGGTGGACCTTGTCGGGCGCTCCCTCATCAAAACATGAAGAACTCCAGGCTGCCCTTCACTGGCCCCTTTAGAAACCTGAGCTCACCTTGTTTATAAAAAGGAGTCGCATTTCCTCGGGTGGCTTCCTCCGGTGGCTCTCTTGGCCCCCACCCATGGCTTCCTTCTGTGGCCTTCTCCCGTGGCTCCCTTGGGTGGCCTTCTCCCGTGGCTCCCTTGGAGTTACTCTCTGCCCTGCCCCAGGCCAGGAGCATATGAGGGTTCAGACATGCAGTCATCTCCTGATGTCAGGAGTCAGGCTGGGCCATGAGATGCCCTTCTTACCTCTGAACAGACCATTGACTGGAAGGTGGATCTTTTCAGTTGGATTTCACCTTGGCCTTTTCTACAGAGCAGCTTGAGACATTGGGGCAAGGGTGGCCGTGCTGAAGGTGAGGGGCGTTTCTAACCCACTAGTGAGAGGCACTGGGCCTCTAATATAGAGGGGAGTCAGCATGTTGTGGTAGGCCTGGGGGTCAGGACGCCGTGGGTTCGAGTCTCGCCTGTGACATATACACAGACTCTCTTTCTTGGGCATCAGCATCCCAGGCACTCCAGCAAAGACTCTCCATCTTCCTCACTACTCCACAATCGGTACTCCTGAAGCACAGGTCCGAGGGTCACTGCCCTGCTCAAGAAGTTCTGTGGCTCCTTGTCCCTCTAGGATAGGACCAGGAAATCTGTAATTTCACTGATGGAAAGAATGTGGATAAGGAAACTCCTTCTAGAGAGAGGCAAGCTCTGCCGTCTCTTCCACTTGGAAGCCCCCAGCCCTGCTGATTCCTGGCTTCCAGCCTCCGTGCTTCTGGGGTAAAATGCAGTCTTCAGCCTGGCATTTAAAGCCCTTCACAGCCTGGCTCCAGCCTCTCTTTCCTCCCCCTCAGTCAGGCTGGCCCCATCATGGTTCCCCTGCCAGGACGCTCCACCCCCTCCCCCTGGCATTCTCTCCCTGGTCATCTTCCTGGCCCCTTACACACTCAGCTTAGAGTGCCTCCCCCGATTTCCCATCCCCATATTTAGGGTCCTAGCTGGAGAGCTGGCCACCCTGTCCTAAGCCAACTCCATCATTTTAGAGAGGACATAACTGAACCACAGAGAGGTGATGTGACTTGTCCAAGGTCACACAGAAGGAGCCAGGGCTTGCCAAGCTCCAGGATCTCCCCTGTGGCAGCTGGACTTGGAGTTAGTCAGATATGAGTTCAAAGGCATTGACCCCCTCTTAGCCTGTTTCTTCATCTGTAAAACAAGGCAGGGGGGGCAGGTGATAACAGTTAAAGCCCCTGCCTCCCGGGGAACATATATGAGCAGTACCTGGCAGGCCTTGCAGGGTCTCCGCGTAGCTGTTCACGTCCTAGTCTCTCTTTCCCACCCCACCCTCCACACCCCCCATAGGATCCAGGTAGAGACGGTATCTTAATAACAACAACCGCTGACAGTCATCTGACTCATGGAGTCTTGTTAGTCCTGCATGGATTTGGTGTGGACATCCTGGGTCCACGTTTCCCTCCCTTGAGGACAGGGACATTTGCCCTTGTCTGACGTGCCCAGCACAGTGGCCTGGCATATACCGGCTCCTTTTTGATGTTTATTCAGTCGAGGAAGGTGCAGAGTTGTTGATCTTCTGGGCAGAAGGCATTTTCACATGGGTTGCTGAGGTCCAAACAAAGTAATGATAATCGTTGGCATTTATTAAGGGCACACACACAGAGCAGGGTACAGTGTTAGTCCCACTTTGCAGATGAAGAAAGTGAGGCTCGGGTCTTTGTGACTTTGGGTCAAGACTTTCCCCATCCCTCCGGGGCTGCCTTTGGAGTCACAGCTCCTGGAGGGTTTTCAAACAGCAGGTGAGCCGCGGCCCCCCAGGGTTTCTCTCTTTTGTGGGGATCGGTGTGTGCTTATCCATCCACACCCCTCAGGGTCAGGCACCATCTTCTTTTTCACAGTGTCCCCTGCACTAAGCACAGAGCCCGATACCTGGCAGGTAGCTAATAAATACTTATTGACTGACTATGTATAAATAGTATCCCTCTGGTACAGCATCCCCTCCTTGGGAAAAGGGGCTCTGTATCCCCTGGACTTCGCCCAGTGTCTGCACCTGGCAGGTGCCTAATAAATGCTCCTTGGGTTGGGTTGGATGAGGGGCGTTGCTGTTTGCCTCCTGGCCTATGCCTCCTTTCTCTATCATCCCTCAAAAACCCCTGAGGCTCCTTCGGTCCAGTTCAATTCAGCAAATGTTTATTAACTGCTTCTTGTATGTACCAGATGCTTGAGATGCAAAGGCAAAAAATAAAAATCCGTCTACCCGGAGCTGACAGTGGACTGGGGAGAATGTGGGGTCCCCCAGTATTTGCAAAATATGTGCAAGGTGATGGGGGAGGGGGAGTCAGGAAAAGCCTCTTGTGAGAGGTGATAAGAACTGAGCCTATGAGGGAGCTAAGGCTGCTCGGGGACAGGTGGGAGGAGGAGGCCTGAGGACAGTCCACTGCCCACTACCCAAAGACACAGGTGTTTTGGAGCCCAGAGTTCGTGGAGAGGGAGCCTCCCTTGGACTTGGGTGACGGTTGCCTTCTCCCCTCATTATCTTTGGCATCCTACCTCACAGGTATCACCTGTGGCAGCTGTGGTTCCCTGTGGAGGGGAAAAGGGCGGGGTTAGAATGTGGGTCTTCACCACCCCCTCCCCCAGCCTGGTGTTCTTAAGGAGGAGAGTGAGAGACAAGGCTTCCCCTGGGGCAGCTCCAAGTGAAGTAGAAGGCTGGACAGCCCAGTCCATGGACAGCAGCAGATTACACCATGTGCCCTCCAGCAGGTGGCTGGGGCTTGGTCAGGGGCACACAGTGGGTCTGTTTACGAAGTCATCCCAATTGACTTGGTGAAATCACAGGGTAGGACTAGCTCTTGTGTGGGGGCACCTCCTGGTGGACGGGAGGCCTCCAGGGTGCCTGAGGACCCCATCAGGTGGAGGAGGGCCTCCTTGGTCACTCCTCCCTCCAGCAGTTCTCATGAGCTGATATCCCCTCCCTCCCCAGGAGAGCTGCACAAAGCCCCAGCTTTTCTGCTCTGCCGAGCTGACTCGTGACTCGATTTGCACCTGTGGCTGCACGGTCCATTCAGGGCTCCAGAGCCGAGGACCGGCTGCTGATCCCAGGTCAGAGCACTGAGGCTGTTGCACAAGGCTGTCCTCCCCACCCCCACCCCATATCTGTTCTCCTGCAAACACTGCATATCGCAGCTCTTCTCCTACAAGCTGTTCATCAAGGATGCACATTTTTAGAGAAAACGCTGTTTGCTAGAAGCTCATCAAAGGTTATTTTTCATTAGCACTGCAAAGGTTGAACGTGCATCTCGCAGAGGTGCCAGATCCCCCCTCCCAGCCTGGAGCACCACGTGGGCCCTGCCTCCCCACACAAAGACTCCGCAGATCCCCAGAGCCCTCCCCTCCACAGCCCAGCACAATGGCTCCCCAGCTGCACCCTCCTCTGGAGGGACTGTCTTCACCTGCTCTGATTTCCAGCTACGTTCACGTAGAGCCTTTCCGACACTTCCTGGTGCCAAAGTCCCAAGTTTCCTTAGCCTTAGAATGAACGGGAGTGGGAGTGCTGCCGATTGTGAGAGAGAGGCAGGCAGCGGGGCAGCCGGGAGGTTTGGGGCCCGTTATAGGGCCATCCACTAGCTGGGGGAGCACAGCACAGCACGGAGGTCTCTGCTGCTCTGGGCAGGCAGAAAGACTCTGACGGCTGCTGGCCCTGTGGCCCTGGGCGAGGCACTGGGCCTCTCTGAGCCGCAGAGGAATGATTCACCCTTTCACTTGTTGTTCGGTCATTTCAGGCACGCCCAACTCTCCATGACCCCATTTGGGGTTTTCTTGGCAAAGATGCCAGGATGGTTTGCCTTCTCTTTATACAGCTCATTTTTACAAATGAGGAAACAGGCAAATCGAGTGAAGTGACTTGGCCAAGGTCACACAGCTGATAAGCATTTGAGGTCAAATTTGAATTTGCTTGGGTCCTCCTGACTCCCAGTCAGGAGCTCTGTCCACTGAGCCTAAACCTACCTGCCTACTACTTGCTAGGTACTTCAGATACAGGGTGCCAATCTCTATCGGTGGAGAACAGCTTCCATACCGAGAGTTTCCTCTACCAGTGAAATCATAGGTCAGGATGGGAAGGAAGGAAGGAAGGAAGGGAGGAAGGAAGGAAAGAAAGGAAGGAAGAAAGGAAGGAAGGAAAGAAAGAAGGAAGGCATGAGCTAGGAGCAGGTGATCAAATTGGGCCGCACTTTTGAAGGACTATTCTAGTTCCTTTTTCTTGTAACCCTTCTAAAAAGGCTTCCCTACTTTGCCACCTTTTAATTCTTTGTTGCTCTCCCCTGTCCCCAGGGGGATGCCCACAGACCCAGGGTCAGTATCCTCTGATGCCTCAAGCTTCTTGGAGAAGGACCCCCTGCAGCTGTACACAAATGTACCAAAATTTGACTTGTCCCTGAACATAACGTGCTCCGTGTTGTACATGTTGGATCTGACCCTCCTTGTCACTTCCTTCTTCCTTCATTTCTTGAAATCCTGTCCTGAAGCCCCTCTAACATCCTCCAGGAAAGAGGCTCTCCCATCCCCCTCCACGTCTGTCCTCTAGCCCTCTCCAACGTGCTCAGTCCTGGGCAGAGAGGTCATCATCTCCTTGGTAGAAACCACCCCATTGGGTGAGAGCATCACAAACAGGATACAAGAAAGGGTGGTTAAAATTCCAAGCCAGCCTCACACATCTGGGTCACCAGACATGCCAGCTTCACAAAATAGACTGAATGTTGCAAAAGCAAGGAGAGGGAGACAAGGGGACGGGCCAAGAACAGGGAGATGGAAGGGTTTGGTAAGACCATTCCTCTGATGCCCCTTGGAGACATAGGCTGATGTGTGTACACACACACACAAACACATACACGCAATATCCCTTTGCTGTTCTGTGTAGGAATTTGACATAGATTAGAGATCCTTCTCAGTATGCTTTTTTTTTTTTTCAGTTTCCTGAAATGAAAAGTTGTCACTGAATCAGGGCAGAGGGATTCTCGCCTGTCTCATCAACGATCCGAAGCCTGCCAGATTTAATTGTGGTCTAGGGCAGGGGTGGGAAGCCTGTAATCTCACGGTCACAGGTGGCCCTCTAGGTCCTTGGCTGTGGCCTTTTGACCGAGTCTAAGTTTTACAAAACAAATCCTTGTATTGAGGGGATTTGTTCTGTGAAGTTTGGATTCAGTCAGAGGGCCATGCTGGAGGATTAGAGGGCCATGAGTGGCCTTGAGACTGCAGGTTCCCCACCCCTGGACTAGAGGAAATCTCTCTCTGAATAGGAGTTTCTTTCCCTTTTTCAGTCGCACCAAAATTTACTATGTAATCACTGTATCAGAGCAGTGAACAGGGGGAGAGACTACATTTCTGTAAGACATGGTCTGCATCTTTGTGGAGGTTTGCAGTCAAGTATGGAGAGTAACGTAGAAACCCAGCTACTGCGATAAAATGTATCTGCCCCCAACCCAAAAGGTCACTGATCTTAGGATCAAGGATCTGTCGCTTTGGGGGCCATCTTCCAACCACAAGTGGTGTCTTGACCCTCACAGATGTAGAGTCGAGAACGAATCTAAAAGTCCTCTCACCCTAATTTTATAGATGAGGAGATTGAGGCTGTAAGGAGTTGGTGAGTTGTCCAGGTCACAGAGGTGGTGATTGGTGAGACCAGAGGGTGAGCCCAGGTCCCTTGTTCTTTCCACTATTCCATTTCCTACCATAATGGATTTCTTTTTTTAAAAAAGACAGATGTTGCATTTTGTCAGGGAGGAGCTATGGGCGGTCATCTTCAAGTATTGGCATTAGACCCTTCACCCTCTACCCCCAGCCCCAAGTCATATGAAAGGTTCCCTTTTCTCACCCTAATTTTCTCTTTCCTAATACCATCCTGCCTCTGCACGGCAATGTTCATGGGCTCTTACTCATTCCAGCCATGGCAGAGAAGGAGCTGGTGCATGCAGTCCAAACAGATAAGCTTTCATCCACCCCTCCAGAGCCCAGGTCTTCTGGGATAAGGGAGGAAGCCTGAGCAGCCATGCCCCTGAAGCCAACAATCATCTGATAACATCCCAGGGCAGATGAGTCCTCTCCTTCTCAATGCCCCTGCTGTGACTGCTGTCTCCAAAGACTGATTGTTGTGTGGGGGGCTATGGCTATTAAATGTAAACCCTTAAGGTTTATTTATTCCACTGAGTATTTTGTTGAGCAATACATGCGGGAGGCAGTGTGGGGTTTTCTGGGTTAAAAACTTGCTGTAGGGGCAGATAGGTGGCTCAGTGAGTAAGAGCGCCAGCCCCAGAGTTGGAACAACCCAGGATCGGTTCTGGCCTCAGATGCTTAACACCCACACAAAACAACTGGCCGTGAAACCTTGGGCAAGTTACTTAACCCCAATTGCTTTAAAAAAAAAATCTTGCTGTAGATTTAGACTTACATGTATTCATGGGTGTGTATGTATGGAGGTTGGGTGTCTGCCGGACTGGTCCCTGTTAGAGATTTCAGCATTGAGAGATGTTTGCTAGTCTTTGCCTTTGTCACAGGGACGGGTCATGTCACTGTCTTAGCTCAGAAGTGACCCCTGAAGTGCCCAGTCCGCCTTCCTGTGGGCTAAGGTTCCTATTGGCCTCCTCTCGGGTCTTGGTTGGGAGCACCTTGAGAGCAGGGACTTGAGAACTTGTGTTTCCACACCACTTAGGGCAGGACCTCTGTACCTCAGGTCGGACCTTGAGTACCTTGGAGGTTAGGTTTAGAGATAGAAGGAGGGACCCAGGGGGACCTCTAACCCAGCCCCTTCCCTGGACTGATGAGGAAATGGAAGGACCACGGCAGTCAGTAAAAGCCACTCCGCTGTCAGCGGCCTGGCTGCTTCAGGGGTGTGGGGGGGATCGTGGACGAGCCAGGGAAGGAGTGCCCCATTGGCTCTGGGAGGCTCCATTTTGTAACCAGCAGTCTGTAAGCGTTGCAGCTCAGTGGAGAGATTTCCATTGGATCAATGAGAAGCAATTCTCTTCCTTCCATCAGATATCGAATCAGTGCAGGGGCTGACATGATCAATGACTTCCTTATCTGCACAGGATCAATTAAAATGATAATGGAGTCTCTCTGCAAGGGATGTGAAGAATGTTTGTTTAAAAAATACTCCTCCCCTCCCCCATTTCTTATTCTGTCATCATGATATCAGTGGAACAGCAGTGATTAATTCTCTGTCCACCGAATCTTCTGCAATTAGGAGGAAAGAGAGGAGAAGCGGCAGGGGACAGAGTGGGAGCAGGTCCTGGTGTCTGGCCAAGCCCATCGGTGGCAGGCCGGCCTGGCCTGTCCGGATGGAGGACGGAGCTGGTGACGCAGGCTGCTTGTCTCCCGGCTTTGTCAGCATTCCTAATGATGCGCTGTTTGATGTACAAAGAACAAGCCATCCGGATCGTACTCTAGACATATTAAGAATAGGGGGGAGGGGACGGATGCATGTGTGGAGGAGGCAGCTTGCAGAGCCCCTTGTCAGGCATTCACACTTAGAGCCCTCTGCACCCCAGACGAGAGGTGGAAAGTGGCTGCCTTGGGTCTGTCCCCCATACAGAAAACCCTCTGCTGTGACATCAGGTGGGTCCTTTGAAGAACAGGCCAAGGATCTTCACCTCTTGTGTGTCCTGGACCCCTTGGGCAGCCTGGGAGCCCCTTCTCAGAATGATGTTTTTACATTCACGTCATAAAATAGATGGAGTACAAAGGAATACAGGCATCCAGATGGTGCCGTAGTGCACATCTGGCTTTTCTAGCTGTGTGACCCTGGGCAAGTCACTTCATCCTGTTTGCCTCAGTTTCTTCATCTGTCAAATGAGCTGGAGAAGGAAATGTCAAACTACTCCAGTATCTTTGCCGAGAAAACTCAAAATGGGTCATGAAGAGTCAGACGTAGTTGAAAATGACAACAACAAAGGAAATCAGTGACGTGGAAAGAGTTATCCCCGAATATTTTAAGTTCCAGACCCCAGGTTAAGAACCTCTGACCTAGAGAAGTCATCTTGTGCGACACCAGCATCCAAGCCGAGTAGAGGATCCAGCAGTTACCTGGTCGGTTTGGAAAGTCAAGTCAACAAGTGCGTATCGAGTGCCTAAAGGCTAGGCTGGACCCAAAAGTAGTTTTGTTTTGGACAGATTTCTATCTGACTGTGAGTGGTGGAACACAAGAAACAAAAGTGTGGGTCCCTCACAAGGCGTGGAGAGGCACGTGTGTGGCCAGAAGTGGGCTGGGAAGGAAACTGGCAGAGCTTGACGGGGGGATTCCAGAAGAGCCTCCTTGACATCTGCCTCCAAGAACCAGCGGGGCAGGGCGTTCTCCGTGGCAACCCAGCATGGGCAGTGTGGTCACCGTCTCATCGACAGTGAGGTGGAGCAGGGGGCCATCGAGCATGCCCCCAGACAGAGACATGGGCCGGTCACGTAAACGCCTGGAGGGCGCCACTCCTCTCAGAATGTCCTTTCATGCAGGGACCCTGGCTGTCCCCATGCCCACATCCTCTGCCTCCTTGTCTCTGTCTTCTGGCCTGCCAGCTTCCTCCAAGTCCCAGGTAAAAGCCCGCCTTCTACAGGACGCCTTTCCCCCCACCCTCCCATACAAGTGTCTTTCTTCGGTTGATTATTTGCAATACCTGATTATAGTTTGCGAAGTTGACGGCGCTGTCTCCCTCGCTAGAGTGTGAGCTCTGAGATCAGGGACTGTCTCTGGCCTTTCTTTGTGTCCCTAGCTTAGTACAGCGCCTGGCGGTTACTTAAGTGCCCGATAGCTCAGGTGGGCCCCCTGTGGGGACTTATGGAAAGACACGGGTGAAGGTTGAACAGGATGATTGAAGACGCCGGCCTTGGCGACGATGCAGCATGCGTTGGTAAGATCACAGAACTATTGGATTATTGAAGATGATGGTCCATACAGTGTGTTCAAAGCACCTGCTTTGTGTGGGGCGCTGGCTCATGGAGATGCCTCCCCTTTTTGCTTTCCTCCCATCTGGCCTGAGACAGCATTCCAAGAGCCTCAGCACTGAAGGCCAAACAACCAGGCTCCCCTAATGAACCAGCCACCCCCAGGCAGAGCGGAGAAATGTGGGGGGTGGCTTTTCTAGGTTTGAGCCCCATCTAACTAGAGTTTCTTAATCTTTTTGTGTTTTGTACCCCTCTGGCCATCTGGTAATACCTATGAGCCCCTTTTCAGGGGTTTTTAAATGCACAAAAATAAATGCCTAGGATTACCCACCAAAATAGTTGTTATATTGAAATACAATCATTAAAATGTGTTTTGAAATTCACACTCCCCAGGTTAAAACCCTCTGCTCTCAGATAGCTTTTGAGGAAGGAGAGTTTGGGGGAAGGCTCATCAGAGATTTATTGCTACAAGGAACCTAATCTCATATAATCTTACCCTCTTATTTTACAAATAGAGAAAATGAGGCCCAGCCTAGGATTCAGAACCAGGCCAGGGAAGTGTTTGCCAGTGCTCATTCAGCCCACTAGCTTAATGGAGGAAAGCCCCCAGCTCCAGGTTAGAGATGGGGGGTCTCAGACAGTCAGCACTGTTCTCCCTAAGGACACTGCCCTGACAACTCTATGTGTAATGTCCATGGGCACTGAGTCTGTCAGCACAGCAGGTAACAGATTGAAAGCACTTCATTCCAAAAAGAGCCACATCAAAGAAACCATTTCCAGCTGGATGGATGGAGTATGAGGCCCAGAATCCCGAGGGCACACTTGTGTGACTTTGTCACCTAGCCCTTTGATCTGATCGGCGGTACCGCCCCAGGGCTGTCCTGAGTGGCACCACATGCCCAGGAGGCAAGGCTTTCTTTGATGTATTTCCCAGGAGCCATTGTCTGTGTGCAAAGATAGCAGGTCTTGAACTGTCCAGTGCTGCTGGGCCCTAGAAGGGGCAGGGAGAGCTAAGGGAAATCAGGATGTCTGGCTGCCTGTCTGTGCACTTAGTACCTACAGGAAGGCATCCTCCCACCTCCCCAATACCTATCCTGCTGATAGCCGCCCCCCCCCCCCATCTTCACATCATGCCTGAGAAGCCCTGCCTTTTGCTGGGTCACAGCAATGTACACCCAGTGTCATTTTTTAACACAAGGGTTTCAGCTGTCACATACGAATAACCAAGTTTGAATTGTGGGAGGCAGTAAGGGGCATGTGGGAGAGCTCTTTCCATTCTGCCTCTTAGCTCCTGACTTGAACCCTATCAGAGGGTGGGAAGACTTCCACAGTCACTGGATGGTCCCTCCGACCTTCCTGTGTCTGCATCTTACAGTCTGGTCAAAGCTAGTGGGGGCATTCCAGGAGTCCACACAGGTCTGGATGCATTCCAGTTGTAACACTGGCATTCTCGTTCTCTTTGTCTTTCTGCTTCTGTTTCCCCGTCCCTCTTTCTGTGTGTCTTGATCTCTCTCAGTCTTTCTATCCTATCTCCTTTTTCCTCTTCTCTCTCTCTCCCTCTCCCTCCTCTCTCTCTCTCTCTCTCTCTCTC
>NW_027185797.1:24249906-24308616 GCF_028583685.1 Petaurus breviceps papuanus | reverse complement strand
CTCTCTTCCTTTCTTCATCAGCAAATATTTAATCCCTCCCTATGATTCTTAACGTTACGACGTACATCTCCTTTTTTGCTTTGCTCTTTTTTTCTCTCTCTGTCTCCCCCTCTCTTCCTCTCTCTCTCTCGCTCTCTCTGTCTCTCTCCCTCTCTCCCTCCTTCCTTCCCTTCCTCCCTCCCTCCTTCCCCCCACTCCCATAATACACTGAGGTATAAGTGGCATTTCTAGAACGCATTTAGACAAGCAAAGGGCTTCTGTATGATTTCCTTGGGTCCTCACAAAAACTCCATGAGGTACTAGTGTCCCACTTTACCAATGAGAACAGTCTGAGGCATGTAGAGGTCAGGGCACGTACCTGGAATCCCACAGCTAGACCATGTCAGAGGCAGGATTTGAACCTGCTCCTTTCTGTCTCCAAACCCACTGTTCTTTTCAGGTGTGGAAAAATCCCCAAATCAAATCAGCAAATATTTGTTGTATCCCTAATAATCATCACTTGGGGTTGGACCAGCCCCTTCTGGCTCTGCTCCTCTGATCCCAAGGAGGATGAAGATCAAGGAAGGGCCTCTGGATTTGGTGACTAAGGGGTGACCCTGAAGAACCTAGTTTCAGCAGGAGATTTCAGGAGAGGTGAGCCCTGTGCGTGCTTGTAGGCAGGAAGGAAGATGAAAGATTCTGCAGAGAAAGTGGATCATTGGGGTGGCTGTGTCCCAGAGGGCAGTGCAATCGAGGGCCCTGCTAAGAATAATGGATCCCATTTTCAGAGCCCTCAATAAAAGACATCCCTCTGCGGGGTAAGGTGTGTGCCTTCTCCTTCCTAGTTTGCATTGAGAAGACTGAGACTCGCTGGGGGGGTGGTGACAGAGTCCTAGGGAGGAAGGGACCGCAGGGGCCATTGGGTGAAGTGCCTAAGGTCAAAGGGGATCAGACCAAGACCCAGCTCTGAGGACTCTTCACTCCATTCCTCTTTCCTCTGTACCAGCCTGCTCCCAGAGGAGGGTTAGACTTGGAAAGGAGCAGGGACTGTGTTGAAATAGAGCTTTCAGTGCCCCCCACCCCTCACCCCAAGGCATTGTGGTGCCATGGTCAGAGCCACTAGTGAACTTGGAGTCCCAAGGCCTAGATTTAAATTCTAACTCTGCTACTTACTACCTGTGTGACCTTGCTCCTGTCACTTAATCTCTATGGGTCTCAGTTTCCCCATGTATAAAATGAAGGCATTAGTCTATTGTCCTTCGCAGCTAGGTGGCCCAGTGGATAACACACTGGCCTTGGAAGAGGTCAGAATCCAGGCTCAGACCCTTACTGTATGACTCTGGACAAGTCACTTAGGTGCTGCCTACCTCAGTTTCCTTAGGTGCAATATGGGACAAAGGTAGCCCTCCTCTCCCAGAGTTGTGAGGGTCAGTGAGATAGTATTGGTGAAAGGCCTCAGCACAATGCCTAGTGCATAGTAAACCCTTAATGCGCATTTCTTCCTCTTGCTCTGTGATCCTCCGAACCTCTGAGGGCATCGAATTATTTGGATTATTGGATTATTATTGTACCAGCTCCTAGGACCAAGCCACAGGCCTCCTCGACCAGCCTGCCATTCCTCTCATTCTTCCTTCTTCCCCCGCTGCTCCAGAACCAATACAAGGGCCTTCACCACCATCTACCCCACTGGTGTTGTCACTGGTCTTTGGCAGGTGAAGAAGGAGCTGTTTCCCCCAGGGTTGAGGCCCATGCTTCTGAATGCTTCCAGATCCCCCAATTCTGGATGTCTAAACCCTCCAGGCCTCCCTCCCCTTTTCCTTTCTTCCCCAAAGCCTGACCCAAATCAGACCTAAGGGTAATTGGCAGGACATGGTAGGAGGGGGTGCCTCCTATCAGGGGGGTTCTGCTAACTAATCTCCCGTTCAGTGGGCACTCCAGGAGGCCATGCGGGGGATGAGGAGATGAGAGACAGCCCCCAAGAGAGCAGGAATGCTCACGCTGAAATGCCGCCACACGGAGCCCCCGCGGCCTTCTTGTTGGGGCTTTGATTTAAGGATGTTCTCCCAATCTTTGCTCTCTTCCAGAATGTTACAGTGCAACAGTCTGGGAGGACGTACCTGGAGAGATGCCTTTTAAAAAACAAGCTTTCTTGTTTAATTCTTCTTTCATTTTATGCGTAGGGTTTTGCTCCTCTCCCCCCACCACCACCCCACCATTATATTTCCCTGTCTGGGTCTCTTAATTGTCGCTGATAAAAGCGGAAATCTGGAGGGCCTGCTCTAGACCCTTAGTGAAGGAGGCCAGTGTGTCCCAGAGGACCAGGACGAGAGCAGTGTGGGCCAGGGCAGAGTAACAGGGAGGAAGCTGAGTGCACAGAGGGGCGGCCACTTCCTTGGTGGTGGTGTTCACAGGTGCCAGAGGGCCTGGAAAAACCTCCCGGCCCACGCACAGCAGAAGAAAAGGCCCCAGAATGAAGGCATTCCAGCTACGCAGTGGCATGGGGGATCGTTAGAAAAGCCACACTCTTGAACTAATAAGGCTCAGGACCAGTAGGGACAAATTTTCTCCACATGCATGCCCTGTTTGCTTAAAAACAGCCACCCTTGGGAGATAAAATGTTTAATGCAAAATGTAAATTATCCTTTAACACCAGAGCAGGGTGAAAATAGATCTGTAGAATGCCAGAAAATGGAGCCCCTCTTAGTAGGAACATGTATTTGCCCTGCTCTTAGGCCCTTTTGCTGTGTTTTAATGACCTAGATTTTCCCCTACCCTGAACCCTAAAATTAGCCTTATTCATCTTGGCGTTAACAATTAAATACCCTATATTCTGTTTTCATCACCATCCCTAATAACATTTTTATAGGAAAATAGGCCTCCTTTGCCAACCTTCACCTGGTAAGAATGAATGGGGGTGGGGGGAGGGAGAGACAGAGAGGGAACAGTTCTCCAGAGGCTGCCTAATTAAGTGAGAATAAGACTTTACATTTTTTCCATGTCTGAAAGGCATATGGCCATGCTGGGGATGGGAGCGGGGGGGGGGTAGATGAGCATCTTCTGCCCCAAACTCTTCACCCCCCCAAAGGAAAGCTGAGGACCTGGACTCCAGCCCTTGCTGCCTGTGTGACCCAGGGTGAGTCTCTTTCCCTCTGGGCTTCATCTCCATATCCATAAGATGAGGCACTGAAGGCCCCCTCCATCTGTGAATGCACAGGAGGCCTCTGGAGCATGGGAATTCAGCTTCCCCGTGCTTCTGAAGCCTTCTTCTGGGGAAAGAGCGCCAGACTTGGGGTCAGGGGATCTGGGTTCAAGAACAGTCTGTTTTAAGTCTGAGATGCCATTTGTTCGTCTGTCTCTGGTATGGGCATCATGATGCTGGTGCCGTTGTCTCTTTCACAAGTTGTCGGGGAGGAGGCCCCAGGGAGCTGGAGTTACCCCCCTGCTTGCCTGCCCTCAGTAGCCCCCCCAGATTACAGCAGGCACCCTCTGGGCAGATGGCATGACCTCTCTTCTCAGCTGCCAGCCTCCTCTCCTGATTTGTCTCTGCTGGGTCTAGAGCAAGAGTGTGTTAATGCAATCAGTCCCATTTAACCTGCCCTTAGGGAGCTCCCATTTAACAGGGGAGACCACACATAACTAAGGAAAGTACAAGATTCGTGAAGGGAGTCTTGAAGGAGAAGGGTCAGCAGCTGGGGAGACCAGTGCAGGCCTCTCTCAGATGCCAGTGGGTCTTAAAAGAGGCCAGGCATTGTAAGAGGCAGGGAGGAGGAGGAGGAGAATCAGAGGAAAGATGGTTGCTGCAGTCCCTTCCAGCTCTGGAATTCTGTGAATAATTAACGTAGTTTGAGAAAATGCCCAGCAGATGTTCGAGGACAAGCCCAGGCAGCGAGAATCCCGCTTGCTCCCGTTTTCTTAGAATAATAACAACCCAAGAATGAAATGCTTTTGCTAATCCACCTGGCCCAGAGTCCATTTCTAGGGAACCGATAGGAGCAGTGATTCTCTGGCCAGCTGGGGAGGGACTATTTCTGGCTGAACTCCGCTGAGCGTAGGTTGAGAAGAATAAGGAAAAAGCAACATTCCCTGTTAAAAGTGTTTTCTGTATTGTGTCTCTCTGGTGCATCCTAGCCTTCCTTAGAGGTCAGTGGTATCATTATCCCCATTTACAGATGAGGAAACTGAGAGTTTAAGTGATTTGCCCCGGGTCACAAAGCTAGTAATTCTCTGGTCTGAGAAAAGCAGTGAAGAAACTGGTATAATATCCCAGAGAGGGTAATAACTCCAGGATGGGCAGTGGAGGGGAGAGAGAGCTGTACTCGGGTCCCGCTTGGGCTCCCTGGTCCCAGAGGGCCCCACCAGGGGCAGTGGGCAGAAGGTGTAGGCTTGTACCTGATTTCAGAGCTGAAAGAGAGAGATTCCCACCCTCAGCACAGGCCAGACCAGGACTGTCCTCGTCTCTCCCAGGAGGCCTGACCCCCAAGGGTGATTGAGTGTGTCTGGCTGGGAGTGGAGCAAGGGCCTCAAGGTGTTACTGAAAGGTGCCTCCCTGAGCCATTGGACCTTTTGGAGCAGTAGATGGCCCAATTTTTGTTTCGGGGCCAGTTTCAAGGAAGCCAGGTAGAGAGGAGCCATGAAAATTGGTTGTCTGGGTGGGAGGTAAAAATCTTACAGAGCACATGGGGTTCTTGACCTGGGGTCTGTTAGCATGTGCCTTTTTTCATTGTGTAGTTTTCGGTCGTGTCTGACTCTCCATGACCTCATTTGGGGTTTTCTTGGCAGAGATACTAAAGTGATTTTACAGATGGGGAAACTAAGGCAAGCAGGGTAGAGTCATACAGCTAGTGTCTGAGGCCAGATTTAAACTCAGGTCTTCTGGCTCCAGGCCCAGTACTCTGTTCACTGCTTCACTTAGCAGCCCTGTGATAACTGTATTTCAATATAATTGTTCTCCTTTGTACTCACCTGTACTTTATTTTTGCACATGAGAAAATGAGTCTAAGATGGCAGGAGGGAGGGGGCCATAGGCTTCAGTCTGCTCTAGGGGTCCATGAAACAAAGAAGGGGAAGAATCCCCCCAGGACAGAGTGAGAGGCCAAGTGCTGCTCTGGTCAGTCTGCATTGGCAAACCATTCATGGCCAGCATGTTGTGCCCTTCATGGGCCTGGGCCTCTGTGGATGTGTAAAAGCCTATAGGACAATGCCGTGCACTGTTTAAACTTTGGTTTTTGTCTTTGTGGCCTCAGCCCGGCCCCCGGCACCTAGTAGGTGCTTCCTAAGGCTTGTGGAGGGAGCAGGAGGCTGGACGAAAGCAGTGACGATAACTTCATTCTTGGCCTCTTTTGGACAAAAGTCCATTTCCACCAGGAGTAGTTCCTGCTGTCTCTAGCCTGAGTGCTCCAAGAAAAAGGTACTGAAGGACAGAGCCAGAAATTGGCTTGTGAAAGTGCATAAAAGCAAACATGGCTGCAGCACTTGTACATTACCTGCCCTGACTGGGTTTCGTCCTTATCTTTGTAACCTTCACATTCTTGTGTTGGAATGCGTTCTGTTTGATTGCATGTGCGTCTTGAAAGGTTTTTAGGGGAAGGGGTCACTAGAGGAGACAACTTTCAGCCCCTTCTCTCACCCAAAGCTATTTCCTTCCTTTGGGCCGAGGCAGGACAGCGGAAAATGTGTCGGAGTTGGTGTCTGGTAACCTGGGTTCAAATCCTGGCCCTGACCCTTCTTGTGAGGAGACTGTCACGTCATCATCTGTAATAAGAAGGGGTTGGGCCAAGTCATTCGAGGTCCTTTGTGCTTTTGACCTGTCATCCCAAATCCTGGCGCTGACACTTCCTAGCTTGTATGGCCCCCAGTAGATGCCTTAGCTTTCCTGACCCTGAATTTTCCCATATGTAAAATGAAGAAGCTAGACTCGGTCATCTCTGTGGTCTGTTCCATCTCCAAGCCTGTGAGCCTGTGTCTTGGATCTCACATTTCTGTAGCTATTTGAGCAGCCCTGTAAAAGTCACAGCCTTCCTGAGCCTCACCTTTTCCTTTGGCAAGATAGGGATAATGTTATTTACACTGCCTAGCTTACCGAGCTGAGTCTAAGTGCTTTGTAAACCTTAATGTGCTGTAAAAATGGGAATTTCTATTTTATTAAGATCACATAAAGGGTTATCAGAACAATCTCTACCATTCTCTCCAACTGGGTGGCATTAGTATGCATAGAATCCTAGACCCAGAGCTGGAAGACACCTCAGAGGACCCTTAGCCCAGCCCTCTTATTTTACAGATGAGGAAACTGAGGAAACCCACCCAGTAGGACAGCAGTGCTTGCTTGGTGGGTTTCCAGGCTGGCCGTGTGTCGTGTACGGTGGTGCGGGATGAGCCAGGAGACCTGGCTTTGCCATGTGCTGCCTTCCTAGTGTTTGCCTGCCTCTAGCTCATTACCCAACCAGTCACTTGGCTTCCCTCTTTTTCCCCATTTCTAAAGTGAAGGAGTTAATGTGTGCACTCTCTTCATTCGCATCCTACATGCGTGTTCTCTCTCTCTCTCTCTCTCTCTCTCTCTCTCTCTCTCTCTCTCTCTCTCTCTCTCTCTGTCTGTCTGTCTCTCTCTGTCTCTCTCTCTCTCTCTTTTTCCCTCTCTCCTCCCCACTCTGTCCCTCCCACCCTTGGTATGATTCTCATTCAAGTGTGCTCAGTAATGTTTTTCTCCATGACTTGGATAAAGGCTCAGATGATACACTCATCAAATCTTTCGGTCAAACAGTTCTGGGAGGGATAGCTAGGATGCTGGTTGGCAGATTCAAGATCCAAAGAGCATTGGTCTGGCACTAGCAAGATAAATGTAAAGTCTATACGGTTGGGTACAAATAATCAACTTTACAAGCACCAGATGGGGGTGGCATTCAACGCTTCTTAACCTGTGGGTCACAACCAAACTCCGAAGGGGTCTTGAGTGCACAAAGTTAGATATCAGCTCTGAAAAATATCCGAGGGTCACAGTGTACCACAAGTTTCAAGGAGTCACCATATGACATGACAGCTCACTGATGCAGGCTTGGGCTGAGAGAAGGAGAGCACAGTAATAGGGAGCACTGACAGCCCTCATCAGACCTCCTCTGGGCACCATGGCATAAGAAAGACGTTAAGTCAAAGGGCGCACCAGGGAGGGCAGTATCTAGTGTGGGCAGCAAACCCCTCTGTAGTATTGGGCTTCCCCAGCCCACCAAAGGTGGGAGGCAGGGGGACCATGACACAGAAAATGTTTGAGATTGCTTTGCTGGGCAGGGATGGCTTCGTCTTTGTCCTTAGCACCAGGTCCTGCCCTGTCTTCATGGACTAATAAAGGCTTGTGGAAATGAATGGCATGATTTCCCCCATCAAAGCGGATCGGGAGGCTCACCACATAAAGGAGAAGCTAGTCCATTTTTTACTGCACTTCTTTACTTTTTAAAAAATTTTAAAATAGCAATTTCCATTTTTACTCTTCTAAAATATTAAATTCTCCCTCAGAAGACTTAACATCTCATTTCCTGAGGATTAACTCTTCCATTTTTAAAGAGGGTGCCTTCATTTAACTCAGCCAAGAAGAGGGTTTTTTTGTGGGCTTTTTTTTTTCAACTGAGTGGAATGGAGGCCAGCTGGCCTCTGGGCGGCCAGAAGGCCCTGGCCCTTCTCTCTTTAGGCCTCTGCTTCCCTATCAGGAAAACGCAAAATCAGTTTGGTTTGGTTTTTTTTATTATTATTAAACACATGAAAAATTTTTTAAAGCAAAGTTTCACCCACCAAGACCAATTTTTAGGGGATTAATACTCAATGAATAATGCATTGGGGGGAATCTTATAGCAATAATGCTTAATTGGAAGAGGCAAAAAAAAAAATCAGCTGTCACAAAATACCGAGAATCCACATTGGAAATGTGAAGCATGTTTTCGAGGTTAGCGTTGATCCTAAGCCAATCAGAAGAGGGAGGGAGGGCGGCCTCCTGGGTGCCGTAAATATCCTGGATTTGGCACCAGCCCGGACAGTCACCGTTACTGGGAGCATTTCCCTAATTGTCTGTTAGTTAAGGACTGCCAGTGAAGGGGAAGAGACACACAGAGAGATTAAATGAAGCCTCCCTCCCGCCGCCTCCTTTTTTATTTGCAGGTCCTAATCAGAAGCTTCATTTCTCCCTCCACTTGAGTAATTAAGTCGTGTAATGTTGCTCTCATGTGACTGCCCCGAAGTCTTCTGGAGGCAGCCGCTTCCTCGCCCCCTTTGCTGAGGGCGGCTGCCATCCTCCTCCCCGATCTTCCAGCTCCTTCCCCATTGCCGGCTCTCGGGTGTTGGTGATCTGACTGTGCTTGGATCTGTGATATTGACTAGGAAGAGAGGCTGTTTGGTTTTCAGAAATGTCCGGTCCTCCTCTGTCCAAATATAGCCTAACCTCATTTTGAAGAGATGTAAAGGACTCCTGCCTTTTAGAGGCAGCTGGATAGCACCATGGACAGCACTGTGGACCAGGGGTAAGGAAGACTTGAGATCAGATCCTGCCTCAGACACCAGCTGGGCAAGTCACTTAACCCAATTTGCCTCAGTTTCCTCATCTATAATATGAGCTAGAGGAGGAAATGGCAAACCACTCCAGTATCTTTGCCCCCCCAAAAAAACCAGAAAGGGGTGACAAAGATTCAGAGGCAGTTGAAGACAACTAAAGGCCACCTTCCAGGGCTGTTGTGGGAATTAAATGAGACAATTTTTGTAAAGAGCTTTGCAAACCTTAAAACGCTATTTTTAAAAGTTATTATCAAATAAGAGATTTCCTAGCAAATACTTAGTCAATGATAGCTAGGGGTGGGGGGAAGGATGTGCATTTTGGGGGGCAGGGGGTTGCTAGATTCAAATTAGAAAGAATAATTCTTGACCAGTTGTGATCATGGTTTTTTCCTCCAAATTCAGATTTGACAGTTAATGAAAATATAGTATTTTTAAGCTGTCCTTCACATGTATCACCAGCGAGATAGTTCATGTAAAGCACTTGCAAGCTTTGAAATACTCTATAAATGTGCTTTCATAGGTATTGTTGTTATTATTTAGCACATTGTTTCAAATGCATAGATCCAGTGTGGTAAGGTGGGAAGAATACTGTATTTGAATCCAGAGAACTTGAGTTCAGATTCTCACTATAGAGCTGGCTGGTAGACACTGGTCTGTCATAGATTCAGAGACAGAAGGAACCTTAAAATTTGTCTAGTCTGACCCCTTCCTTGTTATGAATGACACAACAGAGTCCCAGACAGGTGAGAGAGAAGTGCCCAAAGGCCCACAGCTGATGAGTCACTGAGGCGGGTGCAGTGTTCCCTCAAGTCCTTATCAATGCAGAAAATGTCTAAATGTCCACAACCATAGGTCCCTGCTGGCTCAAAATCCTATGAACCTAAATCACATTTTTTTAAACAAAAAGAAAACCAGGATTCCCCTCTAAAACACACACACACACACACACACACACACACACACACACACACACACACACACACACTTTCTTCCCATTTCAAAGCTTCCCTTCCCGGGATGAGGGAGAGGATTTGTATGGGCAACTTTGCCCTTACGATCTCTCCCAGGACCTTTTGATTTATAAACCCAGGGTAGAGAAGAGAGTCATGCTGCTCCCCTGAGGGTTAGATACGCTGAATGCCAGTTCATCTTTGAATACCTGCTGTGCTCTGGATGTTCCTGTAGCCACGGGGACCAGAAAAAGCCATGATCTTTTCCCTACCCAATTACTGCCCCCACACACACCATGGTCGCACATCTCTCTGGTGGCTTAGAATGCAGTGTGGCCTTTGGGGCATGCTGGAGGCGGCCGGGGGAGAGTGTCCCTGGACCACAGTGAGCATGGCCCATCACAGCCAAGGGTTTCCCAGTCAGAAAAATGTCTGTCTCACTTCATGGGGATGTGCCGTTCCTGTTTGTCATACCTTTCTTTTGATGTTTTTAAGGACATTACATTCTTCAGGGCTCAGACCCAGGCTTCCTCCTCATTCAGGAGCCATAACAGCAGAGGAAAAGCTGGAAAAAGTCACTTCTGGATACTGTTCAGTATCTGACTGTTAGGATGCTGCTAGAGACTGTTTGGTGATAGCAGGTCTGACCTTCCGCTTTGGGCCTTGGCTTGTGTTTCGCCAGGCGCCAGAGCCAGGAGGGCATTTTGGCTTTGTGTAAAACCAAGAACGATGATTTATAAGACTCTGTCCCTAGGGAAAGAAAGCTGCCTTTGTTCTAGAACTGCAGCAAAGGTATCTTCAGAACCAGGGCAAATACACTCTTTCTAAATGAAAGAGTTCTCTGGATGGCTGCAGTCACCAAAGAAATGATCGGACAGAGGCTGCAGTATTGGGACATGTTTGGGCCAGTGTTGCAAATGAGTGGATGTGGTCACCTGCGTGGTCAGAAGTAGCCACTGATTTGTGACAGAGCAGTACAAACTGCTGCTGTGTGTCTGCATTCTAGAAGATTTTAGCCAGCGTGATGTGGCTTGGGATGGGAATCAGAAGAGCCACGGCTCTCGTCTCCCTTTGGCCCTGACATGGAATGGCTAGGTGTCCTTGGTCACCAGCTTCTCTGCCTCAGTTTTCTTCATCTGTAAAATGGGTAACAGTCAATTTCTCCTGGTAGCGCTTGGTCTTAAAAAGTTACAGGATGGCAGCTCCTGTACCATTCTGGAAAATAGCCGCCATTTTGGTCTGTTTTATACAACACTCATCGTCATCAGCAGTTACAAAATGTGAGGTCTGCAAAGTGTTTTATTCACTATTTTAACCGACTTTCACAGTAACCTTAAGATGGAGGTACTCCCCCAATTTAGAGAGGGGAGACTGAGTTAATATGTGCAAGTGAAAGAACAGGCCCCCCCCCCCCGAGAAATGCTGTCACCTGAATGTATATTTTCCATTTGTGCCAGTGTTTGCACACCCTCCTGCAGAGGGAAATCATTTGGGGTGCAGCCCTCTGAAAATATCTCCTGAGATCTCCTAACAGACGCAGAGAGATGGGCAGAGAGGAAGCTCTTTACATGCTCGCAGACCTTCTTCAGACACACTGTATTTAAAGTATTCAGCCTGGTCTGTGTGTGTGTGTGTGTGTGTGTGTGTGTGTAGCTCATTTTAAAATTTCCACATTTTTCCGTATGTCTCATGTACAATTTTTTTTCCTCCCCTCTGTAGTTTTATCTCGGTAAGATTAACCCTGATACATAGGTTCGGATCTGATTTAGCCCTTCCCTGTCTTGAGCAAGACAAGCATTTTCTTAGAGCGTCCTTAAGGCTCATTGTTTAACACACCCCGGTATTGCTATCTTCTGGGTGAGGAAGCAATAGAAATAGGGTGTTTGTGACAAAATATCCATGAAGTCATGAATGAATGCAAAATGATATGAATGGGGAGGGAGGGAATCCAAGCCAACAAAATCTTCTTTTGGTAAAGAATTCAAAATGTATTGCTTCTTTCATCCTTCACTCCTGTTTCGGATGGAGATGGGATGACCATTTGTTTGAGATGGTGGCCGGCACCTTGGTTTCAGGGAAAGGAAAACAGAGGAGATTTGGAGTTAAAGATCTGAGTTCAACTCCTGTCCAGGCAACTTGACTCCCTTCTCTAGGCTTAGGTCCCCTCATCCATCAAATGGGGGGGGGGGATTGGGATGATTCCCAAAGACCATTCCTCCAAGATCCCATTCCTGATTCTATGTAGCTGAGTCAGGGAGGAATTGATTAGCTGGTGACCTGAGTTCTCTCTGGGTTCTATGATTTCTTCTTACTTCAGTGTAAAAATGAAGATTCGTTACTTGCAGTTATGATGAAGTAGGTGGAGGCAACTGGCTGGCCCAAAAGAACAGCTAGCCAGCAGGAGATGGGCCTCAGCTCCCTATCTCCTTCCCTTCCCACCAGGCTCTGGTCAGGTAGATTGGCTGTGTCTATTAAAGTGTAAGTATTAGCAAATAGAGATAAATGTGGCCGTTGCTTGGTAACTAATCCAATCTGAGAAGGAAATAAAAATAGACTCCATAAATTCAGAACTTTTAGGCCATGTGCCAAGCCAAGCATTCTTGTTTGCCTCCATTTGACAATCCGTAGATTGAAAGCAAAGGTGGATGTGTCTGTCTGTGAATATGGGCTAGGTGGTATTCAGTGTGGACAAAAGCAGGTACCCCTTTCCTGTGTTGGTGGCAGGGTCAGAGTGTTCAGACATGGTCAGGTAGGACTCTAGGGCTGGGGGACAGCCGGGAGAAGGGGAGACAGGAACGAACAGATGCTACTTCGGTAGGAAAAAGAAATTCCTCGAAGTTAATCTGATTAAAAAGCCAAAAGGGTACTGTATAATTTAAGCCACATTATACTGTCGAAAGAAATAGGATAAAGGTTCAGTTTTACTCATCTTAATATAAAAAAATACTCTTTTTTCCTCCCAAGAAGCTTTCCCATAAGACACTGAAAATTAAGAAACACTTCCTTATTATGTGATCATAGTAATTATAGAAATGCCACCCTGAGCTGGAGTCTCAGGAAAGCCTATGGAAAATAAATCAACGTATCTTCTGCATCCCTGGTGAGGGACACTCTTTCAGTGGGTCCAATAGTACTTCTTCTGTCTCAGGAACAGCAGTATTCCAGTGAGCCTCGAGCCTGAGCTGTTTCTGGTGGTGGCATTTGGGGGAGGTCAGAGGATCATAGATTCAGAAGTTTGGCTTCCAGCCCACTCATTTTACAGATGAGGAAACTGTTGGCATGCCTGAGAATCAGCAGGACCTCAGTGGCTGGCGAGTCCTTTCCAGACCCGAAGATCTCTTTATACCTGGTCTGACTTTCAATTTGAATCTTAAACCCCATCCAGGCATCTGTCAGACAGGAAAGTGCCTGAGAGGTTTTGGAGCCATGAGAGAAGAAAGCGCGAGTCAGGCCCATTTGGACAGCCTGGCATGTGTATGCCCCCCAGAGAGCTGTGGCTTTCACCCCCTTTTCTGGACATTGCTGACAAATCCTAATGCCCCAGTCCTGAGGGATGATCCTCATTCCCCGCTCCCTGTTCTGTGGAGAAGAAAAGGTGTGTCCGCTCCAAAGGTCCTTCCCCTTTCTCCTCTTTCCACTTTTTACCCACTTCATACACTTGCTTTATTCAGAACATAGATTTGAAAAGGTAGTTTAAAAAAAAAAGGACCCTTTGGAGCAGTGAAATAATCTAGTTTTCACTGCTATTCTTCTTCTAGTATAGAATTAACAAGCTGATGGTTCTTTTAAAAATTTTTTGTGAATCGACTATTGGTTGTTTAAGCAGAAGGCTGACTGATAAAAAAAAAAAACCAGTCCAGTGTGATGAAAAACCTTTCTTGGTGGTGATGGGGAAGAATGAATGAGCTAAACTTAACGAGGAAAATCATTTCTGCTGGGCCGACGGCTGGGTGTCTGGTTTTCTCATATCAGAGAATAGCACATTTCTGTAAACAGTTCATAATCTTTATAGCACTTGGCAGTCTAGGAAATGTTTTCCTTCAATTGACCCTAGGAGGAAAGTAATATACTTATTAGTATCCCTATTATACAGATGATAAAACTAACTTTCAGATGCCTTAAGTAGGGAAATCAAGGCTTGACCCGCATTCTGGTCTGCCCCTGTGCTCTGCCTAGGCTTAAATCAGATCATGACATGCATTCACTGTGTTTAAATGCCTGCTCTTGGCAATATAGCACATAGGCACGTAAGTTTGGAGAAGCAAAATGTTATTCTCTTGTTGCATCTAAAGTATAAGCTAAAATAAGAAAGGTTTTTTTAGAGCCTCACAGGAATGGGGGAGGTAAGGGTGTGATTTAGGAGTGTGTGTGTTTTGTTATTTTGAAAACCATATGATGAAATGGATTACCTTTCGCAAGAGCACACGTTTCCACGTCAGTAAAATGGTCGGCCCTTTTTAAACCCCTTACTCCAGCTTCTCTGACCCCTTCGACCTTGAGAATTTGAACTTACGACGTGAAATGTCTATTTGAAAAACACTGAAATAGCCATATGGCATAAAGTGGCTCCTTTTCTCCATGCCCCATAAAGACCCTCAGCTAGCCCAGCTTGGAATGGGAGCAGAAGGAATCTTGCTTTCAGAGGGGGCAGCATCTGCACACTTTATTTCTGAAGCTTTTTGTTACTTGTATGCAGGTAGACACTGGATAGTCTCTCATAGTGGCAAGGGATCTTGGAGGATGGCATCCAAGCCAACCACTCCCTGGGCAGGAATTCCCTCTCCCAGCCCCCTAACAAGTAATGGGGAGCTCACTCCCTTCAGGGGCAGCCCACCCCAGCTCTAATTGGCAGGAAGGCTTTCTTCTCTGTCATCAGGCCTAAAGTGACTTCTTGTGACTGGTGACCTTCCTCCTGGTCCTCTTGTCCGGAGCCAGACAGAAGCAAAACTAAGTGCTTTTCTCCAAGTGTCTGCCCTTCCAAGTAGTTAGAGACAGCCATCGTGGTCCCCTGGGGTCTTTAACCAGTCCTCACGGCACAGGCTAGGGAGCAGTCACCCTCCTTTGGAGCCTCTCTTGATTTTCATTGCCCTCTCTACACTGATGTCCTGAGCTCAACAGCGTAGTCTCAGTGTGAGCTGACAGCTGGCCAAGCAGAGCAGGATGGGCACCTCCTTGTTCCTGGACACTTCTTTGTTGCTCAAGTCATTTCAGTCCTGTCCACCTCTTCCTGACCCTGTTTGGAGTTTTCTTGGCAAAGATACTGGAATTGTTTGCCATTTTCTTCTCCAGCTCATTTTACAGATGAGGAAACTGAGGCAAAGAGGGTGAAGTGACTTGCCCAAGGTCACTCAACCAGTAAATGTCCAAGGCCTTATTTAAACTCAGGTCTTCCTGACCCCAGGCCCAGTCTTCTGTGCACTATGGTGCCACCTAACTGGACACTACACTTCTTTTAATGTAGCCCCCTAGATCACATTGGGATTTTGGGCTCAATGAGTTTACATACAGTCTCCTAAAATTAGAAATGGCCATTTTCAGACAAACTGCTGTCTAAACATGTCTCCCCCGCCTTGCATTTGGGCAGTTGATTCTTTGCCCCCAAGGGTAAGACTTGACATTTGTTCCTGATACATTTCATCCGAGTGATCTAAGCCATGAGGATGTCTCCAGGCCCCATCTCAGGCATCCCAACTCAATGTGGTCTACATGTCTGCTGAATCCGCAGCTTCTGTAACTGCCCCACACATGCTCAGAGATCATCACTTAGCACAACAAGTTGTGTCCTCAGAGGGCTTCCCTTCTCTCCTGCCCTTTATCCAGTCTGCACCAACTTCTTCCCATGTTCTTAAGCTACCTGACATCTCAGACACATGAAAATCAAATGCTCTGCCCACAGGTCAGGCTGACCTAAGAAATTCCCCCCACAGCTGAGGAATTGCCGGCTTTCTCGTGTTGCTGACTTTTGCTGCCTCTTCCCCCACAGCTTAGGGGGAATAATTAGTAATAACAACAATGGCATTTATATATGCATATGTGTGTGCCACTTTCAGGTTTGCGATGCATTTTATATAAATGTTGGCTGTAATCATTCTCATCAGTCAGGCGTGCCATCGACATTCCAGAAGCCACAGTTTTCTCCCGTCCTGTCTGTTGCTTTGAATTAGGCTTTGCGTTCACAGTCAGCTACTGCTGGCATCTCCACCCAGCCTCCTTGCCTGGTCCCCATTTCCACTATTCATTCAGCTTCTCTCCCTCTCCCTCCCTCTCTCTCTGTGTCTCTGCCTCTCCCTTTCTCTTCTTTTCTCTCCCTCTCCTCCCTTGGGCCCAGGCCTGGAAGTGGAGAAGCAGAGAATTCCAAGGACTGCTTCTTAGTGGTCTCTGCGACATGCCGAGTCAGACAGAGCTCCCTGGGGACTGGGCCAAGCTTCGTGCTTCCATCGGACAGCCAGAACCCAGGGTCAGAGACTCTTGGCATGTTTTGTGTCTTGATTGCCTGAAGAAATAAAATCCTTGCTCATTTTGGAGGAAATTATTTTTATTGCTCTAGTGAAATCTTATTCTACGATCCCTCCAAGAGAAAAAGAAAATTTAATCCTGTTTTTAAATTCAGAAACATTTAAGGAAGGAGTTCTTAACCTAGAATCCATAGGCTTGTGGTTTAAAATATTTTGTTAACCATATTTCAATGTAATTGCTTTCCTTGGTAATCCTGTGTGTTTTATGAATTTAAGAGCACCGTTTGGAAAAGAGGTCCACAGGCTTCACCAGAGGCCAGAAGATTAAGAATCCCCGATTTAGAGCAGCAGCCAAAGAATTCTCTTACCCAAGTGCCTTGCTAATACACAATACAAGTAGAGATTTTCTGTAACTCGTTAAAAAGTAATATCTGCCCTTCACATCTGACCACGTGTGCAAGGATCGTAGGATTGCAGATTTAGGGAGGACCTCAGAGGCCAACCAGCCCCCTCATTTTGCAGATGAGGAAACTGAGGCCCATGCTGATTAAGCTGTTTGTCCAGGTTTACACAAGTCCTAGATTTGAACCCAGGTACCACAGTGACCACATCACCTAAAACTGAAGGATCCCTCCGTTTTTTATCTGCTCTGCATTTTCACATCTCGGTGTGAGGTCACCTTTAATGGGCCATTCACACTTGAATGAAGAAGCACACTCACACATGCCCCCAGCCCAGCCCAGAGACTTCTGTTTCAGAACGTGCTGGACACCCCTTGGGCCCGGAGTCTCATGCTCTTGGTAGGCCTTGCTCTTCATTCGTTTCAGCCCCGTCCAGCTCTTTCTAATCCCACTGGGGTTTTCTTGGCGGAGATACTGGAGGGTTTGCCGTTTTCTTCTCCAGCTCATTTTACAGGTGAGGAAACTGAGGCAAATGGGGTTCAGTGACTTGCCCAGGGTCACACTAGTAGATATCTGAAACCAGATTTTAATTCAGAAGGTGAGTCTTCCTGACTCCAGGCCCAGATCTCTATCTACTGGGCCACCTAAATGCCCTGCTGATCTTAGTTCTTAGCAGTTTTAGATATCCTGGAAAATCCTCACATTTTATTTTAAAAAGTCTCTGTTTATAAGTTTGACCTGCATGAAAAACATCAGTCTCTTGCATTGGGATCTATCTCCCTCCAAGGCCAAAGTCTCCCACAGAAGCTTGCCAAAAACGTTTCCCCTCCATTTTGGAGACCCAAAGACATCTTACAAAAAGAGACCTCATCGACAGAAAGGGGTAATTTATCATATAGAAGAGGCAAGGGAAAATGGTTACGATGGAGAAGAGCAGGAAGGCAAAAGGGAATGAGGCAACCTTATTCTCATTGATTTTGGCTCAGGGAGGGAATGACATACACACTAAATAGGGTATCTCACCCTACAGGAGAGTAGGGGGGAAGGGCAGGCTGGGGGGGAGGGAAGTTGGAAGCACCCACTTTTGAAAAGGGACAGGATCAAAGTAGAGAATAGAACAAGTGGGAGGTGGGATAGGAGGGAGGGAAATAGAGTCAGTCTTCCACAATATATCCCCTATGGAAATGTTTTGCGTAGCTACTCATGTACAACCTATATTGAAATGCTTATCTTCCCAGTGAAGGTGGGTGACAAGGGAGGAAGGGAAAGAATCTGGAATCCAAAGTTTTAAAATCAAATGTTTAAAAATATATATACATATTATTATTAATATTTTACATGTAATTGGGAAATGAGGTATACAGGCACTGGGGCATAGAGATCCACCATGCCCTACTGGAAAAGTCGATGGGGATATGGGAGAAGATATGGGAAAGAGCGGGATATTCAGTGGGAACCCTGTTTTGGGGTGGTGAGTAGGGAAAATTGGGGAGAAAAATTGTAACTCCAAATCTTGTGGAAATGAATGATGTAAACTAAAAAGTAAAAAAAAGAGGAAAAAATAAATACTGAAGTAGCAAGAAACAAAAAACAAACAACTCTTGTCCAAACAAAAAAAAAAAGAGACCTCATCAAAGCTAGATGACAGACAGCACAGAGGGTCTCCCCACTTCCACCACATCCCAGCTCCCCTGGGCCTTTATTCTTCGGCCCCAGCCCCTGAAGCTTCTGGGACCTGGAGGAACAGCCAGAGAAATTCCTCTGAGGCCGAAGTCTTCAGGAGTCCTCTGCATTCCTCAAGCTGCTTCCTCCCTCCCTTCTCCCATGGCGTGGAGTGTGGGGTCACCGAGTGAGAAGAGGCAGAGCTCAGTGCCTGCGTTTGGTGGGACAGAAACAGAGTCAGCGCCCTCGGGATGGCCAAGCAGGGTCTCCCAACTGTAGTGGCAGGAAGAAAAAGAAGGCAGGATGGACGGATGGACTGATTTATCTAGTGCCTCCTATGTGCCAGACTGTGCCTTACAAATATTCTCTCATCTGATCTTCACGGCCACCCTGGGAGGGAGGCGCTGTTGTTATCTCCATCTTACAGATGAGGAAACTGAGCTCTAGGGGGGTGAAGTCATTCGCCCAGAGTCATACAGCTGTTATGTCAGAGACTAGATTGGAACTCGCATCTCCCTGACCGCAGGACTAGCACTCTCTATGCTGCATCTCATCTCCGAATCTTGTCCCCAAGGATGGCATGAGGGACTTTCTTAAAGGCTTTACTGAAAGCCGATCTTCAAGTGTTGCTGTAACCTGAATATTTGTCCCATGGTGCTGATCCTCTCTGAACATCGCTAGGCCAGGTCCTCGTGAAGGATGGACACTTACTCATCCAGACCGTGCCCAGGGTCTTTCCACTTGGGCAGGATCTGTCCAAGGTTGGTCCCCATTGGTATGACCTTTGAGACACGCAGATACCTGCATGCCATGGAGAGGCATCGTGGCAGAGGTGGGGGGAACGTGGATCCCATGTTTTTAAGCCTCTAGGGATTATCCCTGACTCCTGAAGCGAGTCAAGGTCGCTTTCAGACCGTAAGTGGCAGTGCAGGGTCTGTGGGTGGGTGTGGTGGTTGGCTTTTTGTTTTCCTTTGTATTTCCAGCACTTAGCACATAGTAAGTGATTAATATATGCTAGACTTATACCCATTACACAGATGAAGACAGGCTCAGAAAGGAAGTGATTTACCCAGTCTCACAGGAAGAAGTAAGCTCTCTAACTCAAACCCAGATTTTCTGACTCTCAGGTCTAGCACTTTTTATTTTTCCTACCATCTTGGGATGAGGCACAGGCTGGGACTGGATGGCCATCTTCAATGTCTTCGGGCATCGGAAGAGCAGGGCCTATGCTTGGCCCCATGGCCAAAAGCAGAGACGCCAGGTAGAAGCGCCTGGAAGGCAGACTTTAGCTCCGTACAGGGACCAGAGCCTTCCCAAAGTGGAACGGCCGCCTCAAGAGGGGGAGGTCTACAGGCAGAGGCTGATGTCCCCTTGTCAGGTGGCTTAGATGGGGATGGATTTTCAGGTGAGACTTCTAAGTGGCTCCGGTCCTCCCCTCCTCTGTGACTCTGCTGTGATCACAGGCTCTTTCTGTCCTTGTGGGTGAGGCCACAGGGGCTGAGGCTGAGAGGGGGAGGACTGGACACCCCTGGCCTCCTTCCCTGCCTCCCTTTACAGTCTCCTTTGTCTGCTTGTTGGCAGCCCTGGCTTCACAACTAAAGTCTAGGCCAGGCCCGTTGCTTGTGTTTATATAAGGTCTTTCTTCTTCTCCCCACTCTGTGTCCTTCTCTTCCTGATGCCCTCATTTTTCTTTGGTCTTTTCTCTGTTTTTGCCCACCCCTATTTCGCCCTAACTGTAGGCCACACTGCAGCATGCCCAACCTTGTGCCATCCCCACGCTATGCACCACCTCCTAGAAACCTGAAAGTTACAGACAGGCAGAAGGCCTGGCTCTCTCTGCCCAGCCTTTTTTTTTTTTTTTTCAAAAAAAATGAGTTAACCTCCAGAAAATAAAAGTAGAAGCTTCATAGAAGGCACCACCCCGGGGCACGTGCTCCTGCATGTGCTGGTAATGCCAGTCAAAGGCAGCTGTCAGAATTCCACATGGAGAAGCCCTGTCCCCTCCCAATTATGCGCATTCATTAGTTGAGCTCCCATTCTCTTTCAGAAAACATTTTATGACAGTATCTCCTCCAAGAGGCAAGCACGCATCTCATCTGGGTGTCGGGGCAGTGTCCGTAGCGTGCAACCTCCAGGGAGATCCTTCTGATAACACCGTATTAGAGGCAGCCGACTTAGGGCTTTTATCACAGGGGCAGGAGTTGTCTGTTCCATTTTGGCAGGCGACCATCAACAAAAGCCTCTTCCTCCCAAGAAAATTAAACATAGAGGTTTCAGGGAGCCGTGGTGATGATGGCAGGGCCATTGTCAGCTGCCCGAAAGGCAGACTTGGCAGTGAGTGGCTGACTGTTGTGTCTTCACCCCCAGACCAGCAGCGACTGTGTTTAATATGTTATGTCAGATGGGTCTTAGATAAGGTGGAAAGTGAAAAGTACCGTCATTTCCAGTTTTCAGGCGCTCCCTTTATCTGAGCACAACAGTGACCATTTTGGTCAGCGTGAGTTAATAACAAGGCAGCCTTTGTTGTAACAGTAAATAGAGGCTGGCTTTAAAAAAAAAGATTTCTGGATAATGCGCTGTGAGTCTGATTTGGTGCTGGGTAAGCAAAATTGGAAGTGCATCCAGAAAGGTCTCCCTTTATTGTCAAAAATGCTCAAAGGACCACAGATCTCGAACCTCGGGCAACATCTACTTCACCTACCCCTCTCATTTTATAGATAAGGAGACTGCCACTCAGAAACATGAATTGCCTTGGCCAAGATGGGAGCAGTCAGGATTCGAACCCAGCTTCTCTGACTCAAATCCAGTGTTCATTCTGCTGCCCCATGCCTCCTTCCAAAAAACAGGATTCCTTCCTGTCTGACAGAAAACAGCAAGTGACTAAGCATTGTGAGGGACTGTCGAGCCAGGCTTTTGGTGGGGAGGGACACACAGCTCTGCCTTCTCGGCCTCCAGCCTGACCACGCACCGGCTTCCCAGCCAGTGGCTTGTTCCCGGCATATACTGTTTTCTTGGTTTTGTTATTTATAAATCAGAGTCTCTCAACACTTACCCCCCTTATCTACTCCCATTCTGTTTGGTTCCATGCTCAGACAAGAGCTGGGTTCCTGGGGTTCTCAGTGTACAGGGAAGCATCTTGCATTCTCTTCTGGAGGTGGAGACTTGGAAAGAATGCCAGCAGACATCTTTCACCTAGTGATTTAAAAGTGAGCCGTGTGGGTAAGGCTGCACAGGGGGCTTCACACCCCTGCCCTGTCCCTGCCTGCTTGTGCAAGGGTTTGCCTGCCTCTCTTGGGCAGAGCAGCTAAGAATGGGTGTCTTTTTTATCCAGGAATGATCCATTAGTAATTCATGCCTACATGACGGGCTCGGCCCTAAAACTCAAGTCAGGCTAACACAGCCCTGCTCTCACTGCAACAAGGTCCACGCTCCCTGACACCTTCCCCTGGAATTGGCTCTCCTTTGATATTTGGGAAGGCAGCCTTTGGCAAGCCCGGAAAGTGAGCTGGTCTAGGAAATCTCAGGATTCTGGCCCAGAACATTCTGTGCACTGTGGACAATTGGCCTTTCCCTAAAAGTGAATGGGTAGAGTTTCATCGCTATGAGGGGCTCCTGGTGAGGTCTCTCTGCCTTTATTTTGCAGCACGTGGTCCTAGATTGCCTCTTGGGGCACTCAGAGGTTGCATGAGTTGCCAAAGGTCCTGTCCATTATGTGTGAAAATATACAGGACTTGAACCGAGATCTTCCTGATTCCCTAGACTGTCTCCCCATCACTGTGCCCTTATTGGCGTTCAGTTGCTTTGGACTCTGTGACCCCCTTTGAGGTTTTCTTGGCAAAGATACTAGAGTGCTTTGCCATTTCCCTTTCCAACTCATTTACAGATGAGGAAACTGAGGCAAACAGGATGCAGTGACTTGCCCAGGGTCACACAGCTAGTCAGTGTCTGAAGCCAGACTTGAACTTGGGAAGAGGAGTCTTCCTGCCTCTGGGCCCAGCGCCCTATCCACTGCCCCATCTGGCGTGTCCACTATGCAGCAGTGCCTGGATAACCTGCTGGCTGTCTATAGAATGAGCACTGGCCTCGGGGCTGGGAGACCTGGACGTTGCAGCTTACCAGCTGGGTGACCTTGAGCCAGCATTTAGACCCTCTTAGTCTCGATTTCCTCATCTATGAAATGGGTATGATAAAGATCACTTTAGACAAGCAGATGAATGGCTTCACAGCTTGGTACTCCATGTTGTTGTTATTCATTACATGTATTTAATGATCTAATTAATTTATCAACCATGGCCCCAGTTCTCCTAGAACAGGAGTGGGGAACGTGCCGCCCTCTGGGTCCTCAAGTGTGGTTCTTTGACTGAATCCAGACTGGCCGCATGTGTCCTCGAGGCCGCTCTGTCCTAGACTCTGCTGTACAGGTGCTAGCATAGGCCAGAGGAGGATGGTAGGGAGGAGTCAGGAGTCAGCTGGGAAGAAGGAGGACCTCAGGCCAGCTGGTGTGAGGACCGGCCTCCCAGGGCAGCTCATCCCACTGGAGACGGCCCTTTTTCATGAGCTTTTTCTCAAGCAAGCTAAAAAGTGGCCACTTGGCGATTTCTTCCTGTGGCGGGGCCAACAAGGACATGACGTGAGGGATCCGCCTTCCCCATGATGGCCCTGCAGACACTTCAGCACAGCTCTCACTGCCACCACCAGCCTCCTCTTCTCCTGGCCAGACATGCCCAAGCCTTCACCCGGCCCTCAGCTGGTGCAGATTCAAGGCCTCTCACCTCCCCTGTTCCACCCCCCACCCCAACTTGTAAGTGTGGAAAGCACACGGCAGAGATCTGACCCAATCCACACAGCGGCCCCAGAGTTAGCGCTATTCTTGCCCCCATTTGACAGATGAGGAGACTGAGGCAGGGTCACACAGCACCTAGTATCTGAGGCCGGATTTGAACTCGGGTCTTCCTGACTCCAGGCCAGGCACTTTAACTGGTCTGCCATCGAGCACCTCCTCTGTGGCAGGTTTGTGCCACCACCATCCTTCCCTAACATACGCGCACACACACATACACACACGTATGTACACACAGAGACATGCACACATGTATACACACCCACACACCCTCTTCTCTCCGAGACCCTGTACAGGCTGGCCTCAGCCCATAGTACCAGACTCCCTTCACTCCCTCTCAGGTCACTTCCCCTCCCTGGGCCTCAGTTCCCTTCTGTGATAAATGCAGGGGCGGCCTCTCCACACCCTTCCAGCTCTAGATCTGGGGTCCTTGATGCCACAGTCTGCCTTCTGCTAATCTGGCCCATCCCCCAGATGTGTTCTCCAGGGACCCGAAGGGCAACCACGTGAGGACCAAGCACGCTTGTCCCCTTCAGCCTTCGAGGGCAGAGCCCGCCACAGTGAGGGGACGGTACAGTGAGGCACAGGTAAGCAAGGCATGAGAAGAGACTCCCTAGCCATCAGAGGCGGCTTGGTCCAACGGGGGTGGGGCTGCCTCAGCTGGGCTGGGGTCCCAGGCCTTGGTGCAGAGGTCAGATGATAACTTTGGAAGGATGTGAGGCTCCCTCTTGGTGTGGATGCTCTGAGGTCCTTCCCAAGGTTCAGACATTGAGATTCTCTCCCAACTGTGGTTACATTTCTGGGCCTCTGTCTTCAGTCTCAGAGGAGACAAGACCTTGTTATCTGATGGTACCCAGCCCTCAGGGAGCCAGAGGGAGGCCAGTCACACCTGTGACCCCCGCCACCCTCAGCAGTGACCAGGGCAGAGCCTTGTGTGACCATGGTGTGCTCACACCTGCCTGGCAGAATTTTCTCACACAAAGTCCAGGAAATGAGAATGGGAAAGGGCTGGTAGCTAAGAATATCCATGGCACTCATTCATTCTCGGAAGACCTTTGGAAAATTTTCTTTCCCTGAATATTTTCACTTTTCCTGAGGAAAATTAAGCAGGATGAGCAAAGCCCAGTGCTTCCCTTTCCTTACTCAGCTCCTCTGTGGCCAAGGGGACGTCGAGCGCTGCATTTTTTTAAGAGGCTTTCTAGGGGGAAATGCTGGTGAGGAGAGACTAAGCCTCTCATCTCATAGCAGTTAGTGACAGAGACATTAGGAGCCTTTCTTATCGAGAAGCCGAAATGGCGCTCTTCAGTAAGAAAGTCATTTCTAGGCGAGTGTTACGAGAACACTTGACAAGCCTCCTGATTCTGCAGAATCTGAGTGGGGTGAGCACATCAAAGTGGCAGCAGAGTTCTGTGGAAAGAGTCCTGCGAGATTCTGAGTCAAAGGACCCGAGTGTGAATCTTGCTTGTGCCCCGCGCTACCTGGGGACCTGGCAGATCTGCCCCGCCTCCTGTGGGCTTCAGTTCCTTCGCCTGTGAGGTGGGAAGGTTGGACCAGATGGCCACTAAAGTCCCTTCCAGTTTAAAAACTCATGAGCCCACGAACCTCAGACGTCCTCTGGCTTATAATTCAACCCCTGCCTGAGAGGAATTCCCTCTGAAAGAGACGTCATCCAGCCAGTCTCTACCTGCAGACATTCAGGGAGTGGAGAGCTCACTGCCCCTTCCTTGTTTCAAGCTCTTACCTCTCCAGGACTTGGCCTCTCATCTGTGAAGTGGACGGGCTGGACTTGGTGCCTTCTGTGGCCCCCCAGAATCACACATTTCTGTATCTGTTCTCTCCCCCAGTAAATTCCCTAAGGGAAGGAAGGGACTGTTGCATTTTCGTGGTTGTATCTCCAGCACCAAATGCAGGGTGTGGCACACAGTAGGTGCCTCATAAGTGTTTGCTGATAGATCAGTTGTTCCCATGATCCTGGTACTGCTGAACGAGCCTCGTCTGTGCAAATGCTCTTCTGGACTTCGCAACACGGGAATAAGCAGCTTTTCCTGATCAGAAATGGGCACCAACTGCCGGCCAAGTGACCGGGTGGGAACGTTCTGCAGCAATGTCGCAGAAAGAGGAGGAAGGGGCAGCAGGATGTGTGGGCGGCTGGTGAGAGCTGCTGCCGGGGAGAAGGGAGGGGAGCGCCTCTGGATGTATGGAGGCTTTCCTAGCCTCCTGCTGGCCCGGCCTCCAGACCCAGAGAGTGCCCGCCATCCAGGACCAGCCTTGCCGTTTCCAACCCCCACACTTTATACGGAAAACCCCTGGCACTGAGGGGGACGAGGGTATGGTCCTCGGGTAGAGCTTTGTGGGGAGTGTTGGACTTGGGCTCACCTCTCTGGGGCTCTATGAGGTGTAATAATCATTCACATCCACAGAGCACTGTTAGGTTGCTCTGGCTAGCTGTGTGGCCCTAAGTCCCTCAGCCTCTGCCTCAGTTTCCTTAACCATCAAATATTTATGAAATGTTCAGAAAAAGTATATAAATGTATAAAAAATGAAAAGTCAACAATACCGAGTTGTCTTGAGGACCAAAAGAGATGATTTTTAGAAAGTGTCCGTCTGCCCCCATACACATACACACAACAGCCTTACAAGACGGGCAGTAAAAACAGGCTGTTCCCCATTTTAAAAATTAAGAATCTGTATTGTGCAAAGTGTAAATCAAGTCATGTTTGAGCACAGTCACAGAATTTGTTTTTAAAGGAATCCAGATCTGGAAAACTTTGATCAACCAAAGCCACATCCCTGAATCCATCAGTTGTACAAATAGGCATTTCTTGGAAACAGCGTTACTAACCTGCCTTGGTGAGAAGCAGCGTAGCTCAGTGGACAGGGAGGGCCTAGGTCAGTCTTGCCTCTGGCACATACTGGTTTTAAGACTCAGAAAATTGTTTCGTATCTAGCCACAACAACTCTCTTAAAACACAGTTTCAGAGATGTTTCTGTTATTGTCACTGAAATTCTGTTTCTATCATAGATGTTTCTATTGTCTACAATTCCAGTTCTGTTATTGAAAGGTGGGTTTCCCATTCAGGCAGCCCCTCGCCAGGGACATCACAGGTGACCCCTCTGGAGTGCTGGTCTAAGCAAGGTCACAGGGAGCTTTGTGGAAAGGGCAGCAAGCCTGGTGTTAGACCTATGACCACGTCATAGCTGGGGGACCTTGGGAAAGTCTCCCTGGGCCTCACCTAGCAAATGAAGGGGGTGGGCCGGCTGGACTTGGGAGGTCCCTTCCGGCCCTCAAACTGCGATAAGTGCAGCGGTCTTGAGGGCCAGAAATGAGCATGTCTCCCTGCCCCCTGGGGATTCGGGTCACCAGTCGTTATTCCAGAACAAGTGAAAAACTTAGCAGCCTCCTAAAATCTGCAAATGAGAGGCAGACAGAGGCCTTAGAAAAAGAAAATTAAACCCTCGGACAGGTCAGTTTCAGTTACGTGAAATTGACATAGTGACCAAAAAAACCAAAAACCCAGAGATTCTCACTCCGCCAATAGATACTGGGAAAAAGCCTTTTTCCTAATGGAAACCAAGGGCCTGGGTTCAAATCCAGTCCAGTGCGCGGCCTAAGACACTACATTGCAAAGTGGGGCCTACTTTAGGGGAGCAGATGGCGTAGACCATCCGTGGCAGGCAGGGAACAATCCCACCATTCCTGAAAACGCTCCAGACTCGGTCAGCGAGCATACATTAAGCGCTTACTGCGTGCTGGGCACTTTTTGCAGAGTGAGCTGAGGCACCAGATTCTGACTCTAAGGGAAAAGAAACTCTCTTCCCTGGTGCGTCTAAAAACAATCCTCAACTCCCTCGTGCTAATAAGTATTCATTGCAAAGACACATTCTCTCCTCAGTGAATCAGTCCCTAAAAAAAGCCTCCCACTGGATGGAGCGTGAAATGATCAGCTGGGCCTTATTCTCCTCCCTCCCAGGTTTGGGGTTTTTTTTCCCCCCCCCCCCCCCTGCTTGGAAAGTCTGCGTACAAATACCGCAATCAATCGGGAGAGCCGCTGCCCTTACGAGATTAATTACTAATGGTGGCCACGGTGTCTGGCCCATGCATGATTGATCTTGGAGGAGGAAATGCAGTGGAAAGCTAATGCTTCTTTTTATCCGGGAAGCAAAGTTCAAAGATGTTTACATTCTGCTAGGCAGGCACAGCTGTCGACAGGCGCCCAGACGGATGGACTCGCCTGTCAGCACAAATACTGGACCAGGGAGCGTGCGGGGCATCTCTCCGGACTTCCCGGTGACCACGGACACGTGGAAGCAGCCTCGTGGCTGTGCCATTCTGTGAGCGCTGAGCACAGCCCATTGTGTGGGGCCAGAGCTGGTTTACAGACCACGGGGTCAAGCGCTATTCAGCACCATCTCATCCCCAAATCGGGCAGGTTAGAAAATGAGAGGAGAAGTTTAAATTGTCAGTTTGGGAGCGGGAAGGGTCCCTTGGGACCAAGTGGTCCAGCCCCTTCACTTTACAGATGGAGAAACAGAGGCAGAAAGAGAAGAAGCTGCTTGGTCAGGTCACCAGCTTGATAAGAATCAGAACCAGCCCCTGGAATTTCAGTCCCCAACTCTAAATTCTAGGTTCTTTCCTCTTCTGCAAATGGTCCTTCTGTATTTTGTGTGAGAGAAGCACAGTGGGATGTGGATTAGGAGACAGGCTAAAACCTTAGTTTTTCTATTTAATTTGAGAAAGTTCTACCACTCCTTTGGAACTCCTGTTTCCCTTCAGGAAAACGGGAATAATCCTGTACTGGTACTTAATGCTTCACAGTGTCGTTAAAGTCAGAAGAGGGTCTCTGGACAAGCCATAACGTGTAACATAAATGTGAGCTCTTTGCATGGAACCTTCATCTCTGAATGCGGCCCTTCTTCCTTCTCTACCCAGCAAGCTGTCAACAGGCACCCTGTGACAAAGGAGGGGGAAAAAAGGAGCAACCATATACAAAACTAACCAACCCATCATCCATTTCCTTTTTTTTACATACATTTTGTTTAATATTTTTATTTATATTTTTACATATTTGTAAAATTCTAAAATTGTTTAATTTCATATTTTCCCCCAATTCCATCAGCCACTTCTGAAAGCCCATGGAGTTTTCTGCCCCCATAGGCCACCACCTCTGCAAAGGTGAGAGGAAGGAGCATTTTCTCAACTCTTCTCTAGGCCAGGCTTGGCCAATGTAATGACCAAAGGGTAACTTTTGAGTTTCTGTTTTCCCATTTAGGGCACTGGTGTCTCTGTATGTGTGCACACGCACCCATGCTGTTTTCTTGGTTCTCCTTAATTCTGAGAGAAAGAAGAATGAGTTTAGCATAGAGACTGTCGAATTTGTTTCTTTCAATAGCTCAGTCAGAGAAAGCTCTGTGATTTTGGTCGGGGTGGGGGGCTCTCCTTGTGGGAGCTCCCCCCCACCCCCGTCGACTGCAGGTGCCCTAGACTTGGCTAAATCCCAGGCCTGAGACCCAGAGAACTGGTCCCAGAACGAGGCAGTGTCAGAAGCAAGATTCAAACACAGGACTCATTCACCTCTTGTCTTCTTTCCCTTCCTTAACCTCCTCTTGTTCAGAATTTCCAGAGGAACAAGTGAGAATGATGGGTTTTATTTCTTACAGGAGCAATCAGGAGACAATAGAAATTGGAGGAGAGGAGCTGAGATAAGCCGGAGCCCACCAGACACCTTCCCTGTCTTTCCTGCCAAGAACAATGAGGGATGAAGGCGAGTAGTGTGTGTTTATACCTCTAAATATTAAGGTAAAAAGCCCTGTCCTGACAGCCCTCATGACAGCCGTTCCTTATTCGTTGAATGCTATGGGCAGCTAGTAAGGTGGAGAGTTTAAGCATCAGTGTGTGTGAGTAATGTGAAAGGCTGGCTTCGAGGCAGGACCTGCGTTGGAATCCTCACTACTTACTGCATGGGCAAATGACCTTGGGCAGCTCACACCCTTTCTCTGAGTCTCTTTCCTCTTCTTTAAAATAAGGGATTTTGAATAGACCTCCAAGGCCCCTTCTGGCTCTAAATCTTGGACCTTATGAAATGGCAGGCACATCTATACACATGGGAAAAATCTCTGGCCCTGGGTTCAAATTCTGGCACTTGTACCTGAGCCCTTAACCTCCCTGGGCCTCGGTTTCCTCTTCTAGTGAGGTAGTCAGGCTAGACAGCCTGTGAGGTCCCTGTCTAAGTCTCTGTTCTCATCATCCTGGCCCTTCCTCCCCCAGCACATCTTTTAAAATGAAGCTAATTTGTTCATCCCCAGGGTCAGCCGTGCCTAGGGCCTGAGCTGCCTCTCTGGGGTGATTCAGGGCCAGAGGCACTTTGGGCCAGCCTTGGAGATGAGCCACGGGCCCTTCTGGGGGAGGGATGAGGAAAGGAGGTGACCACTGGTGCCTTGGCTGGCCTCGGGGGTGGGGTCCTTTGTGGGAAGAGGGAGGGGTGTTTGGATTGGACTCTTCCAATCCCCAGGCCAGTGCTAAGGATCACTCCACGTGCATTTGTTTGGCCTTTTTTTAAACCGTAAGCCCAGCCAGTGACCTGTGAGCTGCACAAAGTGCCAGAGAATCCTTGGAAGGGGGCAGGCAGCTGCTGCCAGACCCCGTGGTCCTCTGCGCTCCTGCCCAGAAATCCTGCCGGTAAACATTTATCCGGCCTGACCAAGGTTATTGGGACAATTGACAGGCCTCTTCTAATAACTAATGTTAATGAGACCACTGAACAGCAAACCAGACAGCTCCAACCCTTAATGAGAAAGCCTTGACTCTGTTTAATCTGCTGGTTGGATAATGGGCAATAAATACGGGCCATTCAGCCTCCCTTCCAGCCCTTAATGTGGGAGCAATCTTCTCCAAGAGGCTTGAGTGGATCGGGGCTGGCTAGGTGGGGCCGCGGGAGGCTGGGGAGGGCCTGGCAGGAAGGGCTTGGGACGGTGCCTGAATGCCCAGAGGATGCTGGCAGGTACCCAGCGCTGGAGCTGCCCTCCACCCTTGTAATGGAAACTATATTGAAGAGAGGGGAAAGGCTGGGGAAGGGGTGGGGGCCTCCCCTGAGGTTTCTGTGCTCCTGGGTTGACCAGACAGGGAAACAAAGCAATAAAACAGGATTAGTGGGCCTCCATTGTGGGCCATGGCTCCCAGTGTGACACGTGTGTTGTAGCAGAGGAATTTGGCAGGCTTAACCTGCCGGGGGATAAAGATGTAACAGCCGACGGGATGGCCCGAATTAATGCACCGCCATGACCAGGAGCTCGGAAATCTATTTGCATGCAATATTAACCGTGCTAATCGAGGTGGGTTGTGGCGGCCTGCTGGGCGGCCCTGTCCCTATCCAAGAGGTTGTCTCTAAGCCTGTTGAGGAGTTAAGAGGATCTGAGCCAGATGGGATTTGTAACTTCCTTTTGTTTCAGCCTTAACACCAAGGGTCCTAGAGGCAGCCTTTGGGCAGTATGGATGTGGGCATAGACATGGGGTTGGGAAGAGTCGAATTCAGACCCTGCTTTGGACGTGTGACCCTGACCAAGTCACTTCAACACCCTCTGCCTTGGTTTCCTCAAACGTAAAAGGGGGGATAACAGCACTTGCATCCCAGGCTTGTTGGGGGGGGGAATCAAATGAGATAATATTTGTAAAGCTGTTGGCACACTTTACAAATGAGCATTCAGTAGGCACTATATAAAAGCTAACTCTCTTCTCCTTTGGGTAGCAGTGTGGCGTGCGGGGCCAGAGGCCCTGGGTTCAGATCTAAGCTCTGCTGTTTACTACTTGGGATGGGTTATTTACCTTCCCTGGGCCTTTCTGTAAAATGAGGGGTCTGGGCCAGGTCAGCCCTGATCAGATCCAGAAATCTTTGGATTTGGCGTTGAAATCAAGCCTTGATAGGGACTGCAATACCACAAACTGCGTGTCCCTGTGCAGACTCCTACCTTTGGTCCTCCCTCTTCTGTGGGCTATCACCTGGCTCCTTCTTACCCCCAACACAACTGTGACGGCCCACCCCCTTCGGGCCTTTCTGCTCTGCTGCTGGTGAGATGCAGGGTCTCCTTAAAGACCAAAGCCAAGGTCAGGGAGGAGTTGTGCCCCCAGCGCCCCAGACGTTGATGCCCAGACCAGGTCATGCCACCATCTCTGAAGGCCCCGCCCTCCTCCTCATCATGCCTGCTGCCTCCCCTTCCTCCACCGACCCAGCCTTGTCTTCCAGGAGGTTGGGGCTCTCAGTATGACTACCCTGCCCAGCAGAACGGTCTCATCTCCTTCCAGCAAAAATGATTTTGCCTGGTATGCTCAGGTTTCTGCTTATGACGGTTCAAGGCCCCGCTCAGATGTGACCCCTTTCCTGAGGCATTCTCAGCTCCTCTCCTCAGCCATCATATTTTCCTCCCCTCTCCCCCCACACATGCATACAGTTATTAATTAAGTTCCTACTGTATGCTAGGCACCAATGGGTGCTGGGGGGAGTGTTGAGTTGTTTCAGTCGTGTCCATATACAGGACCCCATTAGGGGTCCTCTTGGAAGAGCTCCTGGAGTAGTTTGCCATTTCCTTCTCCAGCTCATTTTACAGAGTAGGAAACTGAGGCAAATAGGATAAAGTGACTTGCCCAGGGTCACACAGCTAGGAAGTATCTGAGGCCAGATTTGAACTTCCAAAAATTAGTCTTCCTAACTCCAGGCCCAGCGCTTTATCCACCATACCACCTAGCTGCCCTAAATAAAATATAGTCCTCCCTTCGAGAAGCTCACATTCTAGAAAGGAAATACAACACGCACATACATATCCAGGTATCTATAAAATAAATGCCAGGTGATTTAGGGGTAGAGAAGGAGAAGGGTAGTGTTCAAACCTCAAAGATTATGTGGTTTTATGGACTTTACAATGTGCTGTGGTGTCTTACAGGGATCTCTGGTCTTGACCTACCTCCCCCCCCCAGCTCATTAAACCTTAAGGCCCATGAGGGTAGGGCCTCACCTGAGCTGCGTGCACCCCAGCCCTTGTATTGTCCTCTGGATAAACAAATGGTCGCTTCATTGGACAATGTTCTAAGATCCGAAGCAGAAAGCGGGCCAAGTGTTGCTGTGTCTGTGTGTGTGTCTCCCCATGACCAGATTCTGTACTGCGAAGCCAAGGAGCCGTTCCAGAGTGTGGAAGCCCAGTACCCAACTCTCAGCTCTAATTAATGAATTACTCAAAGTTTCAGCCTGCTGCAAACTTGGCAGCTCTCCCGTGGCACCGCCAAGATTAGGCACTTGCCAAGTGTGAGTTTTTGGAATCAAAAGCAGCTCTAGGCTGGAGAGAATAAAGGGTAAATTTGGGGGAGGTTTTAAATTGGCAGTTGAAGAACCATCTCAGAGCAAAGGACTATTCATTTAAAAATGTTGACAAACACCCAGGGAAGACAGAGGAGATCCTTAATCGGGGGATTGTGTCGATCTGACATTAGAGCCATTTTCATGTAAATGGTAAAGTTGAGACAGGCTGAAAGAACCTTTCCGAAGTTGGCTGCCGCTTTATTGCCATTTCAAACATGGCGCAAGACACTGCCTAAGTGGTTGTTTGTTTGTTTTTTAATAAATTTGTTAGTGTATTTTGCTTTGGCACCATAGACGCGTCCAAACAAACAAACCTCTTTGCACAGCGTAAGTCCCCCAAGAAAACGAATGATCAGGTATGAACAGAGAGGAGTGGTGCACCCTTTCCTTTTGTAGACACGTTCATGGGGACGGTCCTCTTTGAGAAGGAGGCTGTGCTGACCCTGGTGCGAGGCTTTGTCCTCGCCGCGTTGTGGTCACTCGTCCCCTCTATGGTCACCATTCTCACTCTTCAGTGCTCCCAGATTCTTCACCCTTGTGCTCCTCTATACCCTACAGATACCGCATTACACTTGTGTGCCATTCTCTTCTTAGCCCCCAATTGGTAGGAATCCTCTTTTTCCAGCTTTTTGTCAGCACAAATAATGTGCTATGAACTGTTTTCCTTCTTCTCTCACCGTCAGGAAGCTTTTTTCCCATCTCTCTTAATGCCGCCATTTTCCTCTGTTGATTATCTGCGATACAGTCTTTCTGTATCTTGTTGGCACATGGTTGTTTCAACATTGTCTTCCCCACTAGACTGGGAGCTACCTGAGGGCAGAGACCACCTTGTGCCTCCCTTTGTATCTCCAGGGGGGCTCCACAGTACATAGTAGGTGCCTCATTTATTACACTAATATAATATTATATAAAAATAAAATATCTTATTATATATTATACAGTAATAAAATAATATAATAAAATGCTTTGGGGCTTCTGTCGAGGGGCACAGTGGCAGCCATGGAATCATAGGGTCAGAGAATATAGACAGTTGAGTGCTTTGTCTTACATGACTCCAAAGAATTTTCCAGAATAGTTAGAGCCAGTCACAGTGAGTTGCTGGGCCTTTCTTCCCACAACGCCTCCAGCCCCGAGTCTTCCCATCTTTTCGGAGCTTGGCAGAGGCTGCTGCCATTTGCCTTTTCTGTGACTGTTACTGATTTTCAATGTGGTTGCCCTGCTTTTGCAAACTGAGCTCTGTTCCCTGGGATCCCTCATATGAGGAGCTGCTTTGGCTCAGACACCCCAAGAGGGTGAGGAAGCAGGTAGCCAGTGCTGATGACAGATGGGAGAAGCCCTGGGCCTGGCCTCGGTGGCCACATCTGCAAAAATAAGGGCCTAGGTGGACTGAGTGCCTTCCAGCTCTAACATGGGATCCAAAGACGAAGAGCCCTGGCTGCCGTGCTTGTATGTACCCACCCCACCCCTTGTACTGCTATTAGGACGTGGGCTCCTTGAGGGCAGGGGCTGGCTCTGCATCCCCAGGACATAGCACAAGTGCCTAGGAGGGTCATGGTCCTTGTTCAGCTGTGCCCAGCCCTTCATGACCCATGGGGTTTTCTTGGCAAAGATACTGGAGCGTTTTGCCATTTCCTCCTCTGGTAGATTAAGGCAAACAGAGGTTAAGTGACTTGCCCAGGGTCCCACAGCTAGTGAGTGTCTGAGGCTTCCTGACTCCCCTAGCTGTCTTGGGATGTTCATGGTTAGCACTTATTAAATACTTTTCCACGCATTCATCTATTCTACCTTCCTCCTCCCTCATTTTGCAGATACAAAAACTAAGACTTAGGGAAAAATGGTTTTCCCAAAGTCTTACATATAACAGACATCAGAAGAGAGGCTTGAACCCAGGTCCCGTGATTGGAGAACCGCTGCTCATGAGAGAATCTGTCAAGCTAGCCTAAGGTCCCCATGGCCCCAAAGCCTCAAAGAAAGACAGCAGCCAAATGAAAACAAAAGGAGTAAGTACCATTGTGCTTTTTGTCTGTTTTTTGCCTAATACTTTTGGCCCCCCCCCCCCCCAGCTGGCTGTCAGAAGGCTGGTGATATCAGGAGCAGACTGGGGGGTCCAGACTCCAAGACAGACAGAGTGGCATTTTTCAGCGCTGGCTTGTCATTTTTGTCTTGTTCTTTTGGATTTTTATTTCTTTGTTTTATGTTATGTTTTGGGGGCGTGGGTTTTGAGAGTAGGTCTCCCTCTCACCCAAGTTGAACATACGGTGGGGCCAGTCCTGCTGCTGACACCCACGGAAGCTCTGACCTGCTCCCTTCCTCCAGGCTGACGTGGTTCGCGCCTCCCCCATAGCCAGCGTGGCACCCTCTCTTCCCAGGGGTTCGCCATTTGGGCACCAGACTCCTCGCAGACGCCCCGTGGCTCAAGTCCGCCCTCCTCATGCTTCCGAGCAGCAGAATCACAGGTATGCACCGCCGTGGCCAGATCAGGCACACACTCCCTGCAGAGACTTTCCACCCTGTTTCCAGACCGTGTTAATATTTATTCTGTTTGTTCACTGGCTTTTTTCAGTCTGTGTATTTGATGGCGACGTCAGATATTCCAGGCCTTTTCCACTTCTAGAGGGTCAGGTGGTGATTTTGGAGAATCTTGGCCAGCATCAGGCTGGGTACCAGATTTCTCCCCAGGACTTCCAGGGTGAAGAAGGTGGAACCTTGCTACTCTTTAAAGTGTCTGGTCCCCTTGGCGCATCAGGCAGGTAGCCGAGCTCTCCTGATGACCCCCCACATGACCTTGGGCCAATCACTCCCCAGTCACTCTGGCCTGTAGAGCCAGGCTTTGTTAGACTAAGGCTGACGTTCTGTGCTCTGAGGGCATCAGCTGCCAGCGTCCTGGAGAAGGGACCAGCCAGAGGCAGAGGCCTATCCTCCGTCAGACATCTTCAGCATGACATTTCCTCTGCTGACACAGATCATAAGTGAGCCTCAGGCCTGGGATTCCAACCCGGTTTTCCACGTTCCAGATTGAGCACTCAGACCCTCCTCCCCTCACACCGTCCTTGCATGTGAAAAACAGCAGAACTTTAGTTATTAGAAAAGAATTAGGTTCAAGTGTTTGATTAAGCTCCAACCCAACCTAACAAGCTTTTAAGTGCTCACTCCAGGGCAGTGTGAGGGCAGCTAGGTAACACAGTGCACTGAGTGCCTGGCTTGGAGTCAGGAAGACCTGAGTTCAAATGCAGCCTCAGACACTTACTAGCTGTGTGACCCTGGGCAAGTCACTTCCCCGATCTGCCTCAGTTTCCTCATCCATAAAATCACCTGGAGAAGGAAATGGCCACCACTACTGGGGTCACGGAGTCAGACACAACTGAAATAACTGAACGACAACAAAAAATCCTCCGTGTCAGGTTCCTTGCTCAGCCCTGGGAGATACAAGTGAGAAGGGCTCCCTTACCCTCCAGGAGATGCCATTCTTTTTTTTAAAGTCAACATCTGCTTTTTCAGTACCCAGCACTTCCCTCTCCCTTGAACAGAGAATAAAAAAGATTGGAAGAAACAGTTCAGCCAGACCTCCAAAGGGGCTTGGGCCGTGCCAGTCTCAGGGAGTTGAGCCATTGGTGCTTGGGCTGAGCTCAGCTGCAGCGGAGAGCTTGGTCCCTGGGATGGCCCGGGAGGCGCCTCCATGTTATTCCTGGTAGGGAATGTGCTAGACTGGGGCTGGCCGCCTACTTCTTTCTGAGGACGCCTCTCGAGAATCCCGGGGACTGAAGCCCCAGCTCCCTTTGTGTGGGTGGGAGCCTCTTCAGGACAGGGACAGGCCTAACTGAACACAGACAGCTGTGGAACTTTCCTCCCAAATTTGTTCAGCAGCACCCGAGGGTCCCGGATCCTTCCCTCAGTCACAGGATCCTGGCTTTGTTCCTTCAGGAAATGGAAGAGTCAAGTGACATGCCCAGGGTCACCCAGCTAATGGGCATAGGAGGTAGGGTGAACCCCCATCTTTCAGGCTCCCCGTGGGTCTCACCACAGAAGAAGCTCCCCCTCTTTTTGTTCATTTTTACATTACTTTATGTCTGAATATATCCCTCTCCTACCCAGCAAGCCATTCCTTGTAACAGGTTTCTTTTTTAAAATAGCACAATGAACTGATTTGTTCTCCCTCTTGTGCAAAGAGAAGAAGGAAGTGCCTTTTCTCATCTCTCCCCGGGGCCAAGTTTGCTTCTTAGGAGTGCATTTGCTGGTGCATTTCTTCAGTGCGAAGCCGCTGCCACTTTTCATACCACTTCTGCATAACTGAGTCCTGGGCTCATGGGAGCAGGGCTTGAGGCCCTCCGGCCCAGTCCCCTTATTTTTCAGGTGAGGAAAGGGAGCCCCGCCCCAGGTTAAGTGCTTTGTCCAAGGCCACATAGCTGGGGGCCTTTAGGTGTAAGGGGTGGCAGCCTGCCCACTGTGTGCTCCTCCATTGCCTGCTGGGCCAGTCCCAATTTAGCTTTTCAGAGTCACATGCATTCCGTGGTGGGGTTTAACATGTGGTTGTGACAAGCTGTCTTTGTGTTCTGCCCTCCACCTCTCCACAGCCTGGTCTGGCCTCAGCTCTCACATGCGCCCGGCCTGGTGTGGCAGCTGGTGTTGTGAATCAGGCCGGTGCCAGTCTCAGAACGGCTCCTTCACAACACCAGGGTCGCCCCCCGCCACTGTCGCCGACCCAGGACCTGGACAAGGATGACGTGGAGAAGGGACCAGGACCCCGTGCTCCCTGCAGACCCAGCTAACCACCCTCAGCACCCCGACAGAGATCCTCACCCAACACACCTGCCTGCAGGCCTCCGCACCCACCAGGAGGAAGGGTGTGGGCACAGAGCTGGCCGGGGTCTACACACAGCAATCCCTGTCTCAGTAAGAGCCACTGCCAGTCCCGCAGGCCTCCCATGGAGCAGGCGGCCCCTGGCTGGGGAAGTGGTACGTCCCCTCTGAGAAGGGCCCAGCCCCGAGAGCTTCCCAGGGGCCCCAGGTGGACAAGCCTCATGGGCCCTGCTCAATGCCGTGGGGGCAAAGGAAAGAAGCCACATGGGTCACATTGGGGCCTGTCCCAGGAGAAAGCTCCATGGGCAGCAGGGAGACGGGAAGAGACAAGGGGCATCGGCTCTGGCACCCCTGGGTGACCTCAGCCAAGACACTAAATCTTCCTGGGCTCCAGGGTCCTTATCTGTAAAGTTAGGAGGCAGGGGCTTGCCTGGGTCCACTCCAGGTTCTGCCTGTGTGACCCTGGACAGCTCACTCCCTCTCTCCGGGCCACAAGGTCCACACCTATAAAATGAGGGGATGGGCCTAAAGAGGGCCATGTCGGTCAGTCTTAGTTCTCCTAGCTAGACGGACATTGATTTAGACAAGTCACTGCCCTCTCTGAGACTCGGTTTCCCCATCTGTCAAATGGTGCTGTTACACCTAGAGCTGGCATTTACTCTAACCATCTGCTCCCCCTCATTCAACAAATGAGGAAGTTGAGGGCCAGGAAACCTTAGGTGTGTTGAGCCAAGACTTACCCTCAGGCCCTCCATCTGGGACTCAGCACATTGCCTGGCATACAGCAAGTGGCTAATAAATGCTTGTTGATTGATTCCCATTGTACTGGACTCCCGAGTTCTCCCAAGATTCTCCCAGTTCTAAATCTGGAGACACGCACATGCCCAGCTCCATTCCAAGGCCAAGGCCCGCCCCCCCAACCTCTAGCTTTTCTTCCCTCTGACTGTTGAGTTCCGGGCAGTGAGTCCTGGGGTGGGAGTGCAGCCCAGTGGCTTTTGGGGACATTCTTCTGCCACCGCCACTGCCAGGAAGGCAGAAGAGACAGGCTTGTCGCTGGCTCTTCGGGCACCTGGTGTCAGTGATGGGCAGAGCCAGGAACTGAACCTGGGCCTCCACGGTTCTGCTGTTTTCCGTCAGCCCTAAATTTTAGGTGCGTCTGCACTGCCTCCATTTGTGAGGAGACGAGTGGCCGGCTTGCCTGAGCGATCCTCAGCCCAGACTTCTGAGAGAGAGACTAAAGCGTGCTCTCTCCAGTAGCTTGCCTGCAGTGCTGCATCCAAGATGAAAGCGGTGCATTGATGAATGGAGCATTTATTAAGCACTTACTGTATGCATAGTACTGAGCTAAGACTGGGTTTACCAACTGAACTGTAGGATGGTTCCTGCTTTCAGGGGGCTCACACTGTGTGTAACCGGGAGATGACACTTCAGGAAGCCAGATGGGAAGGTCCTGTGATCTGTCCATTAGGGCAGCAGCACCAAACCAGATCGTCCAGCCTCATCTCAAATGTCATCACCACTGATGAGATCATTTCCGTTTCTGATGTTGAGCCATTTGACAGGGCCAAGGACAAGAACCCTCCTTTCTGGGTCTCAGGGGGTCATGGCTGCATCTCCAGCAGAGTGGCTTCCCAGGGCCGTGCTACTCTGGGCTGGAAGCATCGTGGTCCCAAGGCTTTGGGGCCCAGCGCTCCATCAGGGCCTGAGAGGAGAACCTGCCTCCTGTCTCTCTCCCATGGTACCTTGCTGCTTCAGCTAAACTGACCTGCCTGCTTTGTGAGAGATAACTGATGTTAAGGGGACTGTAGGCCTGGCTAGGTCTTGCTGGGCCTCTTTGAGCACGCCTCCTTCCTTTCCTAGGGATAAATGTCCTGATGACAAGAATGTCTTGGAAAAACAAAACTGTAACATCTTACACTAGAATCTCATGCCACAGAAAACCTCCGTGCTGGCTGGGCCGGGAAGCTCCATCTCTTGGCCATGTCTGGAGCCCTAGGGAGGGTTTATCAAGGAGGTCTGTGAACCCAGCCGCAGAACCAGACAGAAGCACAATGCTGGGAATACAGGAGAGTGGTCGGGGCCCCATCTATGGGCAGCCTGCCTGGCAGGGGCTGAGAGCACTTCATTCTTTAGAAGGAGCCTGTGTGTGTGTGTGGCCTCACTCCACATGGAGTCTGATGAGGTGGGGGCTGCCCCAGCCTTTAAAATGTTACAGGAATCCAGCACAGATTCCTGGGGGGCCTCGCCCCAGATAGGAAGGCACTCTTAGCCCTAAGCACCGCGGACCCTGAGGAGCTCCAGGTGAAGAAGTCAGGTGTTTTCTCGGGAAGGAAGCCAGCCTCCCAGCCGTGAGTCAGCTGTTCAGGCTGATTTCTTCTCAGCAGCCCCACCCCCATAGCGTCCAGGGCTTTCATTCATTCCCCTTGTGTTTCAAGATGCCATTCCTGCAGCCTCCCTCCTTCCTGCTCCTGGACTGGGCTCTGTCCCGTTACACCCCAAGGGTTTCTGAGGAGTGGCGTCCCAGTTCTCTGAAGGTGAGACTCCCATCCTGCTGAATTCAAAGCACTTCACAAAATGATCTGATTAAAAACCTAATGGAATTTGAAACAGGGTCAAGTCCAGAGAGAACCAGAGACCTGGTTAAGAGGCTAGGGGAGCTCATTGCAATTTTGTCATAAAGTCCATGAATTCATCGGAGGGTTCTCAGAGCACCTTGGGAATGGGGGCAGGGCAGGAGCGGGGTCTTCAGCCACAGAAAAGCGAGCACAGAAAGTCTTTCCTTCTGCTTCTTTTAAATTAATCATTGAATGAGTCATCAAATCCTTCCACAGGGTCCCTCGGCTGCCCCCTCACTTCCCCTCTCCTCCCAGTTTCCAGCCTTCTCTGAAAACCTGCCGTAGGAGACCCCCAGCCACCCTCACCAGGTCATCAGCTGCTCCATTGAGGGCAAGCCCTAAGTCACCTTTTTTAAACGTGGCTCTGTTTTTGGAGCCTTAAATGGTCTGCCCTGCTCTGGAACGTCAGGTGTGAATACCCTGACCTGCGGCCACCATGTAAATGTCTGGTTTAAACTCGGGGTGTAATTATTCATAACTCACAGAACAGGACAGAAATTATTGCCTTCATTCTACAGATGAGAAAACTCTGTGGGGCCTGAAACAGGCCAGAAACCAGTAGGCATCTATTACGTGCCTACTGTGTGCCAGGCATCATGATACCTCCTGGCAGAAGCTGGGTTTTTTAAGACCCTTGGGCTTCAGCTTCACCTCAGCACCTTCTCGACCTGGGAAGTACCAGGCTTCTCCGGATGCTGCCACTGACTTAGTCTTGGCAGAGGATTTCTGAGACCTCCAGCTTCTGCCAGCCTGGTTAAGCCGGGGCCTCTGTTGTGCAGAGAGCATTTCGTTCTCCTTAACGAGATGACTGCTCGTTCTCTAGGGCTTTTCTTCACTTGTGCTGGGGGGAGGCCGGGTGCACCCCATTCTACCAATGACAATACCGGGACCAAAGGGCTCGTGAAGCTGTTTGCCGTTGGGTCCCTCCATTCAGTAATGAATCAGCGAGCTGGGCATCATGCTGAGCCTGAGAATACAACAATAAATCAAAACCCCCGTAAATGTGTGCGTGTATAACATACCTCACATATGCATGGTATGTACATATGTAAAACACATCATACATATGAGATGTGCTTGTATGTTTATCCATCCCTATAAATCCCTACTCTTGGGGAGTTTACATTCTAATGAAAGAGACCACATACAATAAGCAACGAAATCGGGATTCGAACCCAGGTCTCCTGCAGCAGAGTGTAGTCAGAGAGATGGCCTGGGAATTGGCCTCGGGTCCAGTGGCCTTAAGAACCTGAATTACTCCAGGCTTAGAAAAAGGTTTTGTCAATTAAAGCCTCTCAGCCTTTGTTTTTTTTTTGGATCTTCGGGGTTGCTGGGTCTGTTTGGGAATATTCTTGGTTTCATTGTCCAAAGTCTTAGAGAGTTGCCCAGGGCTCTGAGCTGAAGTGACTTGTCCAGGGTAACACAGCCACTAAATGTCAGAGCCAGGATTTGAACTCGGGTCAATGTGAAAGACTGGGTCTGTACATTTTTGCATTTCTTTCCCCACCGCCAGGCCCTGGCTCATCATAGGTACTTGATAAATGCTTGTCTAATAGAAATGAAATGAACTTAATTTCTCACTCCAAGGCCTGCCTTCCATCATTAGATCATGGGGAGTTATTTAAAGGGGGCAGAGGGAGTGGGTTTATTAGGTTATAGGATCAAAGGTTTAGAGGCAGGGCTTGTTGGTGGATTCAGTCCAACCATCTCATTTTTCAGATGAGGAAACTGAGGCCTAGAATAGGGAGGTGACAGGCAGTATTTGAACTCTGGTCCTCCTGGACTTTCATAGCTAGTGCTAAGAATGCCCTCCTCAGACTCCGTTATCTTTGAGGGGAACCTTGCCTGGCTGAGTGTGAGTCTGTGGGCAGTGGGGGAAGGAGAAAAGACAACCTCTCCTGAACAGCTTCCATCTTAAAAGGCAAAGGGGGTGTGTTTGGTAGTAAGATGAATCCAGTTAAATCACCCAGGAAGTTTACTGGACAACAGATGGAGGAAAAAAGCAGCCCCACCTGAGACCAGGAAGAAGCGCCAGGGTCCTCTGACAAACTGAGCCCCTGGGGGGGGGGGGGAAGGGAGCTGCTGCCGCACACAGTCAGTCCCTGAAAAGCAGAGAGCAGGCTAGGGATGTTGCAGGTAGAAGGCGGGTGAGCCCCAGGCCTGCAGCTGCCTCCGGACAACTGTGGGAGACCAGTCGGGAGATGTGCAAGACCAGAGAGCACCTGGAAGGGGGTCCTTGGGGCAGGGTCCCCCTCTCTGTAAGTCTTGTACACAGAAAGTCCGTTCTCTGAAACTGGGATCAGGCTAGGTGAGGTGTGGGCCTGAGGTCAAAAAGATCCAGCCTTGGACTCTAGCTCTGTGACCCTGGGCAAGTCACTGAAATGCTGGCTGCCTGCCTCAGTTTCCTTAATTGTAAAATTGGGATAATAATAGGCAAGCATAATATCTTCAAGTTTTGACCTCCCTGGGAAGTACCCACTTCCTGACAGGCTACAGATGAAGGTGTTTTATAGATGCTGCAAGTGTGAGAATTTGTTTTGCTTGATACATAATTGTCATGAGGCTCTCCCTCCCCGATTGGGGGAGGAAGTGAGAATAAGAATAGATTTGGATTTTTTTTTATTTAAATTTTGATTGAGTAGATAATCCTCAACTTTCCCACCCAGCCAGAGCTTAGGATTCATTTCTTAATGAGTCACTGAGAATCCAGATTTCATTCCATTGAAAGGTCAGTACTTTTCCCTGGCCTCTGGCCCCAGTCTCATTCTGCCCCAGGTAACTGAACTCTTGCTATCCAGATCCACACATGGCCAGCCCCACGTCTGCCTTCAGCGCCCTTCATGCCCCCAAAGGTGTCCAGGTAGCAAAGGTCCATAGGAACCCACATTTCTGGCCTTGTTTTGTTTGACTCAGCATATTCCAAGTCAAAACAAGGCCAGCAATGTGAGTTCCTATGGGCCTTCGCTGCATATAGACATATCTATAGATATCTAGACACATAGACACATATCTATGTAATGGCTATAGAGCTTTGCCTCTGTGTCCTAGCCTATGCTAGCCCTAGCACAGGGCCTGCAGGCCTTGCTGGGGGCAGCGGTGAAGATGGGAGCAGCCCTAGACCTCAGCCCTCATGGAGGCTGGGAGGCCCACAGAGCCAGCTCCCCACACCTCGTCTTGTAAAATGAGAGATTAGACGACATCTACAATTCTGTAAGGCACAGCTGGAACTTATGAGTATCGCTGGAAGATGTCTTCCTATTAAAAATCTCCTTTCTTTCGTGATTTCAACCAAAAGGAAATTGAACTCTCCATCCATGCTGCTGGAAAATCATGGCTGAAGTGCTGGATACGAGTCAGGAGACCCGGGTTCAAATCCCTACAGTGATAGCTCCCTCAGTTTCCTGAAGTGTAAAACGTCAGCTCAAGCACCTGCCTAAAGGTGGCTATGAGGCTCAGACATGAGATCTTTAAAGCACTATGTACGTGTCAGTGAGTATTGTTGGGTGTACATCATTCTAAGTGTCAGACTGGGTGCCTGGGTCCCACACCCTCCTCGACTGAACTTGTTCCAAGCGGCTAACAAGAGGGCCCCAAAAGGCAGCTCGGTTGTATGGGGGACCCGGAATCAAGAAGACCTGAATTCAAATCCTGCCGTAGACACTGGCCAATCACTTAACTTCATCTTCAAGGTGGCCAACACCCAGTCCCAGGATTGTAGGTGAATCCAACGAGTCAGTGTAAGTAAAGAGCTTTCACACCTGGAAGCCTATGTAAATGTTAGCTGCTGCCATTAAAATTACCTTTTGTGTATGTTATCTCTCCCAGTCAGAATGTAAGCTCCTTGAGGGCAGGAACTGTTTCACTGTGGTCTTTGAATACCCAATGCCTGCCATACAGTAGGTATTTAATAAATGCTTCCTTATTGACTGTATGCTTGATTGTTCTCTGAATCCACATCTGGGCAGTCCAACAAGGGATCCGGAGAAACCCCTACAGTCTGCCATGTGCAGTTATTGTTCTGTCATTCTTGCCCTTTAGAATCACTTAGAAACACTGGATGGGAGCTCTCTCTGGGCCCTTCAGAAAATCAGTCATCTTCCTAGGTGTGGAGGTACACACTTATAACCCCATTGACCTGGGAGGCTGAGACACAGAGGACCTGGTGTCTGAGCTAGGTCCTGCGCCACTGTGGTGAGCCCCCATGAGTGGAGAACCATGACACTGCCTAAGAAGGGTCAGAAAAGGATGTGATCAAAACTTCCCTGGGCATCAGCAGTGGGTTCAGGCCTCTGAATGGCTGCTATGTGTTCAGCCTAGGAGAGGTAGGGAGATCCTGGTCTTGTAAAGAAAGAGAAAAAACCGAGGCAAGTGGTTTAACCAGATATGAATTTAGAGTTGGAAGATGAAGGGACATGACTTGCCTGTTAAAAATTTCACGAAGAAGGGCATAGTGACAAGCCATCCCTCCCTTCAGGTTAATAATGCCCCCTGTGGATAAAACCCTTTTGGCAATAAAGCATCCTCCCCACCGTTACTTCATTTGAGTCTCAGTGACCATAGAAGACAGGCAGTCCATTGTGCAGGTGAGGAGGCGTTGTGGTCACAGAGCCAAGAAGTGGGGGCCTCTGGGTCTCCCTCTCATCAGGCAGGCTGATTCCTTCCCTGGGATGGGCAGGAGCCCAGCCTGCCTCTGCCGCCAGTTTGCCAAGATGACCTGCCCATCTCGGGGTTGGATACTTGAGGAATGATGCTGGCCACTGTAACATCATCCCCAACCTCACCATCACCTCATCCTGTTAAAAATGTGCCAGGGGGTTTGGTGTTGAGAGAGACAAACACTGCATAAATTCAGATGCCTCAGCTAAATATATAGCATGAGTGCAGAAAGTATGCATTTCCATGGCAAGCTTATTCCTTTCAAGAAAGGAAGCATGGGGGAGGGGGGAGGGTTGAACAGAGACCCGGACCCACTAGCCACAGGACACACAGCCAGTCCCAGCACCCTGGACCTCAGTGACCTTATCTGTCACTGCCAAGCCTGGCTGCACCTCTCTCCACTTGAGCCCCCTCCCCCCCCCACACACACACACACACACTTTCCTGGACCATGACAGTAGCCATTGGATTGGTGGTCCTGCCTCAAACCCCTCCCACTCCAACCCATCTTCCACCTGGCTGCCCAAGTGATGGTTCTTGAGCCAAGTCTGATTATGCCATCCCCATCTTAGATAAACGCTATGGCTGATCTCTGGGATCAAACGTGAAATCCTGTTTAATATTCAAAGCCCCTTTCCAGTCTTCTCTACACACAAGGATCCAGCTACACTGGCCTTGCTATTACTGGATCACAACAGTCTATGCATTTGCACTGGGCATCAGCGGTGGGTTCAGTGGCTGTACCCTCCACCTAGAATGGGAGGGGAGAGAGAGAAAAAAGAGGGAGGGAGAAAATGAAGAATGAATGAGAGTATTAAGTACTTTCCTTGTGCCAAGAACTATGCTAAAATGGGAATGCAAATGCACCATAGTCCACTCCCTATTCTAGTAGGGTAAGACAGCAGCTGCAAGGAAGGTGGGCAGAGCCTGATGGAAGAACAAGTTTGTTGTCTGAGGACCAGCCTGGTTCTGCCCCAAGGGGTTCAGCGCCACCTTGGCCAAAGAGGGACCTCAAAGACCATCTGCTGAGTGCAGAGTGGTTCAGTCTACTGCATTAGTGGCGAAGGCAGGGCACCCATTGGTGAAATCACAGGTCTGCTAGAGGGAAGGGCCCCCATCTAGGTCTAGGGTGGAGCATGTGCCATCAGGAAGACCCGGATTCAAATCCCACCTTGGACAGTGACCGGCCATGTAGCCACGCTCAGCCTCAGTCTCCTCATCTGGAAAATGAAAACAAGAAACCTGTGGTATAATAATATCTAGAGTTGGTCATTGAACAGAAAGTACATGAAGTGCTTGGATTGTTCATTCAACAAGTGCTGGCAACGGGGCGTGCAGACAGACAAAACTGCCTCTGCCCTCGAGGAACGGACCTTGCAGACGTTGGGTGCTGTTGTATTGTTGCTCCCAGCATGGTAGACAGTGCCCTGGACTGGGAGGCAGGAGGACCCGAGTTCAGATCCTGCCTCAGACACTATCTGGGTGAGACACTTAGCCTTAGTCAGCTTCCTGTAAAGTGGGGGTTATAATGGCACCGATGGGGTGGTCTCAAGGATCAGGTAATAATATGTGCAAAACCCTCTGCAAGCTTCAAAATGTTCTGTAAGTGTTATTCTCACAATTAATGCGACCACACCCGTATGAAAGGCAGGGTCCTTTCTGCCGCAACTAATAAGGGAATGAGTGGCATCAGAGGTTGGGCTGGAGAAGAAGAGGACCCGCCAGCTCAGACTCGGGCTCTTTCCCTCAAAAGGCTCGCCCACACCCCACCCTCCCAGTGTGCTAGCCCTGCTTCCACTCAGGCACCCACCCTACCTGCCCACTGTAAGTGAGTGACAAGTTTCCAGAAAGAGACAGAGACCCATTGCTTGGAGTTCTGTCCATTGTTCTCAGTCTCTTAAATGTACAACTGGGCAGGACGTTTTTCAAATCTTTCTCCTTTCCCAGAAGACAGAAGTAGGATCACTGGAGGCATGAGCATCTCTCTCTGCTGTACATGTGAGGTCTGCTTCAGGTCTTGGGGTTTGGATGCTGAGTTTTGAGGGGAGCAGAGGGGAAAGCACCTTAGCCATCTGACTGATTGGGGGGGGGGAATAAGCCAATTAATCAGCCTTCTCATCTTCATGACCCAGGAATGTGTTCCTTGAATAATGAGCATGAGTTCACCCCCCCACAGCCCCCTCACTGTGTGGGGGGGGTCTACAATGGGAGCCCCAGGAGAAGGTAGCTGCAAGTTGATGGGGTAACCAATGCCAACCACCCTTCTTTGCAAACAAGCACGTTTTTTGCATTGACATGTTTCCGGAGATTTGTAGGGACTATTTTTATTTAAAACACCAGTTGCCATAGTAACATCCACATGACCCAATACTTATTCTAAGTCAGACACAGAACATTTCCTTGGGAAGGGAAAAATATAAGCCCCAAGATAATACAGAGCAGGAGGTTTGGGTGTCAAAACAGTGGGGGCGGGATGGATGGTAAGGAGAAGACCCCTCCGATTAGCAAAAGTCATGACTTTTCCCTCTGAGGTAACCCAGTGCTGGGCCCATAGTTTGGGGCTTGTGGTTCAGCAGTGCTGTTTCTTTATTCTTTTTTCTTTTAATTTAAAAGAACTAAAATAAAGAGAAAGATGGATTTGAAAAGAGAGAGGCAACAGTGAGTGCTTTCTGGTTTAATGAGAGGAGCTGTGGGTGGAAGGGATGTCTGGGGAGTACTTGGCAGGCTTCCTCAGTGCTGCCATAGCAGAGATTCAGAATGTTGGGTGCCTTGAGCAAAATGAAGTCCTCTCCTTGCTAGGCTGGTTGGAAGAGATGCCATCCCTGGCTTTCTGCCTGAGGTCTCAGAGAGGTAGCAGTGCCACCGCCCAGCACCTCCCTCCAGGCCACCCCCCCACACCCCGTGAATTCTTCATTTGTTCAGAAAAAGCACGTTTATTAGTGAGCTCTGTCAGTCCCACTCCCTCCTCCTCCTGGCTCTTACAGAATAAGGAAGCAAGGCACAGGGAAAGGGCATCCAAGGTCCAAGGTCATCCAAGGCAAGGAAAACAGGTTAAAAACCATGCACTTCCAAAGTGTGTACCAAAAGATCATAGTCTCTCCTAGATGAAAGGACCTCTGACTCTGTCTAGTTTAACCTGCCCCTGGACTCAGAGCCTAGATTGCAACATTCCCAGTGAATGGTTATCCAAAGGGAAGGAGTCCATTGGCCCAGTCCCACACCTGAGCCTGCCTGTGCTCCTTGTGAACAGCTCTCTAGCTGTTGAGAGAACCAAATGAGGTCGCTTATGTAAAGCATCTTGCAAACCTTAATGCACTATCTAAATGCTAGCTATAATTCTGATTATTATTATTAAGAGTTCTTTCCTAAAAGGACGAGGGCCCAGCTTTCACCCTATGTTGCTAATAAGTATAAGGCCAATAGTTGGACATTCTCAGCTCCTATAAAGAAAGGGAACATTCACAATGGTGGCATAAGCAAAGATGCTTATTCTTAGGAAAGTGGCATGGGACAGTGGATATTAGCCTCAGACAAGTCATTACATTTTATAGGATCTTGGTTTTCTTATGCACAAAAGGAGGGAGCTGGACCAGATGACCTCTGAGGTCCTACAGAAATGTAGATTGCCATCCAGATGACAGCAATCTAACCCTTTTTCATCCTTCTCATCTGTATCAGCCTCAATTATTATCCGATATAAAACTATTGATAGATGAACTCAATGGGCTATGCATCCAACTGTAGGTCATAATCTGAATCACTAGCACTCTTCATCCACTTGCTTTTTCCTGTGTGAATTGTTCAGCCTCTCTCTTGAGAGCCCCACATATGTCACCTAGGAGCCCCCTTCAGGGCTCTAGGGCTTGAGACAGTCAACACAATGCCCTTCTTTTAATGAAACTCTCCACGGCCCAGAGAACCCCTGGGCTATGCAAAGCCTCTGCAGGGCATCAGCAGATCATTGGGTTCTTTGCCACCTGGCTGTGGAACACCATTTGTATAGGCTCCAAGCTGGCAGCATGGCATAGGGCATAGAGAATTGGATATAGCCCTCCTAGCCTTGGTCTCCCCGTCTGTAAAATGGGGCTCATCAGTCTTATAATACCTATTTCCCAGGATTATCATGAGACTTGAATCAGATGAGACATGTGAAATCCTTCATGAACCTTAAAGTGTTCTTCAAATGTCATTTAGTGATATTTTTATTATTAAAAATAACAATAATTCTACTCCAAGAAAATGTTTCTACTTCGCCGATTCTCAGTTCAGTATTACTATGTGCCGTGCACAGCACTAAGCACCAAGGACACAAACACCAATCCCCAGAGTTTTCATTCTGCAGCCTCCTTTCTCCATTTTTCCCCCCGTGTTTCCTCCCCCGATCCCCATCCCCCCATTACTTACCTCTCCTTATTCTGGGACGCCGCAGGTTGGCGTGGCACATGACCCTTCAGGTTAGTAGGCATATGTCTTGTGGTTATTTTTTAAGCCATAGTTTAAAATATCGAAGACCAGAACAAACCAGTAGGAATTTCATTCAACAAATAAGATTTGGGGGTTCCTAAGATGATTATTTCTAAGCACTGGGCAATATGAACTGTCATAGCACTTATCTCCCTCGGGAGAAGACATCTCTGTGGGGAGTAGTTCTTGAACAATCTCCAGCAGTTGCCAGTTGGACGTGCTTGTCGGGGAGAGGGGCTGGGGAGCAGGGGTTCTGCTCTTCTGATTCTCAGCAGCTACCCAGTAAACCAGTTTCTCTGAAAAATAGCCAGCCCAAGTGTGTGCTCTCAGCTAATTCTGTGCTCTGCCCAGGAGCGTTCTACACCTCAGCTTTGTAGGTCTCCCACATGATACATACAATCTCTTCCATTTGTTTCGAGACTCAAGAGAATAAGAAAATCAGCATCCGAGCAGTTTATTGATTTTTTTTAAATGGTCCACTAGATGAGACAGTCCCATAACTATGCAATGATAAGCTTTCCAATCGACCCATTATGGAGGCTCAAGCCATAGGTCCTTCCTGCTGAGTGAACTCCCCATGGACAGCTCAGAATCACGTTCCTTTACAAAGGATCTAGGACGAGTTGTTTTTGAATAGGACAGCCCCGTCTTTGGAGTCTAGTCACACGTATAAAAGCAAGGATTTCAGAGTTAAATGCAGGTGGCTGAGCAGGAGCTTAGCAATGAGAAACCCTGAATTTTCATCGAGATAAGACTGCATGCCCTCTGCTCAGGTCCATGGTACTGATCAGTTGAGCCCAGTTATAATGAGGGTAGCTTTCCCTTCTGAGTTGCAAGCATTCTGGGTTATGGAGGCCTCTGCTCGCATCACTGGATACCCAGCTGTCCAGGGTTTGGGGTAGGATAACAGAAGCTGGTCCTAGAAGAAAGCATTTGGAAATGGGGATGTGTCTGAATTGGGGAAAGTAGGAATTCTCACAAAAGCATTTTGATAGTTTCAGAGCTGGAAGAGAGCTTAGAGTTCAGGTTAGGTGACATCCTAGATCCCATCAAGTCCAGTCCCTACATTTACAGAGAAGGAAGCCAGCCCAGAATCATGAAGTGATTTTTCACAGTCACACATTAAGTAAGTTTCTGAGAAAGGAATGGATCCTAGGTCTTCCTCTCCCCAAGACCAATGCTCTGCCTTCTACAACTAGAAGACCCAGGTTTAAATCCCACCACCAGCATTCACTAGGCTATAGACAAATTACTTCAGTTCTCTGGGACTCAGTTTCCCCATGTGTAAAATGGTAATAATAATAATAATAGGTTTAGTACCTACCTCAGAGAGTTGTTGTAAAATCCAAATGAGATCAGGTACAGAAAACACTGTAAAATTTAAGGCACTCTTTTTGCCTGGCAAAGTAGGTGCTTAATAAATGCCTAATCAATCAAATGATTACTGCTCAGTCTCTAGCACCGATTCTCTGCTTCTGCCTCCATGTGATACAAGATGCAGCCCTGTGATGCTCTAAATCACTAATCATTAGAGAAATACATATTAAAACAACAGTGAGTACAATTTCACCTTAAGCCATTCAAAACAAGGAAGGTGGAAGATGCCCTCTATTTAAAACCACTTTGAAGAATTGTTCCTCAGAGCCCAGACTCCCAGCCTATGGCTGTCCATCTTCCATCTCCAGGTTTCACCTCTCTCTGGTCATGTTTGCCCTTGATGGTGCCTTTTACCCAACTCTTCAAATGCACCCATCTCTAAACCTGTGACACAAGTCACTGTGTCTCTGCCATCCTTTGGACTCCCTGTAACTCTGATCCTCCCAAGAATACAGTGTGCCATGATTTGTAGTAAGATGGAAATGCTACAAGGACACTGGTTATTAAGATGTAAGCATTTTCTGATAAATGTTGGAGATGTGGGAAAACCAGGACACTGATGCACTGTTGGTGGAGTTGTGAACTGATCCAAACCTTCTGAGAGCAATTTGGAACTGTGCCCAAAGGGCTATAAAACTGTGCATACCCTTTGATCCAGCAGCACCACTGCTAGGTCTATATCCCAAATACATCCAAAAAAGGGGAAAAAGACCTATTTGTACAAAAATATTTCTAGCAGCTCTTTTTGTGATAGCTAAGAATTGGAAATTGAAGGAATGTCCATCAATCGGGGAATGGCTAAACAAGCTACGGTATATGATTATATTGGAATATTATTGTGCTATAAGAAATGACAAGCAGGATGATTTCAGAAAAACCTGAAAAGACTACATGAACTGATGCAAAGTGAAGTGAGCAGAACCAGGAGAACATTATACACAAAAACAGCACTGTTGTACAGTGAACAACAGAATGCCTTAGCTGTTCTCAGCAATACAATAATCAAAGACAGTCGCAAAGGACTCATGATGAAGCACGCTATCCGCTTCCAGAAAAAGATATTGTCTGAATACAGATTGAAGCATACTATTTTTCACTCTCTCTTTCATTCTCTTTTTTTTTGTTCTTCTTGTACAGAATGACTAACATGGAAATATTTTTACATGATTGCACATGTATAACCTATATCACATTGCTTGCTATCTTAGGGAGAAGAGAGAAGAGGGAGAGAGGGAAAATATTTCAATCTCAAAACTTTTTTTTAAAATGTTAAGAATTGTTTTAACATGTAATTGGGGGGAAATAAATGGCTTTTTTTTAAGATGTAAGCATTTTCACCAGTGAAATCTCTTGAGCAGTCCCCCAAATGTAATTCAGCCTAATCTCTTCTCCTTTCTCTTTTCCTCCTCCTCCGGTCTGCCTTGACTCCTAGCCCACCTGCAATGCCTGTCCAGAAAAAGTCAGTGGGCCAACTGCATGTCACTATCTGAGCAAAGGGTATCATCCACACAGTAAGTGGGAGAGCCAAGATTTGAACCCAGGTCTTTTGGCTCCAATGTCAGTGTGCGTTCCACGACTCCACACTGCCCCTCTCATCATACACTATGAAAACCAACAGAAGAAATGGAGGCTATTTAGCCGAGAGAAGAGGGGACATGGGGGCAGGATGGCACAATAGCGTCTTCAGGTAACTTAAATGCCATCATAAGAAAGGGAGACCAGATTTGCTTGGCCTGAGCCCAAAGGTCAGAACCAAGAGCAAAAATTAGCAGGTTCAGGCTTGGTGTAAGGAAAACCTCCTTATCATCAGCAGCTGTGGGAGAGAGCTAGTGAGCTCCCCTTCCCTAGAGGTCTTCAAGCAAAAGTTGATTGAGCACTTGTTGGGGATGTCTTACAGGAGATACCCAAAGGCAGGGATAGAGGTCTCTTCCAGCCCTGAGGGCCTCTGAATCTGGGTTTTATTGTATGACCCAGAGTAAGTCCTTTGTTTTCTCTTCTGAGAAATGGAAGGTTTGGACCACCTGATCCCTTCACTGCCTTCCAACTCTAAACCTCTAAGAGCCAAATTTTAGACATGGCCTGGCCTTAGGTTTTAGAACTGGAAGGAGGCTTTGATATCATGCTGTTGTTCACTCATTTTTCAGTCATATCCAATCCTTTGTGACACTATTTGGGGTTTTCTTGGCAAAGATACTGGAGTGGTTCGCCATTTCCTTCTCCAGCTCATTTGACAGATGAAGAAACTGAGGCAAACAGGGTGAAGTGACTCGCCCAGTCACATAGCTAGTGTTTGAGGTCAGATTTGAACTCAGGTCTTCCTGACTCCAGGCCCAAAGCCCTCTCCACTGTACCACCTAGTACATAGTCTAACCCCATTATTTTACAGAGAAAGAAACTCAGGCTGAAATAGGTAAATTCACTTGTCCAAGGGTCATATGGGTTAGCATGGTTACTTTCTGTCACTGAAAAAGGTGCTTGAGATGAATTTAGACTCATTTCAACTCAGATTTTCCTTCAAGAGCCCACTGATGTGCTCTCAGGGTCACTGGTAACCTGGGGTGAATCTGAGATTGTCAAGCTTGAGACTGAGACAGGCACGTATGAACATTCAGATCAGTCAGTCAGTCAACAAACACTTAAGTGCCTACTACTGTGTTTCCCCGATAATAAGACCTATCCTGAAAATAAGCCCTCCCCTTACTGTGTAAGATTCCTCTAAAATAAGCCCTCCCCCGAAAATAAGCCCTATTGAGATTGCTACTGTAGTGAAGGTGATCCCCTGCGCCACACGCTACATTACGGTACCCTCTGTATGCACCGTCCCCACCCCTGGGTGAAACGCACACCGCGCTCTGAGCTGTATCCAATCAGAGCTGCAGCAGTGAGCGCGTCATCCTGTTCTTTATTGAATTCATTATTGAATAAAGGTACATTTTTTTGTTCACATTTACCTGTTTATTAAAATTGCTGTCAATGTTCATTAAAATAAGCCCTCCCCTGAAAATAAGCCCTCTGGTGTTTTTCTGTCCAAAAAAAAATAAGACAGTGTCTTATTATCGGGGAAACACGGTATATGTCAAGCATTATGCTTGGCACAGAGGATACAAAGACCAAGTGAAATCATCTCTGCCCTCAAGGAATAGGCCACAAAGGGATTTACACAAAGATTCTGGTCTCATTGCAAACATAACAAATGCAGCTAAAATTAGAATCGAAGCAGGTAAATAGAGAAAAAATCTTTACAGCCGATTTCCCTGATCAAAGTCTCATTCATAAGATATTTATGGGACTGACTCAAATTGATAAAAATAAAAACCGCTCCCCAATAAGTGGTCAAAGTTGATAAATGAACAGGCATTTTTCAGAGAAAAAAATCAAGCTATTGACAACCATATGGAAAAATGCTCTAAATGATTAATAATTAGAGAAAAGCAAATTAAAATAACTCTGAGATTCCCCCTCGCCCATTAGGTTGGTAAAATTGACCCAAAAAAAGGGAAATGACACATTTTGGAGGGGCTGGGAGTTGGTATGTTAATGAGTTATTGGTGGTATTATAATGGGTCCAGCCATTCTGGAAAGCAAGCTGGAATTATGCCCCCAAAGTTACTAAACTATGCATACCTAGCCATACCACTACTAGGTCTATATTCTAAAGAAATTTCAAAAGGAGGAGGAGGAGAAGACCCATATATACAAAAATTTTTCTAGCAGCTCTGATTATGGTGGCAAAAAAACAAACAAACTGGAAACTAAGTGGGGCTTCCCTTAAATTGAGAATGAGCAAGTTACGGTATATGAATATGATGGAATGTTATTATGCTTGAGAAATGATGAAGGCAATGGTTGTGGAGAAAACCTGGGAAGACTTGTATGCAATGATGCGAAGTGAAAGGAGCAAAGTCCTGAGAACAATTCATGCAGTAATGCCTGTGCTGTCAAGATGGTCAACTTGGCAAGTCTCAGGAATTCTGATCAGCACAGGGACCAACCACCGCTCCCTCCAGAGGACTCTTGATGCAACAAGCCACCCCCCTCCTCTGTGAGAGACTCAGAGTACAGATTCAGACATATTTTTTGGATGTGGCCAAAATGGAAATTTGTTAGGCTTGACTATGCATGTTTGCAATAAAGCATTTTGTTTTTTCTTAATTTCTCATTGCTGGAGGAGGAGAGAAAACATATCTTTGTTTGAAATAAATCATTTAATTTTAATTTTAAAAAATAAAATGTGTTCAGTGGGAAGGAAAATAAATGTTAATTTTTAAAATACAATTTAATTTTAAAAGACAAAGCATTACATGAACCTTCTTGATTTGTAAAATGGAGATTCTAAGTTTCATAACCTTAACTCCACCCTCTCACTTTTACCATGAAGAAGTGAGCTATAAACTAATAACAATTATGATAATAATTGCTGATATTGATGTAGCATTTACTGTGCACCAGGCACGTTAGGATTATTATCCCAAATGATCCACACAACAATCCTGTGAGGCAGGGGCTAGAATTATCCCCATTTTACAGATGAGGAAACTGAGACAAACAGAGGTAAAGTGACTTGTCCAGGGTCACACAACTAGTGTCTGAGACTGGATTTGAATTCAGGTCTTCCTAACTCCAGGTCCGGCACATGTGCTACCCAGCTGCCCCAAGGTGACTAGCCCAAGGTCACACAGTTAGTAATACAGCAGGAATCTGAACTTAGATTTCCTGATCCAGTGGTCCCTCTATTACTTTATTGTGCTGTATTTCACAGGGACACTTAAAAGAAATTAATATTCAGGAACACCAGGGAGAAAGAAGCAGATAGAGTAAGACTGCTAAGTGACCGTGTTTCCCTCTAAAATCTATCCTGGAAAACAGGCTTGGCCTACTTTCAAAGTTAAAGGACCTGTCCCCTCCTTTCTGTGATGATCAGGAGACTGGCTGTTTGGGGTGGGAAGTTGTTTGGGCATTTGTTGGGGAAACATCATCACAAAAAGTAATGCTGGGAAATAGAACAGTGACCGGTGGCAGCGTCCCCTTCCTTCCCCCTTCCCAGTTGGGTTCAAAAGCTGGTGTCAACCTTGAGGTTACTATTGGATGCCAGCAGACGGTCTTCCTCACCAGCAAGGTGGCACCATGATTTGTCACTCTGTTGTTGAGGAAACTGTACCAGAAATGGAAGGATAACTGGAGGAACGAAGTCCAAACTAGGAATGATTGTGCCTGGGACAAACAGAGGTAGGATCTGGCAGGGTGGGTATTGCAGAGTGTAGGTGAGAGGGGTGGCCTTTCCCCCTAGACCCCAGGAGAGGTGCAGCTCATGGACGAGCCACTGCCACCCAGACAAGATTGGGACCTGCAGTCACAGCAGAGAAGGTGCTGCCCCTCCTCAGCCTCCTGGGGCTAAGCCCTCTTCACCCAGGGCTGGTCGAAGTTCTGGAACAGGGGCAGCTGGCAGTGATACATAGGGGCTTTCTAGATCATGTCTGATGAGGAGATTTGCAAACTCTAAAGTGATGGAAAAATGGAGACTGCCTATACTCATGGTGCAGGAAAAAGAATATCAGATTTGGGGTCAGAGAGAGAGCGTTCAATCACTCTCTGTGATCACTGGCAAGTAGCAAAACCATTTTCTAATGGGTAAAATGCAGTATGGCCCCAGGAGATTTCTGAGGCCCCTGGAAGCTCCAAACGCTAACATTCTGTATTATTATTGAAACTCAACCAAGAAAACTCTCATCTTGAAATGCCCACCTCCCACTGAAACATTTTTTTTAAAACAAGAATTTACTATTTGTGTGATCTTAGTCAAGTCACTTAACCTCAGTTTACCCATCTGTAAGCATGAAAGGGGTGGACTAGATGACCTCCGAGGCCCCTTCCAGCTCTAGAGCTTTGGCCTATGGAATTTGAAAAGGCAGAGGTCTAGATGTGCAAACCAGAGGTGGACGTTCGTGTAGCAAGGGAACGGGGAACAACATGACTGGCCACTGAGATCCATAAAAGCTAGAAGAAAGTGTCCACTGGAGTGGATGAGCCCTTTTTGAGGATTTCTGAAACAGCATGGCCAAGAATCCCATAGTGGGCATGGAAGGCCGTCTGTCTTAGGATGTGGGATTTAAAGCTCAAAGGGACCTTTGAAGCCATTGATCCCAACACCCTCAGATCCTTCATTTATAAAATGAGGCCCAGAGCAGAAGTGACTTTTCTGAGGGCAAATCTGGGATTTGAACCCAAGTCCTCTGACTGGGTGCCATGACGCCATGCAGTCTCTCTTAAAGAGAATGCCAGAGAATCCATGAGATCAGTGACTCATGGGAAAAGAGAATGTTCCCACCTAACTGCTGGATTATAACGTCCATGAGGGCAGGGGTAGTGTCTGGGTTCATCCTTATATCTCACCCTTTCCAATCTTCTCTTCTGCAAGAATTAGCAGGGACATGAAAACTCTGTACATGACTAATACTTAATGTGTGGGATTTAATTAGACCCCTTTTATGGAAGGAAGGAAGGAAGGAAGGAAGGAAGGAAGGAAGGAAGGAAGGAAGGAAGGAAGGAAGGAAGGAAGGAAGGAAGGAAGGAAGGAAGGAAGGAAGGAAAGAAGGAAGGAAGGGAAGGAGGGAGGGAGGGAGGAAAAAAAGAAAGAAGGAAGGAAGGAGAGTAGGGAAGGAGGGGATGGAGGGAGGGAGGAAACAAGCATTTATTAAGCATTTACTGTATGCCAGGCATATAGTAAATACTACCAAACCAAGTTTTGTGGTATGTGTACATGTCTGTGTTTAAAGCAAAAGCAATTTCCATTCTGGCTAGCCTGAATCAACTCTCTACAATTTTATTTACCATAGTGAGAGCCAAGGAAAAAAACTCTCCCTGCCATAAGATTGCAAATATGCTCTTAAAACAATAGAATCAAAGTTTCGCCACAATCTTAATGTTTCTCACTTCTATAAAACCTGAGAATTTTCCATGACAAACCTGCAAAGGGAACAGGTGGTGAAAAGGGAGTTGATTTTTCTTCTGCAAGATTTAAAGACATTTGCATGACCAAGTCTACAGTTTTGTGTTTGTTTTGTTTTGTGTTTTTGAGCAAATGGTGCCCTGCAGATATATTACTACTGAAGTGTGTTAGACGGCAAAGGATTGGTTATTTCCTCGGTGTGGAAAACTGCCGATGTGGGAACTCTTTAAAGGCCCAGATCCCAGCCATCGGTGACTCAGCAGAGCCTTCCTAGGGAGTTGCCAGCAACCCTAAGGGGGTAAGTGATTTTCCCAAGGCCACACAGTTAGTCAGTCAATGTCTCAGGGAGAGACATCCATGCCTCCAGCCCAGGAGTCTCCCACCACACCACACTGTCTCTGGATGTTGTGCTGGGTTCCATGAATCTCTGCTCGTCAGTCCGGGTATTCTATCAGCTGAAACTCCTTCATGTCCTTTCACCAGTCAGTCAATCAGTAAACAGTTATTAAATACCTACTGTTTACCAGGCATTGTGCTAAGTCTTGGGGTTAGAAATGCAAAAAACATGGATTTCAGGGAAATGTTCTTTTTTGACTTTAAGGAATCCCATATAATCATCCTCTTAGCCTCCTCCTGGATATGGGGAATTTGATGAAGAAATAACAGCAGAAAAAAAAAGGAAGGAAGGGGAAAAAAAACCCTGACTGAAATCAAAACAAAAATGATTTTCTGCATATTAATCAGACTCCTGATTGAAACTGTGCTTGCTGCTTAGAGGGAGGAATATTAAAAGTAGAAACACTGCTAATTTAAGCACTACTAATTTTAAAGGCTGTACCTTGGAATAAGCAAGAGGGAGAAAGAAAGGGAGAGAGGAGAAAGGAAAGGGAAAGAGAAAGAGAGGAAAGAAAGAGAGGAGGAAATAAAGAGAAGAGAAGAGAGTGAGAAAGAGAAAGGAGAGAATGGGGAGAAGGAGAAAGAGACAGAAAGTTGTCTGGACTACAATCAAACCCAGGCTTCCTTGGGTGAGACACAGGTCACAATGTCCAAAGAGGTCCCTGCTTTGACCTGAGATCTGTCTGCATTTCTGTTCTGGTCTGCTCCCTTTTTACATTGCTCTTACAGTTCCAAACGGGGAGAACACAGGTAATGTGGGAACCATGGGGAAGCTTGGGGCTGGGAAGTTGATGGGACTCACAACATGCCAATGTGTAAGTTTCTGGTTCTGTCTAGTCAATCAGAGCTACTTCGTGGTCCTCAGATGCATCCATGGTTCCATAAAAGACACAGTGTGTGTTCACCTACCAGGGGTGGGGAACTTACAGCCTGGAGGCCACATGTGGCCTTCTAGGTCCTTGGGTGCGGCCTTTTGACTGAGTCCAAGTTTGACAGAACAAATCCTTTTATTAAGGGGCTTCCTTCTGTGAAGTTTGTATTCAGTCAAAGGGCCGCACTTGGGGACTGCTGCTAAACCCTCTGAACTTGCAGGAGGCATCCCCTGGCTGAAGAGAAGACCCTTAGCCTGGTGTACGACCTGATCCCTTGGGAAAATGCAGAAGCCAGAGACTGGGCTACACTCAGGTCAGTCAGTCAGCCCACAAGTCTCTCTCTCTCCCTCCCTCTCTCTCTCCCTCTCTCTCTCTCCCCTTCTCTCTCTCTGTCTCTCTGTCTCTATCTCTCTAACTCTCTCTGTCT
>NW_027185797.1:24243873-24249896 GCF_028583685.1 Petaurus breviceps papuanus | reverse complement strand
GCACATTCAAATCCTGCCTGTGCTACCCACTGGCAAGTGACCATGGACAAAGCATTTAACCTTTCAAGGCCCCACAAAATTTTCCAAGACTGAGCTACAGCTCAGTTGGTGACTGTATCTGTGGAGGGAGTTTCTGGCCTGGGAGTTTCTCACCCTTAATAAATCACAGGACTGGGTTTTTAAAGTTATTAATAATAACTAACATGCACATAGTGCTTTACATCTGCCATCTCACTTGATCCTCACAAAAGTCCTGAGAGGTAGATGTTAACTGTTACCCTCATTTTACAAAGGGGAAACTGAGGCCAGGAGAAAGAGGTTAAATGACTTGCCCAATGTCACACAGCTGGTAAGGATTTGAACTCACATCTTCCTGTATTCAAGTGGTTGGTGATCCCCAGACGCACAATGCCAGGCCCTGGCCTCACAGACTCTGGCTCCTGTCCGTCCATGCTAGAAGCAGGCTCTCTCTTCCCCGACTGGTGGCTCCTTGCCCCACTTCCCTGGGAAGGCCAGACACTGAGGAAAACTCCTGCTTCTCCCTAGCAGCTGACAGTCTGAGCAGAAATCTACTTCTATCCCGAAGGGGAAAAAAGACATTGTCAGGCAAGTTATTTGCACACCTAATTAGGAGACATCCAAAATATACAGGCATATCTAATAGCACATTCAAAGATCCAGAGATGCTGCTCAAAAAGCAGCAATGCCCCCAAATTGGCTTACTCAAGTATTTAACATAAATGCATCACAACCACCAGCTTTAAAAAAAACTGCCTTGATTCCAGGGGGGAGAGAGTGGGCTTGACTTCAGCAGCTCCATGAGGACACTTCCCCCAGTCCTGAAACGACCCAAAGCAGGACACCGGCCTGTGGGAAGATCCCTGAGCCTCAGTTTCCCCACATGTAAAACAATGGGGGGCTCTGGCTGGCTCTTGAGATTCTCTCCAGCTCTATATCTGTGATCCGAGGACTGTAGAAGCTCTTTCCACTTCAGAGCCGTGGGTTTGACCCTCCAGCACCACACAGAGCAAGCCCAATCTCACGCTGTGTGACGGTCCCAACAATGGTGAAGACAGCAAAGGGTGTCCCCACTAGGGTTTCTCTTCTCCAAGATAAACATTCCCATATCCTTCAGTTGACTGGTCTCGATTGGTCTCAAAGTCACACAGCTAGTAAGTGTCTGAGACTGGATTTGGATTCAGGTCTTCCTGACTCCAGGCCCAAATGAGATAATAGTGTCTTGTTGGGTGTCTTCCATAGATCCACCTCTCCATGACCCCATTTGGAGTTTTCTTAGCAAAAATACTGGAGTGGGTTGTCATTTCCTTCTCAGCTCATTTTACAGATGAGGAAACTCAGGCAAACAGAGTAAAGTGACTTGTCCAGGGTCACACAGATAGTAAGGGTCTGAGGCCAGATTTGAACTCAATTCCTCCTGAATCCAGACCCAATGCTTTATCCACTGCACCACCTAGATGTAAAATAACAAATTTTGGCAATTATTAACAATTTTTAAAATCTAGAACTGTGATTTTTATTGGTTCAAGGAACTCTGAGTGCATAGTGAGGGTCTTCACCACCCCAATTCCCTTCCTCGAGACACCCTTTGGTTTTTCAGTGTCTTCCATAAATCATGGCCCACAGACCAGTATTCCAGATGGATTCTTTCCAGGGCAGAGTCTAGCGAGACAGTTCTTTCCCTAGTCCCGGACATCACACTTTTCCTAGTGCCTAAATTCTCCTAAAATCACATTAGCTCTCTTAGAATATCCTGCTGTAAGCTTACCAGACCTACCAAAACTTGTAGACCTGTTCCAAACAAACTGCAGTCAGTCAGCAAGCAATTACTGAATTCTTGCACAAAGAAATTGGAAGCCTAACACACAGCTGGAATAGAAAACTATTAGACCGACTAGTCAAGGATTCAATGGTTGGTTCTCATTAAGTGTTATAGACGTTCATAAGGGGAGTTAGGGGTCACTGAGAGAGAGGGACAGACCCAGAGGGACACAGAAACAGATCAGTGAGTGTTGGAGTAATCAGAAAAGACTTCATGAAGGGAGTGGGCCCTGATCAGGTCTGCAAGATGAGGGACCTGGAGTTAATCAGCTCCAAGGGTCTCTGATGAATCTAAGGGTGACGGTGAGCTAGTATGAGGAAAAGGAAGATGTTCGGGGTTTAGCATCAGAGGTTCTAGGTTCAAATCTCATCACTATTATCTCAGCTGCCCATTATCTGGGGCCACTGGGGGCACAATGTAGAACTCCAGGCTTGGACTCTGGAAGACCTGAATTCAAATCTAGCCTTAGACACTTCCTAGTTGTATGACCCTGGTCATGTATAAAATGAGCTGGAGAAGGAGATAACAAATCACTCCACTATATTTGATTATATCTCCACAATATCTGATTACTCCAACACTCACTGATCTGTTTCTGTGTCCCTCTGGGTCTGTCCCTCTCTCATAAGTAAACCCCAAACAGGGTCACAGAAAGTTGAATGTGACTGAAATGAATCAGCAACAAAAAAGTCTATTATCTGTGTGGTCTTGGGCAATGCCACTTATCCCTGGGACTCAACTTCAACTTCGCCGGCCAGAAAGTGAGGGCTTTGGTTTAAAAAGAAGCCCAGGTTCCCTCTGGCTCTTAAGTCTGTGACCTATGCCCACAGCTGGAGGGAGATCTCCGGCCACAGTGAGCTGTCCAGCCAAACCTTTCCCCACCTCATGCTCTTTTTCCCACCTCTGAGTCTTTCCCTTCTCTGGCTGTCCCCCATCTCCTCTCTCCCTCTCTCCCATTCTCTCTCTCTCTCTCTCTCTCTCTCTCTCTCTCTCTCTCTCTCTCTCTCTCTCTGTCTCTCTCTCTCTCTCTGTCTCTGTCTCTCTCTCTCTCTCTCTCTGTCTCCCTCTCTCTCTCTGTCTCTCTCTCTATTCTACATGAAGCCTTTCCCAAACCTCACAGCCCCCTGTGCCTTCATCCTCCTCCTCCACATTCTAGCTTCTGGACATTTATCTGTACAGTAGTCTTTTCCACCTAGACTGGAAATTCCTGAAGGACAGGGACTATTTTCACTCTTGTCTTTGTGCCCCTCCCCTGAAACAGGCCCTTAGGAATACTTGTTGCTTGTTCTTCTGCTCACTGTCAAGCTCTGACCAGAAACTCAAGGCTAACCCTTCTGCATTTGCTCCCAGCTTGCAGTTATAGGAAAATGAATACAGTCACCCCCTTCACATCTCCATTTTCCCCATTGCAGTTTATATATCTCAGGTAGGCATAAGAAATAAAAGGGGAATTTGGGGGAGTTTTGCGGAAGCCACAGATAACTCAAAAAAGCCAGTAGAGGACACAGGAAAAGTTTAGAAACTCAGAAATTTACATATATGTGTGTGTGTATATTTATATACATATGTACATATATACATATTGCATTGCATAATATTGTAGCAGCAAGCACCCCAAGGGTCCTCAGGTTTTGCTACCAACACAGGTTCTTAGATCTGCTTTGTTAAAGGAAAGCAACTCAAAATGGGTTAACAAGCTTACTTTAATCAGTCAGACATATATCGTTTACCTCGTTCAGGGGAAAAGGTCGGCACCCCGAACTTCAAAGTACACAGACAGAATTCTAGTAGACAGATTTCAAACTGTCCAACCATTACATCCATACCCAGTCAACATCTGGGTTTCAACATCTGGGTTTTTTCAAAGCCGGGGGGCTCAGGACAACGGCTTCCCAGAATCCATATCAAATCACAGAACACTTCTCAAAGTGAGCCCCAAAACAAAGCTACACATCAGGGCTTATATAGCCTTCTCCTGGCTCAGAGAATGTAACAACCTTTTGGACCCACTGGCCAATCAAAAAGTATCTACTGAAAAACAAGCCTCCCACCCCAGGCTCCAGGTGCACTTTAGCCTAGAGGCAGGGAAGATCTTTAAAATTTACATTCCCATTACAAATATCAATATATTTTTATCTTTTAATACCATAATAATTCAGGATTCTCTGGTAAGAAGGGAAGGCCAAACATTTTACTGGGATTTTCCAGACTGCTTGAGTGCCCCTAACCCCCATGATGTAGAAGGGATAACTGTATTTTGAAATGTCGAGAGCTTGGGCGTCTTTGGAGTCAGAGTCGGAAGCGCAGTGACCCTAACTCTAAGGCCTCTGCCTTCTCATCTAGTCCTACCCTCTCATGATGTATTCACACGACTGGGTTCAGAAGATTGCTGTCGTTTGACAAATGGGGTTCAGCCACGGTCGGTCCGCTCGCCTAGGCTACCCTGAAGGGCACATGGAGAAGGGGAGGAATGAGCAGCCTTGGGAAGGCCCCACGGGGTCATCACTGCCCAGTGGCCAGGCCTGGAAGTCTGTGCCACCCAGGTCTGCTTCTGTTAGCGCTGAGGAACCTAGGCTTGCCAGGCAGGCTGGGTGAGGGGCAGTTGGCTGGCATCTCCCACGTCACCCTCTTCCAAACTCCCTCTGTTGAAGGCACCAGCATCCTTCCAGGTATCTTCCAAAGAAAACAGCCATCCATCTTTCCCCAGCCAGTTCTCTGATCATCGATTCTTTTTTTTTTTTTTGTCATTGATTTTTGGCTGGATCTGTGATTTCATTAATTAGGCAGGGAATTCCTATAGAGGAAATTCTCTCTACCAGTCCAGTGAAGGTTGGCATCTCTTCTGCAATTTGTAGTCTTGGCACTTTGTCCATGAGTACTGAGACATTAAGTAACTTGCCCAGCGTGCCACAGAGAATATGGATCACAGGTGGGGACCTGAACCCAGGCCTCGGTAACTCCCAGACTGGCTCTCTATCCATTAGACTACACTGCCTTTCTGCTTAAGCTAAAGCAAAACTAAACCAACTGTGATCAATTACTGTAACCCCAAACCATACAGGGATCAAGACATTTTTGCTTTTTTTTTCTTTTCCAACAGTATTTTTCTCAATGAATAATCCCTGTACCAGAGAACTGTTATGTCCAGACTGTGCTGGGCTAGTGAAACCCCATTGTTATGCCGGGTCAGAAAATGGAAACAAGAAAGAAAGTAGTCTGGCCAGAAATACTAATAATGATTAATAATAATAATAAGCCACATTTATATAACACTTTACAGTAACAAGGGACTGTCACAGACTTTAATATTAATCATCTGGACCTTACATCAGCTCCGTGAAGTAGGCTATCTGTCACATCCTCAGTTTCCTCATCTGTGAAATGAAGGGGTTGGACTTTATGGCCCTGCCGTTGGCCTTATACACACACAAGCCACCCACCATTCGATTGTAAGCTCCTAGGGAACAGGGACCGTTCCACTTTTGTCCTTCTATCTCCATGCTTAGGACAGTCCCTGGCACGTACTTAATAAAGATTTGTTGACTGATTTAAACTGAAAGTTGTCTAGGTTGACAAGTGAGGAAACTGAGGCCCAGAGATTTGCCCACAGCCCCTTGGCTAGTAAGTGATGAAAGCAGGTTCGGGGCCAGGTCTTTGGATTTGACATCCAGTGGGCTTTCCACCTCGACATTTCTCCTCAAACCCAAATCAGATGGGATATTTTGGGTTTTCCAGGAGTTCAGAAGACATTTCTGTTTGCTTTTTTAAAACACTGACTATTTAGAATAGATATTTAGAATACATATGGAAACTAAACCACACTAGCCTAAATCTAACAAGATCTCTCTCCCCTCCCACCCTCTCCCTGATTCGGGGTTAAATATAATTGGTCGCCTTTACCTTCGCTTCTCTTGGGTCTGGGCTGATGGTGCTCAGTCTTTGATGCAAAATGAGGAGGCCGTTTCATCTTCCGCTAGTCCATGGGGTGCTTTGTTCCTTGTATGCCCAGGGTTGAGGCCTTCTCTCTCATCCAGGGAAGCAATGAAACATGCTGGTTTGCTATTTTGATTTTTCTCTGAGTCTCCATGACTCTTCCTAGTAGGTTTCAAAGGCATCAAAGGAACATAAAATACTTCCTAACAGCAGATACCAAGGACTGTCATCACAGCATGGCAGGGGGGGG
>NW_027185797.1:24225179-24243473 GCF_028583685.1 Petaurus breviceps papuanus | reverse complement strand
AGGGACAGAGAGAGAGAGAGAGGGAGAGAGGGACAGAGAGAGAGAGACAGAGAGAGACAGAGAGAGAGGGAGAGAGAGAGAGAGGGAGGGAAAGAGAGAGAGGGAGGGAGAGAGAGGGACAGAGAGAGAGGGAGGGAGGGAGGGACAGAGAGAGAGAGAGAGACAGAGAGAGACACAGAGAGAGAGAGGGAGGGAGAGAGGAACAGAGAGAGAGAGAGAGAGAGGGAGGGACAGAGAGAGAACCATAATTCGTGCTTTTATTTATTTTAATCCTAGAATATTAAAAGAACCTAACATACCCTGAGAAGACATGGGAGGAATAGAGTCAGATCTTATATTCTTAGGCTCCAAGATCACTGCAGACAGTGACTGCAGCCATAAAATTAAAAGATGCTTGCTCCTTGGAAGGAAAGCTAAGGTAAATCTGGACAGCATACTAAAAAGCAGAGACACCACCTTACTGAAAAAGCTCTGTATAGTCAAAGCTGTGGTTTTTCCAGTAGCGATTATGACTGTGAGACTGAACTATGAGGAGAGCTGAGCTCTGCAGAATCAATACTTTCAAACTGTGGTGCTGGAGAAGAGTTTTGAGGGTCCTTTGGTCAACAAGGAGATCAAATCAGTCAGTACTTAAAGAAATTAATTCAGACTATTCAATTGGAAAGACAGATACTAAAGCTGAAGCTTAAATACTTTGGTTACATAATCAGAAGATGGGACTCACTGGAAAAGACTCTGATGTTGGGAAAGACGAAAGGGAAAAGGAGAAGGGGACGACAGAGGTTGAGATGGAGAGATGGTGTCATGGAAACCATGAACATGAGCTTGGACAGACTTCGGGAGGTGGGAGAGGACTGAAGGCTGGTGTGCTGTGGCCCACGGGGTCACAAAGAGTCGGACATGACTACACAACAACAAAGTACCCTGTGAGCTAAATCGTCTAAAATCTCAAGGATGGGAATGAGAGGGTCCCCATCACCATTTAGAAATCTGTACCATTCCACCTAGAGTGATGCCCCAGGCAATACCCAAGATATCTCCAAAGAGCCTTCTCACTCATCACAAGCTATTTATTTTCAAGAGTTGTTTTGATTATTTGGTTTCCATTCCCGATATCAGTTTTGCCTAAGATCTTCAACTGAAGTCTATAGTTCTATCTTTGGGGCAGTAATTCACATCTTGGACACTGTGAGAGACAGGTGAATATACTTTGTTTTTCTTTCCCAGTTTGCTGCATGAATCCCTGATTCTATCAAGGAAAGAAAGCAAAATTCACCTTGCCTAACCAAATGAATCCCAGTCCTCTGACTCACAGCTGAAGACAGATTGGACTGATTCTGTAGGCAAGGCTATGCAATCCATCTATGAATTAAACCAGCCCTGAATATTTGGGACTAAAATGGATAAGCAGTAACAGTTTCCAATATAAATGGATAAGCAGTAACAGTTTCCAATATCCTAAAATAGTGGACACTCTCCCAAGTTCGAGGCTATTTTATGTTATTTTTAAAAGACAGGATTTATTTTAGCTCTGGAATTCACCTCATGAGATTCCAGTTTCATATTCCAATCATTTGTGTGCATGTGTGTGTGTGTGTGTGTGTGAGAGAGAGAGAGAGAGAGACAGAGACAGAGAGACAGAGAAGGGGAGGGAGGGAGAGAGAGAGAGAAGGGAGAGAAGAGAGAGAGGGGAGAGAGAGACAGAGAGAGAGAGAGAGAGAGAGAGACAGAGAGAGAGAGAGAAGGGAAGAGAGGGAGGGATGGAGAGAGACAGAAGAGAGAAGAGGAAGAAAAAGAGAGAGAGAGAGAGACTTGTGTGATCCTGAACAGAAAAAATATCCACACTTTCCTACACTGCTTATTAGAAATATCTGAGCAGTTCACAGCCCTGGTGCTGCTGCATTGATTGATCTAACCCAGGAAACTGGTTTTCCTTCACTGTGTTTTTTCCAAGTTTGTGGAACATCGATGCCCGTGGTAGCCATATCCCATGCTCCCGTTCCTTCCCACTTCATTTTATTCTGTACATCCCATATGTAGGTAAAGTGTACATGACATTTACATTTTTCTGAGCTTACCAGGGGCTAAGGGACAAAAAAGGGGGAAGCCACCAGCCAATGCTCCCCAAAGTTAAAAGCGGGCTTTTCAAAAGCCACGTCATATCCATAACAATAGTTTTGAGAGATGAGACCTGGAAAGAATCTCAGAGGCCAAGGAGCCCAATCCTCTCACTTTGGAGATGAGGAAACTTAGGCTTTGAAAGATAAAGCAACCTGTCCAGAATCACAAGGTTAGTAAGTGCCAGAGGCAGGATCTGAACCCAGGTTCAGTGCCCTAGCCACTCTGCAATGCTGCCTCCAAATAAAAGAAGCAACAAGCAAGAGAGCCCTGCATCCTGGCATCCCACCATCTGTTTAGAAGGCCATTCCAAACCAAGAGGTTGAAAGAAGCCGCCATGTGTAAAGTGTAATAGAATCAGGATGTAGTGGAAAGAAAAGCCGCTAGGTGGCGCCATGGTGCATTAAGCACTGTGTCCTAAGACTCCTCTTCCTGAGACACTAGCTGTGTGACCCTGGGCAAGTCACTTCACCCTGTTTCCCTCAGTTTCCTCATCTGTAGAATGAGCTGGAGAAGGGAATGGCAAAACCACTCCAGTATTTTAGCCAAGTAAACCCCAAATGGGTCACAAAGTGTTGGATACAACTGAAAAACCACTGAATGATGACATAATGGAAAAGAGTCTGGGGTTCATGTCAGAGAGCTGGGTTCGGATCCTGCCTCTCCTACTTACTCCTTGTGGGATCATTAACAAGTCTCTCTAGGCCTCAGTTTCCTCATCTGTCGAATGAGGAGGTTGAACAAGATGAAGTCTAAATCCTTGAATCCCACACTGTAACTCAGATGTGTGATGGACAAAAGAGCCATCAGAAAGCTCGTGGGCAGCCCCCAACAAGCGAGCACTCACAGGGTGAGAAAAATTAATGAAAGATAAACCAATCCCACAGGAAGACTTCTCCATGAGAAATTTGGAGAAATGGGCAAAAGGGAGGCACATGAAGGAAGCCATTCAGTCTTCATTCATGGGGAAGACTCTGGTGACGACAGATCCATGGGGGAAGACGTCACAGAGCCAAGTTTCCATGGGATAAAGCGCAGGTGCTGGGCCCGGCCCAAAGCTGAGCAGTGGAGAGAGACCAGGCAGAATCCCATTTGGGGAAACGTGTGATGCCTTCAGTGGTCCCCAATGGCTCCCTGCCACAAGCTCCCATCTTGTTCTCCCTGGGAGGCTGAGCAGCTATCCATCCATCATGGCACGAAGCCCAGTGATGAGGGATCCAGAGAAATGGAAAGAAAGCCAGTGGGGAGCTGGATGGAGGGATCCTAGCGCCTCAGACAAAGTGGGGCATCTGGGGCAGGAAGCCAGGTGTTATTGGGCAGGATCAGAGGCAGCCTGATGCTCTGAGGAGCTCCCTGGACCATGGGACATTGGCCTTGATTCCCATCGTACCGTGCGCGACTGCCCTGTGAGCCACTCATGGTTGGGTGCCATCATGCCAGGGGACAGGTCCAGTAAACCCAGCAAATACTTATTAAGCACCTAGAGCACACCAGGCAGGGAATCTGGCCTTAACACTTGGCGATCCCTGACACTACCACCCATCCCAAGGAGATGAGGTGGGGGGAGCAGGCTTCTGTTAGACCCTGGCATTCTAGGAGAAGACAATGGAGTGGGGAGCACAAGACAGGGGGATAGCTGGACCAGGAAAGAGCAGAGGTGTCTGTTCTAGGCATGGGGTTAGTGGTGCAAGGGCTGTGGCAGACTGGGAGTTTGTGCCCCAAACTCTCCCATCCTGATGCGCCAGCCTCCTTGGCCCACCCCACCCCCTGGGTTTCTATGGCACCCCCTTCTCCCTGTCTTGAGCAGACAGTGACACTGATGCCAATCTATAACCTATCTTTGTTTCTCTTGGATATTAATGGGACGGTGGAAAGAATGCCAGCTCTGGAGGCAGGGAAGGTAGGTACAGGTCCCACCTCTGACCCAGTCTGGGTGGTGACCTTGAGCAAGTCATTTTACCACCACGGACTTCAGTCTCCTCATCCATAAAATGAGGAGGTTGGGCTGTTTGACCTCTGGGGTCCTTCCAACCCTGGTTCTAGAGAACTGTGGTGAGGTCACCCAGCCTCTCTAAGACTCAGCTGGGCCGAGTGACCTCTGAGGCTGTTTCCAGCCTTGCCTAGGGCTTGCTGGGAGGATCCTGGCTGCATCACCATCTCCCCAGCTCAGATCGTTCACCTTCCCTGGGCTAGCTCACTTTCAGAGGACCATCTGCTGAGGCTATAAATGTGGGAGCAGAAACCGTAAGGGAGTTCACGGGAACCACTGAGGCTTGGCCTCCCAGAAGCTTTGCTGTGAGATTTCTGCAGAAAGGGAAATTGTTTTAAAATGTGCTGCTAGAGCAGAGGAGTGAAGAAAATAGTTCTAAGGATACTCAGAACAGAAGCAATGTGAGCCAAGCAGGAGAAGGTCCTAGTCAGATGAGAAAAGCAGTAATTAGTAATAATAATAAAACAACAGCGACGGAAAGCCTTTCATAAATATTCTCATTTTATCTGGAAGATAAAATGCTACTATTAGCCCATTTTAAAGGTAAAAAAACTGAGGCAAACAGAGGTGAAATGCCTTGCCCCAAATCCCAAGCTGATTTGTGGGATCTCAAAGCTGACATTAAACACCATGTAGGGACTGCATAATCTGCCCTGATGGAGGCCATGGGTCTATCTAAAAGATAGGACAAGAGCCAGGAAATCTTGCATATTATTTAGAACAACACCATAATTTTACAGATGAAGAAATCCAGGGCCAAGGAAGTTCAATGACCTAGGATGATAGAATCCGAGATTTAGACCTGGAAGCCGGAAGCAGCCAACTGGTACCAGCCCTTAAGAGGCAGTTGTTAAATATTCACTGTGAACATCTCCTATCAATTGGGACTTGATTTATTGCCTTGTCATCTATATTTAAGAAAGTGATGGGGGAAAATATTGATAATGCAGATTAAATTTAAGTGTGTTGAGTGTACTTTTTTTTATTTTTCAGAAAACCAGTTGTTAAACATTTACTAGCATACATACCACTGGCTAGAAGGAACTTCAGAGATTAAGTTATTTGCCCCTGGTCACATAGCTAAGTAGTAGCAGAGGTTCATGATTAGAGACAGGTAGAGATACACCAGAGAATGTTTCTTTTTTTTAATGCAATTTTATTTTATTCTCCATTCCAAATCCTCTCCCTCCTCATCCCTCAACCACTGAAAAGGCCAAGAAAAACAAAGCCCATTATAAATATGTAAAGTCATGCACAACAAATTCCATTAGACATGTCCAAAAAAAGAAAAAGGAAGGAAGGAAAAATAAATATGCCTCAGTGTGCACAGAATCCTTTAGTCCCCTGTCTGGAAGTAGATGCACGTTCCATCATGAGTCCTTTGGAATTGTGGCTGGTGACTGGGTTGATCAGAATTACTAAGTCTTTCAGAGCTGATCATCCTTACAAGATTATTATTCTAAAAACTGTTTTGGTTCTGCTCTCTTCGCTATGCATCAGTTCATAAAAGTCTTCTCGGGTTCTTCTGAGAGCTTCTTGCTCCTTGTTTCTTAGAGCACAATAGTATTCCATCACAAGCAAATACCACAACTTGTTCAGCCATTCTCCAGCTGATAGGCATTTCCCTCAATTTCCATTTCTTTGCCACCACAAAAAGTGCAGATAGAGAGATAGATGTATATATTTACATATAGGTCCTTTTCCTCTTTCTTTGATTTCTTTGGGGTATAGACCTTATATCAGTATTTGCTGGGTCCAAGGGTATAAACAGTTTAATACCTCTTTGGGTATATTTCCAAATTGCTTTCCAGGATAGTTGGAGCAGCTCACATCTCCACTGACAGCATCTGAAGTCCCCCTTCTCCCACAGCCCCCTCCAACATCTGTCATTTTTGTCTTCTGATGAGGTGGTATCTCAGAACTGTCTTAATTCACATTTCTCTAATTATTAGTGACTTAGGACGTTTTTTCACTTGGCTATTGACAGTTTGGATTTCTTCCTCTGAAAACTGCCTGTTTAGATGCTCTGCCCATTTATCAATTGTGGAATGCCTTTTAGAGATTATTTCATTAAAAGGAGTTTTAGGATCAGAGTTCGAGCTAGGGAAGAACAAGAAAGAAAAATATGTCATCTTGCATTTGTGGGGCACTTAATTTTTCACTTCTTAATTCTTATTTTTATTGATACTTTTTGGTTTTCCATCACATTCTTTTTGACCTATATCCTTTCCCCTTCTCTTATGTAGAAAGCCTTCCATTGGAACAAAGATTAAAAAAAAAAGAACCACAGTTGAGCAAAACCAATCAACATAGCTTTGATTGACAAAATATACACTATTCCACATCCACCATCTTCCACCTTTGCAAAGAAGGGAGGGAGAAAATTAATTTTTCATAGGTCTGCAAATTGGTATTTGAAATTAGAAGTCATTGGGAACTGTTGTGGATTCTTGAATAGAGTAAGAGTTAGATCATTTCCCCAAAGTCACAAAATTAATTAGGTTTAGAACTGGAATCCTTCTAACCCTCCAAGGGGCCACCTCCTCCATGAAGCCCTTTCTTATCCTCCCCAGATGAAAATGTTCTCACCCTCCCCAATTCGAAGAGACAATGTTTCCCAATTCCTTGACCCAGGTCTCTTTCCCATAGACAGACTGACTACCTGGATGTTGTCTCCATTTCAGCATATCCTGATCAGCATTCCAGATTACATAGTCACTCGAGAGTTAACTGCTCAGCCAAGTCTTAACATTTATTTTTATGCTGACATAGCATTTCTAAGTGAGAAAACAAAAAAAATTCCAAATCACAGCTTAGCCAAGCAGAACATTAATAAAACCAGAAAGAAAAAGAGTCCCTTAGAGGTTCCATCTTTTAGATTCTGTGCAATTGATTTTTAAACATTTTTAGAGCAAGACTGAGAATACCCATAAACTTAAGAATGTGGGACCAAGGTCACCATGTAGGATCACAAGAGAAGATGTTTCTTGCTCACATTATGCAACTACTCAAAGAACCAATTAAAAGAGAAAGTTTTTTCTCTTTGCCCCTTGGAATAATGAATGGTCAGTGGACCTCTGTGACCAATCCAACAAGTCCAGTTCAGTCAACACTTAAATAACACTCATGATGCACTAGACACAATACTCAACTCCTAATGCCCCACCACCACCAACTGCCTCCCCTCAAGGAGCATCCATTCTACCTGTAAGATCAAGGTTCATAGAACTCCAGATTTAGACTGGGACCCCCTCCTTTTTCAAGGAGGAAATTGTGGCAGAACTGGGAGGAAGACAAGATCTTGACTCCAAAGCCAACATTGGTCCATTGGTTTAATGGAACAATGGCCCTCCCACCCTCACCTAGAGATCTTGGACTGGCCTCGTCTCTTCTCTAGTCTTCAATTTCCTCAGTCATAAAATGAGGGAGCTGGACTGCTAAGGCTCCATCTTGGATCCAGGCACTGAGACCTAAAGTCTACAAGACTTTAGACTGGTCATTTCCCTTTTCTAGCCTCTTCAGGTTCCTCTTTGGTAAAAACTAGCAGGTTGGCCTAGATGACACCCAAGGTCTCTTTTAGATCTGAATCCTGTAATCCTGCTTGAAAAAAATGTTCCTACTTCTATGGCAGAACTCTTCGAGGTTGGCGGTGCACATGTTTTCTCCATCTTGCAGATCTTAGAGGCCAACCAGAAGATTACATGGCCATGCTGCCTTTGACTGAAGACCACCACTGGGGATGCACCCTCTCTGTCCAAGGCAGCCCATTCCTCTTTGGCATGCATAGCTTTACTGATTAAGGAGTCTTTCTTCACATCCAACCTAAATCTTCCTCTTCCCCACTTCTCCTAATTCTACCTTTAGGAGTCAGAAAAATGGAGCCCAATTTCTCCCACGGTACTCTCCTTTAATTCCAAAAGACAGTAATCAAATATGTCCCCCACCAAGCTATTCTCCCACTTCCTTTAACCAATTCTCGCATGGCATCAACTCAATGTGGAGGGAAGAGGAGAGCAGGAGCACATAAACAGGCAAATAAGAAATACCATAGCCAAAAAAATGCAAAGCAATTGGGAGGGGATGGGGAGCAAGTGCTAACCATGGGAGAGCAGCAGAAAAGGCAGGATTTGAAACTTGAGTTGGGGCCTTGAACACTGACTATCACTGACTAACTTTGTGATTTGGGGGAAATTCTTTGACCACTCGCTCCCCTTTTCAGATATCTATAGCAGCTTCCCATGTTTCCCCTTCAAATGGGAATGTTTTGGCACTGTTTCATTCTGTATACCTCCTATAAAAGAAAATATGACAGTTCTTTGAAAAGTCCTCTTCTTTTTAGAAGCAGGAGGCTATGGGTTTGGGATAGCACATATACTGCCAGAGAGTACAAGAGGAGTGAAGAGAGAGATGTGTGTTTTTGTTTAGCAGAGAGCACATTCCAAGGAAGGGGGGACAGCCTATGCAAAGACCTTTGTCTTATAAGACGGAATATTATCTAAGGGAAACAGCAAAGAGACTGCTTTGGGAAACAGAAGGGTAGCATACGGGGAGTGAATATGGAAAGATTGATTCTTTGGGGCATTCAAAGCCTTGAACAAATTCCATAGCACGTAAATAACCGAGCCGAGATCTGGACCTGAGTCTTCTGACTAGAAGTCCAGAATTTATTTAAAGTGTCTATGTACCCAGCAACATGGAAGATACAAGAGTGTAATACAATCACAGTAACAATAACGATAGATAGCTTTATATAGCCCTTTACAAATATTATGTCATTCTATCCTCACAACAACCCTGTGGTATTATTATGTAACTTTGTTACGGGTGAGAAAACTGAGGAAAACAGAGTGGTCTTGTCCAGGGTGATACAGTTATAAGCATCTGAGGCCAGATTTGAACTCATATCTTCCTGACTCAAAGTTCAGGACTCTACCCACTGTGCCACCAAGAAACTTGTGATAAGATCTTGAGCTGGGCCTTAATTTCCTCATCAAGAAAAGGAGAAGGTTGGTCTGGGAGGTGATCTCTAAAGTGTCTGTCAGGGCCAGAGTTGGGACTTTTCCTCTGCTCATTTTAGACAAAATGACCATTTTTCTGAGTCTTGCCTGGGTGGTGATGTGCATGAAAATTAGCAGCTTGTTTTTTCTTTTTAAAGAATTTACAGCCATTTATTATTTATTTTGAATTGGATTCAATGATCCTGCAATGGGAAAATTGGATGAAAGCTATAGTGCCTAGTGCATGCTGGCTGATTAACAAGAGTGAGGAGGAGGAGGAGGGAGCTGGAAGGAGCTTCATGGGCGCCATGAAGACAGAAATCAGCAAAGCCAAGAGGGCTTTACAGGACCGTCGATTTTAGAGTCGGCCATCCAGCCCATCCCTCTCATTTTTAAAATTTTGTTTTCAATTAACAACCCTTTCTTTCCTATCTCCCTCCCTCCAATAACAAAGGCCTTGTATCCAGTGGAGGACAAGCCAGGCCACACCCCACAGAGGAGGTCCTCACTCCGCATCTTGCCCAGGAGCTGTATCAGGAGTTGGGGAGCTTCAGGCTTCATCTTCAGTTCTCTGGGATTGAGGCCCAATCCCCTCATTGTGCAAATGAGGAAACTGAGGCCCAAAGACAGACAGTAGAACCAGGGTGCGTGATTCTGGGGGGGCACAAGAAGGATGCTAGAAAACTTTGCTGATGCACAGGTTTTTGTCTCCATGATAAAATTTTTGTCCCTCGAGGGATGGGAAAGATTGTAAGTCTCTATGAGTCAAGGACCATCGATTTTGTAGAGCGTCCAATTACTTCATGATAATGACGGCTCTGTGAGGTCTGCCAACAACTTTACACACATTATCTCATGGGAGCCTCACAGAAATCCAGTATGAGAGGTAAGGCAGGCATCGTTGCTCTCATTGTACAGATGGGGAAATGGAATCTCAAAGAGCCTCAGTGACTCATCCACAGTCACACAGCTGTGGGTCAGAGGCGGGATTTGAACTCATCTTCTGATTTCAAGTAAGTCTGACATTCCATCACAATATTCCAGTTACTTCAGAAGAGTTCCCAGAATGCCATACTATGACAATAAATAAGTTTCAGTTCGAAACAGCTCTCAAGGGCCCCATGAGGCCCTCCCTGAGGGAGCCCTCTACATGATGGTGACTCACCTGTGGCCACCCCAGATAAAGGAGAAAATCTCTCTGCAGTTTTGAGAAAGGAGACGGTGGCTGAAAACACAGCCGGGTCATTGTGGGGGGCAAGCTGGAATGTGGAGAGGAATGACTGTAATCCATATTTAAGGGGCTCATCTCCTCTCCAGGATGTAACTCCACATTTTCAAAAGATGAATATGAGGAGTTCTGAGAAACACGGCCAATGTTATATGGACTGATAAAGGGCCCAGAAAGCAGAGGCCAGAGAACATGACGCAGGATTAACTGCATGTAATGTGAGTGAAGACACCATAATCCAATGACCAATCCTGGGATGAAACACGCTTCCTCCTCCCAGCACAGAGGGGGTGAACTGCAGGTGCAGAACACTGCATACCCTCCCAGCTTGGGCTCTGCGCCCACTGATTTTCTTTGTTATGGGACAGAGTGGGTCCAATGTAGGCATAATTATCAGAAATTGAATGTAGTATAAACAGAACAAAAAGCATCGATAAAAATATTTTTAAAGGATTTCTACTCTACTCAAGTTGCTCTTTTGGCTCTAAATAACAGTGATCCTCAGCCTTTGCATGGAACATTCCCGTGAGAATCACAAGGTACAAGCAATCAAGCACTGTTAGCTCCATTATTTATTTATAACTTACAGACAGAGAAACCAGCACTGGGAAACTGAGATTAAGTGACTAGTTTAAAGTCAGATGCTGAGTCAATGAGAGAGTTAAGGAAGACAAGTCATGAGCCAGTGACTTGTCTACAAGAACAAATGTCCTTTCAGCTTCTACAGCAAATCTCCTTCTTTTGGTCCCTATGAACCCAGGAAATAGACTTTCTTCCATTCTTTACAAGCCTGTGATTCCACTGGTGTAGGGGATCTCTCCCCTGACATGGACAGGGATCCCTCTGGGACTTGGTAGCCATGATGAGGTATCCAATTAGAACTTGGATGTTCCACCAGACAGGATCAAGGAATCAGAGATTTAGAGTTGGGAGGGACCTTGGATGTCATGTAGCTCAACGTTCTCATTTTACAGGAAACTGGGGGCCCAAGAGAGGAAGACACTTGTTCAAGAGGAAGCAAGCTTGGCAGCACCGATATCTATCAGCAGGTCATCTAAGCTGAAGGGCAGGAAACTCTTCTCACCCAGAAGCTATAAGACACAGGTAAGAAATGAATAGTAAAAAAAGAAACACCTTGAGCTTCAGATCAGGAGGAGATTTGGGGAGGCATAACTGTACTAAGACATTATGAATCAGCCAACACTTAGTAAGGACTTATTATATATATATATATATATATATATATATATATGTGCTAGGCACTGTGTTAAACACTGGGGCTACCAAAAAAAAGGCAAGAGACAATCCCTGCCCTCAAGGAGCTGACAGTCTAATGGGGGAGACAACATGGAAAGAAATATCTACAAAGCCAGCTATATAAAGGACAGATAGGAAGTAATTAAACACTGGGATTAAGGAAGGGTAGGGAAGGCTTCTTGTATGGGGTGGGATTTCAAGGAAGCCAGAGAAGTCAGCAGTCAGAGCAGAAGAGGGAGAGCATTCCAGGCATAGAGGAACAATCAGAGAAAATGCCCAGAGTCAACAAATGGAAGAGGGAGCACGGCAGTCCAGAGGACAGTCCAGCTACAGGCATGGTGGCACTGGGAGTGGGGGTGTCCTGGCCTCAGAGAGTCTGACCTTTGCCCCCTTTGGGGTATGAAGAGAAGGCAGACCTCCAGGAGAAAGGTGCCATGGGACTTAGGAGACTCCAATGGTGGCAGCTGCAGCCCTGAGAGGAGCAGAAAAAGAGACAAAGGGGCAGCTAGGTGGCTCAATGAATACAGCACCAGCCCTGGAGTCAGGAGGACCTGCATTCAAATCTGGCCTCTCACACTTAACCCCAATTGCCCTGCATTCCCCCTCCAAAAAGAAAAGAAAAAGAGACGTAGAAATGGTCATCAACACCAGAAGGAGGCATCACCCCTCCCCACAAATGGCATCTCCAAAGGACAACAGCCTTCAAGGAAAGAAAGGCTCTCGAGCCCCAAGAAGGCCTTTTGTGCCTAGTCCTCCCAAATACATTCCACCATCTGCTTCCTCAGGTGTGAAATTATTTTTAATAAAAGAACAAAGCTTTTCATTTCCACAGTGAGAGATAGGGTTTAAAAAGTGGAATAATCTAAATTCACAGAACCACATACTTAGTGTGGGAAGGTACCTCTGAGGTCAAGCCATACTTAGCAAATCAAGGCAAGACAACAGACATTTCTTAAGTGCTCATTATGGCCAGGTGCAGTGCTGAGTGCTGGGAGTACAAATAAAAGCAAAAAGAGAGCCCCTGCCCTCCAGGAGCTTACATTCTAATGGAGGGAGACAACTCACAAAAGAGAGTGGAAAACCATGGAAAATCAGGATCACAGACTGAGCAAGGAAGCCCTGGCCTGGGCACTTTCCTTAAGATGGTGATTCTGGGAGGAACTGGCCAATAAGAGCAAGGGGCCACAGGGCGGAGGGTTCTCCAGGGTGAGAGGCTGCTGGGTCCTAGTAGAGAAAATGGAGTGGAGGAGTGACCAAGAGTCCCCTCTACATTGTGCCTGGCCAGGGGTCATTTTTCCTTTGTTTGGAAATCTCCAGGGACAGGGAACCCGCTGCCCACTGAAGTCCTTCATCCCTCTTTTGAAGAACTCTAATTATCGGGAAGGTTTTCCTCAGCTTGTCTCTTTGCAGCTCCCCACCCAATGTTCCTAGCCTTGCCCTCCAGGATGCCGAGAGGCATGAGTTTTCATTCCTTTTTACATGAGAACCTCTTAAATATATTTTTTTCTTCCCTCCTCCACACTTTTGCTCTGGCCATCCCTCATGCCTGAAATGCTTTCCCTCCTCGTCTTCACTTCAGAGAATCCCTACAAGATAGAGCTTAAGCACCACCTTCTATGTGAACCATTTCCTGCTCCTTGCTCTAAAGTGAGAGCCCCGCTCCCCAAACTACCTTGTGTTAAGTAATATGTATTTCTTAACATTTATTTTCTTTACATTGATTCTATATATGCTTATGTGTGTACTCATTTCCCTCATTAGAAAGCAGGAATTGCTTCATTCTTTGTATTTGTGTTCTTTCTATTCTCCCTATCGTGCCTTATACAGAGCCTGGCACACAGTGGGGACAGGAAGGTGATAATTGTCTCAAGTATAAATCAATCAAGTATTCATTAGTTTCCCACTAAATCTTCTTTTCTCCAGAATAAACACCCTCAATCTTTGTACAGTATGAAAGACACAGAGCACTGTGCCTCGAGTCAGGAGGACCAGAGTTCAAATCTAGCCTCAGACACTTGACACTTACTAGCCATGTGACCTTGGGCAAGTCACTTAACCCCAACTGCCTCATAAAAAAAACAAATAATATGAAAGTAAGATCCTTCTTCGTGGTGGTTGTGCTACTCTACTTTATTAATAGGTATAGGGACAGGACCTGTGATTTCACTAGTACGGGGAATTACCACATGAGGAAACTCCATCTACTTGTGCAAATTAGCACTTTCTCTACAACTTATAGGCTGGGGCATTGAGAAGAACTTAAGTGATTTGCCCAGAGTTCCACAGTCAGTAAGTGTCTGAGGCAGGATTTGAATACAGGTCTTCCTTATTCTAAGTCCAGTGCCCTACACCATGCTGCCTCTTTCTAAGAGGGGAAAACTACTTATGTGAGGTTATATTATGACTAATCTACAAGCTGGGCTTCAGCAATATGTGATTTGAGAATTACCAGAAGAGCAGGCTGGTTTTTAAAGAGGCAGGGGAACTAGAGACCAAATTGCCAACATTCGCTAAATTACAGAGAAAGCAAAGGAGCTCAAGAAAAAAGTCTTCTAGGGGCGGCCAGGTGGCTCAGCGAGTAAGGGCACCGGCTCCAGTGTTGGGATGACCTGGATCAAATCCGGGCTTAGATACTCAGCACCACACCCAGAAATAACTGGCCGTGTAACCTTGAGCAAGTTACTTAACCCCGATTGCTTTAAAAAAAAAAAAAAGAATTCAGGTTGCTGGAGAGATATCAACAATCTCAGCTATGCAGATGATACCATTCTGATGACAAAAGTGAAGAAGAATTTAGAAGTCTTGATGAGAGTATAAGAGGAGAATGTAAAAGATGGTTTGAAGCTTAACATTCAAAAAAAACTGAGATCAGAGTAATTGGTCCCATCACTTCCTTGAAAATAGAGGGAGAAGAAATGGAAGCAGTGTCAGATTTTACATTCTTGGGCTCAAAGATCACTGCAGACAGTGACTACAGCCATGAAATTAAAAGACAATTGCTCTTTGGAGGGAGAGATACAGCAAATCTGGACAGCATACTAAAAAGCAGAGGCATCACCTTACTGACAAAGGTCCATAGAGTCAGAACTATGGCTTTTCCAGTAGCAACACATGGCTGTGTGAGTTGCATGATAAAGATAGCTGACCACCATAGAATTGCTACTTTCAGACCGTGGTGCTGGAGAAGACTTTTCAGAGTTCCTTGGACCACAAGGAGACCAAATCAGTCAATGCTTAAAGAAATTGAGACTGTTCACTGAAAGCTGAAGCTTAAATACTTTGGTCACATAATTAGAAGATGGGATTCGCTGGAAAAGACCCTGATGTTGGGAAAGTTTGAAGGCAAAATGAGGGGACAGCAGAGCATGGGATGGAAAGATAGTGCCATGGAAACAATAAACATGAGCTTGGACAGACTTCGAGAGGTAGTGGAGGACAGAAGGTCCACGGTGGCCACAAAAAGTTGGACATCACTGAACGACTGAGCAAATATTTTTCTCCCTTGTGGCTGTCAGCTTCTAGTGATGTGTGTGTGCTAGAGATGACTAAGTTCAGAAAAGAAGCTTAGCCATTTCATTAAGACAAGTTCTACAATGCATTTCCATGAAAGTTTTCTTAAAATACATTTAAATTCCATGGAGAGTGACATTTATTTCTAACTTGGAGATGAGCTAAACTTATCTCAGCTTATCAATGACCTAGATAAAATCTGGTCCCCAGAAAGAACTGAACCCAGTACTTGAGATGTGACTGAGGTAGAAGGCAGTGAGACTACCGGCAACCTAGCCCTGGCACCATGCATCTTGTAATGTGTCCAAGACCCAGTAGCCAGGGCTCTGCTGGAGCCAGCTTGAACCACTGGCGTTGATTGTTAAATTTTCAGTCTGACCATTTATACCTTCAGAAATCAGCAAATGCTACAAATCAGGCCTTGATTTATTATTGATGTTTGTCTAGACTTGAAAAAGTGATGGAGAAAATTTTAATGATGAAGATTAAACATAAAAGTATATCCTGTGCATATTCTTCCCCCAGAGAGCTGTTCGTTAGACATTTACTAGTTCACTACTGGCCAGTAGCTTTTTGGCCACCACATCAGTGTTGACATACTGACTTTTCAGTCTGCTAAAAATCCTAGATCTTTTTTAGAGGAAATTCTGTCTAGCCGTGCTCCCCTAACCCCCATTCCCCATCTTGTAATGATGAAAGTGATGTTTTGAACCCAAATATAAATCTCTACTCTTATGCAACATTCTAGGCTCTGATCTTTACATTCTGATCATCATCTAACTTGTTGATTGTCCCTCTCATCACACTTGATAAAGCATGCCATTTGTGACTTTATTCAGGTTAGTAATATAAAAGGGACCAAATACAGATCCAAGGGCAGCTTCATTCTTTGCCCGGTAGAATTCCAGTCACCTGAAGGGTTCAATCTGCTGTAATCACACAGAGGAGTGATTGTACCTTGGATTCTCTCCTAACCTCCACCCTACGCTGAATTTGCTGCTGATGTCAGAATTCCTAGTTATAGCTCTGGGGTTTGGTGGTGGCCATCAATGCTCCAAATAGAGGAATGAAATTCCAATGCTCCGTATTCTCCCTAGGCATTTTTTGAGAAGTACAGAAATTACTCTCTTGGAGAAAGAAGCTAAAGTAGCTAGATTGCAATGGGTAGAGAGCTGAACTTGCAATCAGGAAGAACCGAGTTCAAATCTTTCTTCAGATACTTATTTTTATACCTGTGTGGCCCTGGGCAAGTCACTTAAATTCTCTCTGCCTCAATTTACTCATTGGTAAAATGGGGCTAATAATAGCACAGAATGAGATAACATGTAAAGCACTTAGCAAAATTTACAATGCTTTGTAAAGGGCAGGCGGTAGATGTGCCTTCTTTACCACCTCAGACTGTAACACAGTGCCTGGCACACTGTTGTTGAGTCATTCAGTCCTGTCCAACTCTTCATGACCCCATGGACCATTACCCACCAATACCATCCATGAGGTTTTCTTGGCAAAGATACTAGAGTGGTTTCCCATTTCCTTCTCCAGTAGATTAAGGCAAACAGAGATTAAGTGACTTGCCCAGGGTCACACAACTAGTAAGTGTCTGAAGTCATATTTGAACTCAGTTCTTGACTCCAGGCCCAGCACTCTAACCACTGAGCCACTTAGCTGCCTCCAGGCACACAGTAAGCACTTAATAAATGCTTCTTGACTCGACTAAGGAAAACTTCTAAACCAATGACTCCCAAGCTTGGGATTCATCGAATTAAGTTATTCATCATAATAAGAAATACAATTTTGATAAATACAAAGAAATAAGAAATATAATTTCTGCAGACTAGGAAGACAGCATGGTACAATACAGACTTCGGAGTGAGGGGATAAGGGTTCAAATGAAATCAGTGTGATCTTAGGTAAACACGCTGCACCAATCAGAGCCTCATTTGGAAAATGGGAATTAATGAATCCCTGAGCATTTATTAATGCCTACTGTGTGCCAGGCAAAAGGCCCCAGTCTTATGGGGGAGACAAGGTGCCAGCAACTGTGTACAAAGAAGGGATGGAATGGAGACCATGGACAGAGAGGAGGCACTCAGATTGAGGGGGGCTGGGGAAGGCCCGCTTTGAGCTGAGGCTACAGCCAGGAAGCCGGAGGTGAGGAGAGAAGACCACCCCAGCCATGAGGGCAGTTGGGCCACAGAGGCATGGGAGGGTTGGGGGGCGCAGTGAGGGCCAAGATGACTGAGGCCTTTTCCTGAAGAATCTCAAGCCGGGGGAAGGGCTGGTGGCTGCTTCGGGGCCACAGAGGGGCCGTATCCAGACCAGCCCCCGGACAGGGAGAAGGGTCAATGGCCCTCCGTGGCCCTTGGCAGGCAGGCCTCTCCTCCTTTCCCCTGCACTGTTGCCCAGGCAATGGAGCTGGGTGATCTGAGGTAACGGCTCATTTCTAAGAGCAGGGAACGGCTGCAAGTGAGTTCTCTTCCCTCCCACCCACCCATTTTCTCACAGAAGGAGAACAGTTGTTATTTTCTTTAGCGCCTGGAGCCTTAGCATCTGCCCCCTTGTAATTTGGGAATCCGCTCTCACAGAGCTCGCTGGTTTTCACAATGGCCATTAATCTCTCGGCTCAAGCCTCGTTAAGATGACAGGAGGTTACAAACTGTGACCAGAAGGGATTGGTCAGAAGTTTCCTCATCCGTGTACACCAGGCTGAGGGCATCACAATAGGGAATGAGCCGGCAAACTCTGTAACTTCAGTAGCCCCGGGAGGCCATTTGGCCGGATGGAAAGAGGGCTGCATTTGGTGTCAAGGAGAGAAATCTGAATCCTAGCCCTGTCACTTATAACCCAAAGTAAATCATGTCCCCTTTGTGACCCTCAGCTCCCTCCTCTAGAAAATAAGGGAACTGCATTGAATGACTTCCAGATTCCTCTCCTGCTCTAAATTTATAATCCCTTATCTCTCTGGGCCTCAATTTCCTTATTTGTAAAATGAAGTGATTGGACCAAATGACCTCTAATGTCCCTTCTAGCAAATAAATAACGTCACTTCCACATGATGCTTAATCTTTTCAAATGAATAGAAAAAAAGGTTTATTAAGTTTTCTTTCTGTGTGCCAAATAATGGGAATACAAAAGAAAGACAGAAAGAGAAAGAAAGAAAGAAAGAAAGAAAGAAAGAAAGAAAGAAAGAAAGA
>NW_027185797.1:24103093-24225169 GCF_028583685.1 Petaurus breviceps papuanus | reverse complement strand
AAAGAAAGAAAGAAAGAAAGAAAGAAAGAAAGAAAGAAAGAAAGAAAAAGAAAGAAAAGAAAGAAAGCCAATACCCTCCTCTCAAGGAGCTCACATTTAATGAGGGAGACATAACAGAGGTAGGGGCTGTTATGATTAATAAAATACAAGTTCATTTAAAAATGTTAGTGAATCCCTCGTCCCTTTTTGCCATCATGTCTTTAAGCCCTGACAAGAACAATGACTGAGCTAGACCAGGAGGCAGGAAGCCTGGGAGCCAAGTTGGGTCTTGGGAAGGACTATAAGAACTGGTGCTTCCCAGGTATACAAGTCCTTTTCCTATGAAGCACCTTTTCCCAAGTAGATCTAAGCTTAAAAGGACAGACTCTATGCATTTGCACTGGCTGTCTCTCATTCTTGGAATTTTAGCTCAGTGGGAGGCTCCAAAATAAAGTGTAGGAGAGAAGAGGTATTAGACTGACTTCCAGACTGAAGGTCTACACAGCCATGGTGCTGACCTCACTGTTGGATGCCTGTGAAACCTGGACAGTCTACCAGCACCATGCCGCCAGGAAACTGGATCACTTCCATTTGAATTCCCTCAGGATTCTGAAGGTCACCTGGCAGGATGAGGTAACAGGCACCGAGGTCCTTACTCAAACTAAACTGCCAAGCATTCAAACTGCTTCAGAGTTTAGAATGTTCTACCACACTCAGGTACAAATATTCCATTGGCCATTTAATCTGACTCATTTTACAGATATGGAAACTGAGGCATGGAGAGGTTAAGTGGTTTGCCAAAGGTCACCTAGGTCCACAAAGGAGCTAAATCCACAAGCCTGAGGCTTCAGAAAAAGTTCCCTCTCCTCCCCTCCACACACTAATTGTTATTAAATGCCTAACACCGTGCTTAATCAATGTCTGCTCAGTTGGGCTTAATTTAACAGGTCTCTAATGGAGAGAGATACCCCCAATTTAAGCGATCCTGCCTCGGTGTTCCTTAATTTTACACAATTTTTTTCAATCACGTCCAGATATATCAGAGAAGGGAGTGTGGCAAAACATCCCCCTCCTTTCACCACACACACACACACACACACACACACACACCTCCATTTATATGGGTTGTACTTAATCTGTTTCTCTTAAAATAGCATAAAATGTAAAACTGAATTTTAGACATGTTACCATTCTTACTTGATGAGAATATTTTAAGGGGAAAGAGCATTGGATTTGCAGATAGAAAACCTATGTTTGAAGCCCAGCTTTGGAGCTCAGCCTGGGTGACCTTGGGATTTCAGTTACTTTTTCTTTACAATGAGAGGCTTGGACTAGAGGACCTCAAAGTTCAGGAGAGCCTGAGCTTTGGAACCAGAGGACCTGAGTTCAAATTCCACTTCTGTTACTTATGCGTGTGACCTTGGGCAAATCACTTAACCTTTGTTGGTCTCAGTTTCCTGATCTTTAAAATGAGGATAATGGATTAGTATAGCCCTAAGGTTCCTCACTGCTCTAAATCTCTGAGCTTGATGGGGAAGAAGGGTAAGAGAGTCTGCATCCTGGCCATCTGAAGACGAGAGGGGGTGAAGACAAGGGAGAGCTGTAGAGAAAGCATCATTCAACAGAGCTAGAAGTTACAGGGACAAGCAGAAAGGAGTTTGTCAATGAAACCAAGAGTGAGTCACTTCACTCAGATAAATGGGACTTGGAGTGGGCAGTAAGAATTTTGGCAGGCAGAGAAGAACTCAGGCCAGGGAAGGTAAAGATGCGTGTCTGGGCCATCTCTGGGGTTAGGAGCTGGAAAAGGGAGGAAGCTTCTAAAAGCAGGACCCAGAGAATAAGGGCTCTGTTAACTGAGACAAACTTCGACCCAATTCCAGGGAAAAAACAGCCTGCAGACCCCTATCACCTCGGACCAAAATCCTCCTCTCCTGTCCCTCTACTGCTTCAATACAAGGAGATCCCTGGGAGTAGGCTGGAGATGCCAAGTGTGCCCATCGTTGTGGCCCAGGAGATAGCAGCACTGAGTAAAAAAATGACTTATCACGCACCTATTCTGTGCCAGGCACCACGTGGGAGTAAAAAAAATGACTTATCGCGTACCTATTCTGTGCCAGGCACTGCTTGGTTGGTTGGTGGGGGTCCTCTGTTCTTGAAGAAGACCAAAATGACATCACTATGTTAGAGTCAAGTTACCATGGTCAGCATGGGCAAAGGAAGGCAAAAGACAGCCCCTGCTCCCAAAGGGGAGACAACAAGCACCCTGCATATGGACAAGCTAAGAGAGAAGAAACAGGAGATGGTCCGCAGAGGGAAGTCACTAGCATTAAGAGGGATTGGGAAAGTCTTCCTGTAGAAGGGGATCTTTAGCTGGGACTTGAAGGAAGCTGGGGAAGCCAGAAGGTGGAGAGGAGGAGGGAGGGCATTCCAGGCATGGGGCACAGCCAGAAACTCCTGAATCCTCAAACTGGTGCTTGGAATTGACATCCCTGCCCCCTAAGTAAGCCTTGGGCAGGAAGAGGGAGCAGGGAAGGGCCAAACCTCTCTCTGCTGCCTAAATAACTCCTTAGTGTAGTCCTAGCCATGGCTCCCAGTAAGGAGTTAAGGGGTTAGACCCCAAGGTCAAGGGCTAAAGAAGAGATGCCTTGATCCCTTGGAGCTGGGGTGGCAGAAGTCACCAGTGACAGAGATGGGGGAGTGTCCTGTTTGAGGGGGCTCTGTGCAGTCATTTAGTCAGAGACCCACCTTTCCAGCAGGACTCTCTCAGATCAGAGGCCAGGAACAACCCAACACTTTTAAGCTGCCATTTTCTTCCCCTTTATAGCCTTTACCTATAATATCATTAGAGTTCTGGCAAGTTCCAATCCTATTTTTTTTTAAAAGGCACTTTGGAGTCCTGAGACTCATGAACATTCTCTGAAAAACAATGTCTTTACCCAGAAATTAACAGCTCATTCATTCCTTAATTATTGTTCATTTTAAACTTTGTAGTCGAATTCATACTTATGAGAATACTTCACCCAGTTCAGAAACTTGCCATGTTAAAAGACCTTGGAAACACCTATGACCTGGGGAAGGGGTAGAGAAAAATGGAACATATGAGAATGGTGAAGAAACTGGGCATGTTAGACCTGAATAAAAGGCTAGCTAGACTAAAGCCAGGAGGCCTGGGTTTGAATGCTGCCTTCCCCTGGCCCTCGCCCCGGCCCTCCCCCAGCTCTGTTATTAACTAATGTGGATGAGAAACGTGGCTCTCTGAAACTCCATTTCCTGGTTTCAAGAAGAGAAAGTTGAACCAAATGATCTCTCTATAAGATCCTTCATTTTAATTATTCTATTCAATTCTGCTTTCCTGAGAGTGTATTGTGGAGCTACAAGAATGGGTTATTGAATGTTCTTTCCCTACAAGTCGCTAAAAATGGAATAGATGTATCTGCCTGGTGTGGAAGATGGGGCATGGGTCCAGGGAGACTGTAAAAAGCCTGATCTCGGGCCCTTTAAGTGCTAAAGGACAACTCCCTAGGATATACACACACACACACAAACACACACATACTCACACATATATACACACTCACACTCACACACACATACACACACACTCACACACACACACACACAGTGACTGGAGCAAAAGACATTCATTCCAAGAATCAACAGCCCAAGGCTCAAGACACTTCTTTGTTCATAACAGTTAAAGTCAAAAGACAAATCACGGCAATTACTGTAAAACAGAATTCAACCTTAGGCTCAAAGACTTTAGAAGAGGCTTGTGGTCAGCCATGGAAAACTTTACCCATGAAGTCGTTAAAAGCCTCCAAGCCCACACAGTAACTCCTGCACTTTTGTACAGGACATTTCTATTTATTTCAGTACTTTTTTTCACCACACATTTTCCCTTGACGATCTCTATTCCCAAGGCTTCAAAAATATCACCTCTCAGCAGAGCATTCCTACATCTCTATTTCTCTAGAGACAGACTCTCTCCCTGGCTCTAGATGAACATTTTAAAAAGACCACTGGTCATCTCCACTGCCAATTGAAACTCGGCCCAAACCGAATTCTCTCTTCTCTCCAATTCGTTCTCCTCACAGTGGCCAAATTGATATTCCTAAAATATAGTTTGGACCAAATCTTCAAATCTTCACCATCTCCCTATTGCCCCCAGGATAAAATACAAAATCCTCAGCCTGGAACTGAGTGCCCTCCATGATCTGGCAGCCACCTACACTTGCACTTTTATTTCATTTTACTCTGCATTAACAATGTCATATTTAGAAAGCAATTCTCTGGACTCAGTTTACAGAAATGCCTGGGGTTCTGGTCAAACTGGCCAGTCTGCTGTTCCCAACCCTCCGTACCTTGGACAGACTCTCTCCCTCCTTACCTTTGTCTTTTGAGAATCCCTCTTGAATCGACTTTGTATTGACTTCCTCTGATAACCAAGGGGAGCTCCACTGGTATTTCCCTGAGGACAGGGATCACTGCTGTTGAGTTCGCCGTCTCCATCCCAAATCTGCTCCTCCTCCTCCCCTCATTTCTGCTGGTGATGATTTCACCATCGTTCCCCTAGTGGTCCATGCTTGAGATCTTCGGGGCTCTGCCACCTCTTTCCACCCTCTTCTCCTGAAGGCTGCCGAGTCCCAGTGATCCTGGTCCCATAATAGCCCTCATAGCCCTTTCTTTCCATTCCCACTTTCACACTCATCGACTGTGTGATTATGGACAAGTCCCATGACCTTTCAGGGCCTTAGGCATCTCCCTCAGGCTACAAGGTATGGAGGAGGAGCCAATGCACATCAGTGGAGAGAGATTTCCCTACCGGGAGTTAAATCACAAGTCCAAACAAATAATAGCTAATGTTTCCACAGAGATTTAGCATCTGCAAAGCCCTTTATGTATATTATCTCCCTTGACCCTCACAACAACCCTGGAAGGCAGGTACTGTAGGTGTTATTACCCCCATTTCACAGAAAACTGAGTTCCATGGAGGTTCAGGGACTTACCCAGAATCACACAGCTAGAAAGACAGGATTCAAATCTGGGTCTCTCCTAACTCTAAGTTCCTCATTGTCACCTTGCCCCTGGACTCCGATGACCCTGGAGGAGACAATGAGGTTGATGACTCAAATCCAATTCACCCACATGTCAAGACATCACCCTCATGATGTCATCGATTCTCTTTAAGAATGAAGGAGGAACAGAAACAGCAATCTCTCTAACAAATGCCTATTTCTGCATTACTTGTCTAGAAACTAGGAAAAGGAAGAAAAGAAAGAGGAAGGAGAGGAGGAAGTTGGAAGAATATGGCTCAGCCTAGAACCTTGTTCTAGAGTCTGTGAGACATCTAGGGGCAACAGTAATTTTCACATCCAAGGTAAGCGGATTCAAAATAGACACCAAAAAATTATATTGTTAATATATATATACATACATAGGCACATATACATGTATATATGTATGCATATATGTATGTGTATGCATCTATGCATATGTATGCCATTAAGTTTGTTTATGGACTGAATTTGTGACAGCCTTTGAATTTTCCAGACCAAGCTCCAAACTTTGAGAGGTTAAAAATCTTTTTTGGTATTATGGACTCCTTTGGCAGTCTGGTGACACCTGTGGACCTCTTCACATAATTAGATTTTCAAATGCATAAAATAGGAGATTGCAAGGGAAATCAATTATATTTACATAGTTATCCAATTTTTTTTAAATCAAGTTCATACTCCCCAGTTTAAGTACCCCAGTTTTAAAGCATGCTGAAGAGCACAGAAAGCAGGTGAACTTTTATTCAGGGCTTTTGTTCAGTGCTTCATATATTGGGGTGATTTATATTTAGAATATGTATCAACAGGTAACTTTTTTTAAAAGTTCCTATGGGTGCTGGTGGAGAAGTCAAACTATCCATCTATCCTCCCTCTTTCTTGCTACATGCCTAGCCCACCTCCTTATCTTTTCATGCATTTTATCCATGACATCTGTGATAGGAGCAGGAAATCTGATAGGTGTGAGGTAGTACCTTGGAGTTGTCTCAATTTGCATTTCTCTAATCAATAGTGAGTTAGAGCATTTTTTTTCATGTAATTATTGATAGCTTTGATTTCTTCTGAAAACTGCCTGTTCCTAGCCTTGGACCATTCATCAACTGAAGAATAGCTTTTATTTTCATGAATTTTGTTCAGCTACCTATTTATTTGAGAAATAAGGCCTTTATCAGAGAAGTTTTCTTTAAAAAAAATTCCCAGTTTCCTGCTTTCCTTCTAATTTTGACTGCATTGGTTTTGTTTATGCAAAACCTTTTAATTTCATGTAATCAAAATTATCCATTTTATTTTATATAATCTTCTCTATCCCATAAATTCTTCTCTTATTCATTTTTTCTCATGTTCCCCTAATTTGCTTGTGGTATCATCCTTTATGTTTAAATCACATACTCACTTTGGTCTTATCTTGATATATGGTGTGAGATATTGGTCTGCACCTAGTTTCTGCCAAACTGCTTTCTAGTTGTCCTAGCAATTTCTTTCAGAGAGTGAGCTCTTGCCCCAAAAGCTTGGATCTTTGAGTTTATCAAATCTAGATTCCTATGGTCATTTACTACTGTGTATTGCGTACCTAATCTACCACTCTTTCTTAGTCAGTACCAGATTGTTTTAATAATTACTGCTTTGTAATACAATTTGAAATCTGGTACTCCTAGGCCACCTTCCTTCACATTTTTTTTTCATCGATTCCTTTGATATTCTTGACCTCTTGTTTTTCCAGATGAATTTTATTATTATTTTTATTAGTTCTATAAAAGAATTATTTGGTCGTTTAATTGGTATGGCATCGAATAAGTGAATTAACTTAGGTAGAATTGTCATTTATATTATATTGCCTCAGCCTACCTGCGATCAATTAATGTTTCTTCAGTTGCTTAGATCTGTCTCTATTTGTGCAAAAGATGTTTTGTTATTATGTTCGTACAGTTCCTGGGTTTGTCTTGACAGGTAGACTCCCAAGTATTTTATATTATCTGCAATAATTTAAAATTTGAATTTCTCTTTCTAGAGAAAGAACTTTACAATAGAATTTTCCTAAACAAATGGGAATTTTTATAAGGTAGTGAGTGCCCCAATCTAAAAGTATTCAAACAGAGTAGATAACCATCCAGAGGTGGGTTGTGGAAGGGATTTCTTCTTGGGTTAACCAGTGGAGATTAGATGTACCCTTAGGCGTCTTCCTATTCAGATTCTATGGTCCAACAGAGAAGAAGCTTGGGGCAACCAAAGGCAGGAATTGTGGACCAGAAGGAACATAGATTTTCACATAAGCAGGGAGAGAAAATTCACCTTGGACTAGGAATAAAAGCAGACTGCAACTAAAAAGAGAACACTGGCTTCTCAGTGAGGGAAATAGACAGGAGAATCTGGGCCAGGACAGGACTGGCCTCTGGGGACCAGGCAGAAGCACCTGGGATGGAAGAACTTTATCTAACAAGCTTGGTCATTAGTTCTAGCTTGAGCTGTGTGCTTTCCTGTTAAGTCCCTCAGCATCTCTGGAGCTGCCAGCCTAGATGAGCTCTGAAGTTACCTTCTACTCCCATGTAGGATTGCTGGTCTTTTCATCTGTACCCTCAACATCAGACTTGGAGCCAGAAAGACCTGAATTCAAATCCAGCCTCAGATACTTACTAGGCATGACATGAGCAAGACGCTTCACGGCCATAAGCCTCAATTTCCTCATCTGAAAAATGGGGTTAATATAGCACCCACTGCACAAAGTTGTTGTGAGGACCAAAAACTTGCTTTTTGCAGACTTTAAAGCCCTATGTGTGTTAGCTATTATCATATGGTTTTATTATTGTTTTCATGTCATTATAATCCAGGTTTCCAGTCTGTCACATTCACATCATTCTCCCCACCATTGATAAGAATTTTATGCAAATTCTCCAGGTTTGAAGCCTGCTTTGGTTTCACAGGTCCTAATGGATGGACAGCTGGTCTCTGAGCCAGGGAGGGCTGGGTTCAAGCCCTGCCCCTAACACACCTTGGCTGTGTGGCCCTGGATAAGTCACTTAACACCTCAGTGTCCTCTGGTCTATCAGCGGCTGAGAAGGAACTGACTAGTGATGGTAGAGGGAGCTTTCTCATGAAGAGGAGTTGCCTCTAGCAGCAAAATCACAGGCTCGATCCAAAAGCAAATGGCAAAGTTCTCTCACCACCTATACTAAAAGACTTTCTTTTTTAATTTAAGGAGATGGACCTGAACATGGTGCAAATTTCTCACCAAGAAAGAAAAAAGAGATGGAATTGCAGCCCCTTAAGGAGTGCCCCAAGTCCCCTGAAAGTGATGGTCAAGCCAGGGTCCCTTTGTGTTACTATAGAGTGAGCCAAATAGAAATGACTATGTAGAAAGAGGAGCCTGCTCCCCATCAACAGCCACACCCCCAGGCACCCCCTCAATAAGTGTCATGCCACATTTATTTTCTTTTCCTGTGATTTCATTGCTGTGGGGACCAAGCTGGTGTGACAACTCCCTCTGCTGACACAAATTAGCAACTCATGTGTAATAACCAGTTCTGGTGAATTCCCCAAGACCCTAAGAGATAAATAGGGGTAGCCTGGGATAACAGAGTGCTGGACGCAGAGTCCGGTCTCAGAAGAACTGAAATTAAACAAAGATCACCTATGAGGCAGTGGAGGGGCCCAGGGTGGACAGGAACAGGCTGTACCACATACAGGGGAAGCAGCTTGAAGGGTCTCCTCAAAAAATTGTGTGACCAAGAAAAAAGATGGGCTGTTGTCATGGGGGGAGAAGCCCCAGGCAGTGGACATCCTGAGACGTCAGGGGAACGCAAGAAGACCTTGAGCATGCTGGTCACTGCCTGTGGGGACAGCTTATCGGAAGCCCCGGATGAGGGTCCCTGGAGATGGGCGGGCACAGATGTGCTTCCACCTGCTTCTTTAGAGAGAACACACCAGCGGAGGAAGACGCTTATCCCTATCACATCCACATCCTATTCAGCTCCCAAAAGCCTGCTCTCGTGCTGGTCTTTAACATGTATTGGAGCATATACTAACAATAAGTATTTCTATATGAAAGTATTTATATTCTCTCAATACTCTTACATTTGATCCTTACAAAAACCCTGGGAGAGAGATGCTGCAATTATTGCCACTTTAGAGATGAGGAAACTGAAGCAAGCAGAGGTTAAGTGACTTGCCCAGGGTCACACTACTAATACATGAGCAAATCCCTAAGCATTTCAGAGCCCCAGGCAGCCACGTTAGACATAGGTATGCTAAATCTTCACTGGCAGAAAGAATGCCCTTTCCTAGAGTTCCCAACACCAGTGAAATCTGGACAAAAATTAAACTAAAAAATGTTACTTTTTACTCACTAATAAGAGAAATTCAAATTCGAATAATTCAGATTTCATGTCATACCCATCAAATTGACAAAGATAACAAAAGAAGGAAAAGGTCAGTATTAGAGGGGCTGGAGAAGACCTTTATGATGGGGAGGGGGGAACCTTGAAAATAAAATGGGTGCCTTTCCACCAAGGATTGACTAGGGGAAAATATGTGTGTGTAATGAGAGGGTGGGCCAGAGTTGCCTGACAAGCAAACAATGGACTGGTGCTGCCTTAGCAGGAATATATGGGCAGGTTAAAAAGGGTGACCAAGCTACTTTCCACTTACATCTAAGGCTTCTCTTTCCTTGGCAGTGAAAGGGAATAATAATAATAACAACAATTAATAATTGCTAATATTTACATAGCATTTGAAGGTATGTGAGGCACTTTGCATATACCATCTCATTATGATTAGGGATGTACACAGTTCTTCACTTAGAATTTATTAATGACTAGAATTCATTGGTGCTTAGGGCCATAGCTAGGGAAGGGTGATCAGGACTTGGCTCTGGGTCACTGATATTTAGAGGGCACTGTCGGCTCTTATATTCCTTCAGAAATAGAGAAATAATTGGACTTAGTACCTAGTCATCAGGAATCATTAGCGAAGACAGGAAGCTGCAAGATGGTGGACTTCCTGGCCATCCCATGGTGTGCTGCTCCCCAGGTGAGCTCCTTCCTCATCTGGCTATAGTTTGCTACCCACCCACCACAAGATTCCCAGCCAGCAGTGGCCTCAGTCTCCAGCTGTGGCAGCTGGCATCCAGGTGTCTCTCCCTACCCCTCACCATAGAACCTTGTGATCTGTCATCTCCTACAAAATTGAATTTGTCTTTAAAAAGTTGGTTTGAGGGCTTGACCCAGGCACCAAAACCACATGTGCATGAAACAAACAACTCAAGGGATCTCAACATCCACATGCTTATAAACAAAACTCCCATCAGGCAAATAACAGTAAGAAAAGAACTCAGAGACTTTCATCATCCCATTCCATATGAAATCCCTGCTATGTAAAGGAACAAGATAGAGCTTGGCCATTTTTTATATAAGTTATCTATACTTTTAAGATGTAAGTTCTTCAAGCCTGGGACTTGTCTCCTGCATCTAATTGCTGGAAGGGGCAACATAAAAATGCATTTATGGCCCCATAGAAATAGAAGCAGCCATCAAAGAAGTAATACCGATTAAGGAAATAAACATATAATTGAATGAGATTGCATTGGTCTCGGTGCAGTGATCAGAGATATGGTTTCAGAAGGGCCAGGCTCCAGTTACAACAAGCAAACAGACAGCCTATTTTCCTGCCAGCATTTGGGGAAATGTCCTTTTCTGGAGATATATACACAGAAGTTCTTTAAAATGGGGAGAGGGGTAAATTGTGTCTAACGGGCTTAAATCCAAAAGGTTAAAATTCAGTTTACTTAACTATCTCCTCAGCATAGGTTCAGAGCTTTTAGAGATGGAAGGAACCTGCGAGGTCAACTCCCTCATTTTTCAGGTGGGAAAACTGAGGACCAGAAAAGTAAAGGCATTTTCCCAAGTTCACACAGAGTCCAAGTACAGGTCCAGGATGTGAAACCTGATCCCCTGACTCTTTTGGTGTTGTGTAAATGAGTATGACAGAAAGATTCCCCCACAACCGAGCTCTGGTCCTTCTGGAGGACGAGCTTCTGGAGGGTCCTGGAATTCAGAGCTATCAAATCCAATCTCCATTTTTTAGATGAGTCAACAGAGGCCAAGAAGTCATAGGGTCATTGATTTCAAGCTAGAAAGAAGCTTGGAGATCATCCAGTCCGATCCCTGCATTTTACTAATGAGTGACTTGCCTGAGGGAACCCAGGTCCTCCTCCAAATCGAGTGGTGGAGTGACTTCCCCCAGACCATACAGACAGCAAATGACTTTCAAATCAAGGTCATCCGACTAAATCCAGAATCCTTCTCCAATATCCCACAGAATCTCAGAATTTGAGAGATGGAAGGGACCTCAGAAACCATTCTAGTCCAACCCATGCACCAAAGGAAATCCCACTAAGACATATTCTACAATTGCCCAAGTCTACTTAAAGACCTACAAGAAATTGGAACCCAATCGACCATCTTTCCAAAGCAGTCCATTCCACTTTTGGCCAGCTAGAATTGTCTGGAAGTTTGCCATGACATGAAGTCTAACTTTCTTTCTTTGCACAACTGCCCTTTAAATACTTCAACACCACTACCACATCAGTCAGTCAATTAACATTTATTAAGCAACCAATTTGGACCAGGTACTGTGTTAAGTGCTAGAGACACCAAGAAAGGCAAAAACAAAACCAGCTCTTGCTCCCAAGAAGCTCACAGTTGTACGGGGGAAACAGCAGGCAAACAACTATGTAGAAACAAGACATATTCAGGATAGATTGGAGGTAGGAGGGGGAAGGCGCTAAGATTAAGGAATACTGGGAAAGGCTTCTTACAGAGTGGGACTTTAACTAAGGCTCCAAGGAAGCCAGGAGGTGGAAATGAAAAAGGAGAGCATTCCAGGGATGGGGAACAGCCAATGAGGTGGAATATGGACTGTAGTGTTCAAGGAAGACAATGTATGGGAGGGGAATAAGGACTGTCCGGACTAAGCATGGAATCAAGGCTCTTTAGTATCCTGGTTACCATCTGGGCATTCTCCCAACTCATCAATGTCCTTCTTAAACTGTGGTGCCCAGATGGTCATGATGCCAACACCCCCAGATGAGGTCTGATAAAAGTAGAGAAGGGTACTCTCCCTCCCTCTGCTTGGGAGCTGAACCCCTCCCAATGCAGCCCAACATCTTAGGATTTGTGGCTACTATATCATATTGAGTTTGCAGTCCACTGAAACCCCCAGATCTTTGTCAGAATACCAGCTCTCTACCCATGCTTCCCCATCTTATACTCGTAGAGCTGAATTTTTTGTGCTCAAGTGTAAGATTTGACCCTTAGCCTTCCTTTAATTTCAGCTTATTAAGATTTCAGCCCAATGCTCTGGCTTGTTGAGATAGTTTTCAGCTCCAAACTCTCATTCCCAGTGTCCGTGCTCCCCACTGCGCGTCATCTATCCATTTCAAAGAATACCATTTCTGCCTTTATCCGATATTTAACGTTTATATTTAACTTCTTTATATCATGACTTTATTTTTATTTTTAATGTATCATAATATTTCTATTTAATATTAACGTTTATCCAAATATTGGATAAATAGCACAGCGGTGACACATTTGAACACAGTTATGGAATCTCATAGAACTAAAATGAGACACTAAATTTTCATATGCACGGTAGCTATTGTACAGGCTGCCAGCAAAGCCTTCTCTTTAAAATATTGATTAGGGGAAAAAAATGCCATGATGCTCCAGATTCTCAGAGAGTAATAAGATGCTCCCGCAGCCGACTGAGAGGACGTGAGCCACTCCACAAAGACGTTCTTCAGATGAGTGCACACGCAGGAGGAAAGCTGCATGAAGGCTGGTTAATTATCTAACACAGAAAGGATATTAAGCAATGTCAGACTATTGCATCCTCATGAAGCCGAATACTTCCTCAGTGCTGCCTGCGCCTGAGTGGTTTTTTCCCAGCTCACTCCCTAGAACTCTCTTCTTGCAAACTGCAAGGCAAATATTGACACTCAGGAACAAATGGTACTCGAGGCTTCCGATTTCCAGGCTGCATCCCCAAGTATGTCCATCAGCACAGCACCATCTAGTGGCTTCGAGAGAGAACGCTCGGGAGAAACGCTTACATTGGGGAAGGCCCAGGCCAGTGTGGATCCCAATGGAACTCTGGAGATGTTTTGTTTTCTGGACTGATTTGCCTCTAAGGAGGCCGTGCTTACACTTGTAAACCATTTACAGATGAAACTCACTACTATTTCACAATGCCTTTTTTTATCTCTTTTGGACACTGTCAACCCAGTGTCCAAGATGTGGCCTGTAGGCCACGGGCAGCCTTCCTGACCCCAACATGTACCCAACTTTAGGCAAAAAAGCCATATTTAAGAGCAGACCCAGAAGAGTCTAGACCACGGCAACAGCCCTCCTCTCTCAGTTTCCTCCCTTTTCAAATCCATCCTCCCCCTAGTAGCTGCTAAAGGCACAGTCTGATCACATGCCACCCCTTCTCAATAAACTCTACTGAATGGATCTCTATACAAACTGGTCCCAACCTCCCTTCCTAATCTTTTTGTACAACAAACACTCCCCTCCCTGCACTTGGCGGTCCAGCCAAACTGCCCTTTTTTCTCTTACCATTCTTCCTACATTATACTCCACCTTCAGACTGGGTGACTACCACCGGGTATCAGGCTACCAAGGCTTGAATTAATCATTGAAAGACATTCATGTCATTTGCATACACTGCCTATTACCCCTGGTGGCAGGGCTACTCTACTCTCCATAAAGTCCTAACCCTAGCCCACCCCTACCCCCCTCTTACTATCAGGCAATGGCGTCGTCTCCTACATTAGTGAGAAGATGAGTCCTTTAGGTCTCATCCTCCAAGCTCCAAGCTTCTGCACCTTCACTTTCCCTCTCTTGCTTCTCTCCTATTTCAAACAAAGAGATACCTCCTTGCCAAGGCTAATCTTCCATCTTTGGGCCTGATCTCATGCATCCCTTCCTCCCTCCTCTGGGACTTTCCTCCATCAGGCATCCCTTCTCTCTTGCCTGAATCCAATCCACTAAGCACCGATTATGTGTAAGGTGTTTTACTAAACACTTGAGATATAAAAACATAAAGAAAAACCTGTCCCTGTGCTAAAGGAGCTTATATTTATTTGAGTTTATAGTCTACAAATTCCTTTAGATGTGCCTGTCAATATAGTCAAACCTCCTCTGTCTTGAAAATCCATCCCCTCTGCCACCTCAAGCTACCATTCCATCTCTCTTTTCTTGCCAGGATAGTTCTAAACAGTCTATACTGGTCACCCCAACTTCCTTACCACTAACTATCTCTTCAACCCTATGTAATCTGGTTTTGAATCCTGCCACTCTAATGAAAAGCCACTTTCTCAAGAAGTCACCAGTCAATGACTTCTTCATCACCCGATTCAATGGTCTTTTCTTGATCCCTTCCTTCTTGACCGTTCTGAAGCATGTGACCCTACTCATCACCAATTTTTCTCATGATTTCCCCTAGTCTCGTTGGTTTTGGGGATACCGTACTCTCCTTTTCTCCTACTTCTATCTTTCTCCTTTTCTGACTTCTGTTCCTCTTCCTACTTTCTAAATTTTGTGCTCAAAACCTCTTTTCTTCATACTATAAACCCCCTCTTTTGGCAAGTCAGCCACTCCAATGGCTTCAGACACCTCTATACCAATGACTCTCAAATCTACATCTATAGTCCTAGTCTCTCACCTAAGAACCACACTTGCATTTTCACCTGCATATTTCCAACTAAATGTATCACTGGGATTTCAGGTTCAATGCATCCTAGGCCAAACTCATCACCTCTGACTCAAGAGAAGCTTTTTTCTATACTATCCTATGAAAAGTGCCTCAGAGCCTTGCTCACGGCGGGAGCTTGATCAATGTTTGATGAATTCTTTCTGTTTTTGGTGCCCTCCTTCTTCTACCTGCTCAAGCTTAAAAGGCATCCTTGAATCCCTTACTCTTCACATATTCTAACAATTCTTCCTTCAACATCTTTTACGTCTTTCCCCTCCTTCCTATCTCCATTGCCACTACCATAGGACAGTTTTTAATTGCCCTTCACCCCATCTATTGCAGTAACTTCTTTTTACCTCTAGTTTCTCCCTGCCCCGATCCACTCAACACACCCTTGCAGGCCTGCTGAAAGCCTTCAGTGTCTCCTCAACTCTGAGAAAATATGGTTCAAAGCCTCTTAGTCTGCTATTCAAAGCCTCTGCAATCTTCCCCAACAATCTCCAACCTACCTTCCAACATGTCTCCCATTTCCACCTGCAGTTCTTCAACCTTCCAATCCTTTTACATCAAGATGGGACACCAATCACTTTGATTCAACTTAGAAATTAGAGATCCCCTTGTCTAGCCTTCTTATTTTTCAGATGAAAAACACTGAGGCGCACAGAGTGAATGCTCACAGAGGTAGCTAGTGGAGAAGCAGCGTGTCAATGACAAACCCTGGTCTCCTACATTCTAGGGCCATGTTCTTCCCAATACTCGGCACTACCTTAAAACACACAGTCTGTATCACAGGACTAGAGAGAACTTTCAATATCACCATACTCAACCACCTCATTTTACAAATAAGGTAACCAGGATCCAGAAAGCTGAATTCACTGCTCATTATCACATAGATGGCAAATGGCCCAGTCTGGATTCAAACCCAGATCTTCTGGCTCCTAATCCATTGCCCTTCTCACTGAACCAATTCACATTTGGAGCATACCAAGATGATGGAAAAACCAGAATGGAGGCCAGCAGATGCTTCTATCTTCAACACCAGTTAGGAGCTGTTGCAATTCCCAGCTCTGTCTTCCTGCCTCAGGCTGTACAAAACCTAGAAAGCAAATAGTTGCCACAAGGCATATATTCTTATGTTACCAAGCAGCAAATCCCACTAAAAATTAGAAAAGGCAACTCTATCAGGGGGACCAAAAAGAGCCAGAACTAGCACAGGCAGCAGGAACTATATACTGACATCCTAGGGGGCACACTGCCCCTCTCCTTCCACATTGGGCTAGAGCTCCAGCTGGCCATGTTCCTCCCCTGTCCTCTCACCAAACCCCCAAGCTTTTGCCCCTATAGTTCACACCCTTCTAACCAGGGTGGGGCAGAGTGTCCCCAGCCCAGATGCCCCTTTCACCATGCAGGACACCCAGGATCAGCTCGGGATGAAACTCAGCATCAAAGGCAGCTGGTGCTGCCCACTGCGTTTTCCTTGATCTCTTTCTCTTGTGTCGCTTCCATGTTGGAAACTCACTGGAGTCTAGCTGTCTTCCGAACACCCCAGGTCCCTTGGTACCCTTAGAAAAGCTCACTACTCCTCCTCCCACAGCCCCAGGGGTACATGTCATCTTTTCTGGCATAGGACAAGGAGACGTACTACCTCCGTATTGTTTTTGTATCCTCACTGGCCAGCACATAACAGGGGCCCATTGATAGATGGACTGAGAAGTGTGTACTCTTCTCGCTTCCTGCTGTTACTCTCACTCCAAGGCTAGCTCACTTCTAGTACAGATCACTCTAAGTCCAACCACACTCAAGAGTGTCATGCCTTTTACACACACACACACACACACACACACACACACACACAACTGAGCGTGCCCAAGGGGCCAGAATTCCTAGCTATGGATCTGATCAAATATTTTCTATTTCATTTCCAGTCTATCTCCGAAAGGCCATAATGACTATTGAAAACTGGAAGCTGTTGTTGTAGCATATAAGGAAGTCTTCATCCATTTCCCCTCCTCATTCAGATTCTCCTCCTAACATCTACAACCAGCCCCTTGCCCCCTAATTGAGATTCTCAGCAAGAAGAAAACATTTCAGTAGAAATCATTTCGCGGAGAGAAAGGTTGACCCAGCCCCTTCAAGGACGCCGGTAACAACTCCAACGCTTCTCCCTGCCTTCACCTCCTCAACCCATGTCTCCTTAGAACAAGCGACAGGCAGGGAAGCTTGAGGGCTTCTCATGGGCAGTCGAATTGGCCCCAAACAAACGGAGGGTTTGGGGACGGCCAGGTTGGCTGAAGTCACTGGAGCCATCTCTGCCAGCGTACACGAGTTATTTTCACCCTTTCTGAAGTTAACATCCAACTATCTGATACTGTTTGGGAAGGCTCCAGTGCATGAGGCATCATGGCCCTCATGGTAGAGATTGAAGTCTGGGCTTGGCATCAGGAGAGACTTGGGTTCAGAGCCCATCTCCAATGCTTACCAGTAGTGTGACCATGGGTAAGTCATCTGATCCCTCTGAGCCTCAGTTCCCTCATCTGTAAAATGATCAGAGGGTTGGACGAGTTCACAACTCCACCAACAATGCATTAGTGTTCCAATTTTCCCACATCCTCTCCAATATCTATCACAAAATGAAGCATTTGTAAAGGACTTTGCAAACCTTGAGGTGCCACATAAATATTTGTTAACATGCTTGATTCTCACAATTACCATACAAGCCAAGTGCTATTATGCCCATTTTATGGATGAAAAAATGGAGCCTGAAAAAGGCTAAGTGACTTACCCAGAGTCACAGACAGAGCTGGTAAATGAATTTAAATTTGGGTCTACCTGGCATTCTTATACACTGTGGCACCCCCTCACTGCCAAAACCAAACTTAAACATACCCATATGCCCCCAAAGCCTTCTCTGTGTATTCCAACACTAATTTTTAAAAAGGAAACTGGGTACAAATAGAAAATAATGTTTCTTTTTTATGCAATATAACAATTATCTTGAACAGTCTTCCATTGCAAGGTCAAAAAGAGAGCCAAAGCCTTCAAACTGGTGTGTGGAATTCCTCTGATCATGGAGGTAGGTGATCCTGGCTGGGGTCTTGAAAAGCTCTATCAGTAAACCACACATCCTGGCAGGATCTACAAAGCTAGAGAGGCTTTGAATGTGGTGCTTTTGGGAGGACTTTGGTTAACTCTACTGTCTAAGGGCTAACTCTTCACCACCCACCCCCTACTCATTCAGGGAATCCCTTGCCCCAAGGAGCAAACACAAACCCCCTTATTTGACTTTTAAAGCCCTCCACAACCTGTCTCCTTCTTGCCTTTCCAGTCTTCCTACACTGTCTGCCCCATTCTATATTCTTCAGTCCAGCAACACTGGCTTCCCTGATGTTCTTCTCCAAGATGCTCCATCTCTTAACTGGGAGTTTTCACTGACATCCCAGCAGAATCTCTCCCTCCTCCCCTCTTCCTCCCAGCTTCCCTGGCTCCCTTGAAATCTCAGCGTAAGTTCTATCCTCTACAAGAAGCCTTTCCCAGTCCTCCTTAATCTTAGTGCCTTCCTTCTGAGATGATCTCCTACTTACTGATATGGAGATAGACAGATGCAGATATACATGTATCTCCTGTTTGTACAGTTATTTGCATGTTGTCTCTCCCTTAGATTAGGACTCCTTGAGAGCAAGGACTGTCCTTTGCTTTTTCCTTGTATCTGCAGTGTTTAATAAATGCTCATTGAAGAGCTGACCAGTCCTAGGAAGTGGTAGGCAGGGAGGGGGAAACTCACCACCAGGTTAGCCATGGGTCATTATTTTTTAGGACTTAGCAACTCTTGAAGACCTGCTAACTAATAGAGGGATTGTGATCTGTGTCAGCAGAAGTAGTGTTCATACTGACAAAATCACAAGTCCATCACATATTTAGATGGATACAGATAATAAACTATCCGGAATAGCCGTTCTGGAAGGGTGAAGAATACATACTTTCCCCATTGCGTTGACCCTCTTGATGGAAGAGAAACTCATAAGGTTCTAATCGATAGGTAGCTGAAATAGATGACAAACGCCCATACGAACACAAAGTGGAGCCCCTCAAAGAGATTCTGCAGGGATGGGGAACAGTCAGTGATAATTACCAGTTAGGAGATGTAGCATGTTGGAGAGGAGCATCAGGGAGGTCCCCTACAGCTTTTGTAAGAAGAATATGGCCACAGGCATGGGTTTTTCTCATTACAACATGAAGGAATGGGCCAATCCAGTCATTTTCATTGTGACATAAGGTCAACATTATTGTCACTAGGATGATATGCAAGAGATAAATTTAGAAGCATATTAAAGGTTTGGCCAGGTAGTCAAAGGCTAATAATATGCCAGTTATATTGAGACAGATAGCGATTAATAAGAAGATAACACAGATCACAGATTTAAAGTCGGAAAAGGCTTTCAAGATCAAGTCCAGCACCATAATTTGACAAATGGTAAAAATTGAAGTCAGGAAACATTAAATGAGAAAATGAATATGAAAAACTACGTAAAACAAATGTTAGCTTTTAAGTGACTTATCCAAGGTCATACAGGTGGAAATGGAAGAACCAGGGTTTGGAAGAGGACAGTAGGGGGAGAAGGGAGTAGACCTAGTAATTGAACAAAAGGCATCCATGTTGTACTTGGGCAAGCACTCTAAAGGGTAAAAAGAATTCACCATCTCTCCTAGCGAGGGCAATTACAGATTCTTCTGAGGTATACCACTGAGCTAATTAGCCTAATGACCCCAGGAGCTCTCTAATGGACAAGGAGAAAGGTAATATTGATTGCAGGGCAGGACAATTCAAAATAGCATCTGTCACCGGAGCTGTTAACTAGCAAGTCAGGTCAAGTCAACAAGCATTTACTATGGCCTACTATGTGCCAGGAACTATGTGAAGCCCTGGGATGTGAAAACAGTCCCTGACTTCAGGGAGTTCACAGTAGTCTACTGAAGGAGACAACAAGCAAATAATTATGTACAAGTGAGACATACACAGGGTAAACTGGAAATCACCTCCAGGGGAAAGCACTGACGAAGGGCACTGGGAAAGGCTCCTCATGAAGAGGAAATTCAAGCTGAAACTTGAAGGAAGCCACAGAACCAGCAGGAAGGAGGGGGGCAGTCAGTGCAAATGTCCAAAGCCCAGGAGTCAGGAGATGCAGGCATTTTCTTGTGCCCGAGGAAGAACAAGGAGGACAGTGTCATTGGATCAGAGTACACACGGAGGAACCAAGATGTAAAAACCTTGGAAAGGTAGAAAGGGATTAGATTATGAAGGGCCTCCAAAGTCAAAGAAAGGATCTTATATCTTATATCTTTGGGACCCCCTAGAGTTTACTGAGTAGGGTAGTGACATGGTCACACCAGTGCTTTAGAAAGATGACTTTGATAGCTGAATGGGAGAGACCAAGGCTTTGGCCGCCATATTACTACATGGACTCAAGTCGAGTTTACAATCCACTAAAATGCCTTGATTTTTATCAAACAAAGCACCATCTACATACCTCATTCTTTACCAAGGTGATTTTCTATATGATGAGATGAAATGAATCAAATTTGAGTAAAAAATGGTGAACTGATGAAAGAGTAGGTGGTGGAAACTAAGGCCTGAGAGGTGAAGGGGTACGAGGTGTTGGTAGACAGAGATGTCACAGAGCATGAAAGCCAGAAAGGCCGATTGGTGCTGGTTATCGGAGACTTTTAAGAAGGCAGTTCCAGGAGAATATGGGAGATGGGAGGTGGCATGTTTTGTACAGATACAGAAAGTCAGGTGAGTTGACTGGGAGAATGAGATGGAGAAGCTAAGGAAGGTGGGCTGGAGTCAGATTGGAAAGGGATCTAAATGTCCAATGGTCACTGGCAAGTGTGGCCCTGGGCAAGTCACTCTACCTCAGTTTCCTCCACTGTAAAATGGAGGTCACTACCTCCCAGAGTTGCTGTGAGAATAAAAGGAGATATTCTTTGCAAAGTGCCTAGCATGGTGCCTGGCATAGAATGGATGTTGTACAAACACTTCCTTCCTTCTTTCCTTCTGAACACTGGGGGGGGGAGCCGTGTTAGAAGCAAAAGCAACGAAAGCAGAATTTAGATCCAACCTTTTTACTTCAAACCTTGTACTTTTTCTACCACTCGCTGCCTCTCTCTAAAAAGGGATGGATTGGGATGTCCAGAGAGCAGCAGGACTGTCTGAGTCTGTGGAGAAGCTGAGCTATGAATAGCTGACCTCAGGGTCCCCTCCACCCCCAGGACACTGATTCTAATGGGTCACAAGGCCCTCGTCAACCTCTCTGCCCACTCCTGGAAAAGCACGGTAAGATTCTGATTTCTAAAGGCTTTCAAGCCCTCTCCCTCCTTGCCTGAATTATGGTTTTTTTTTTAAAAAAGCTCGTATAGAAAACCACTCGACTCCTCCCAATCTCACAAGAGGAGTGAACAAGCAATTGAAGAAAGAAGAGGGTCACCTGACAGAGTCTATTTATAGGCTGGGATTGGTTGGAGGACTCAGGTGAAAAGACTAATTCTACTCAAGTGCTTTTAAGTAGGGGAGGCCTGATGTTGGCAGGATGGCTCTATTTCCTAAATGTCAACCATTAACTCTTCTGTCCTCAAATAAATAGGAACCAGAATGACACTTAGCCTGTCAAGGCATGAGCCAGGGACCAGAGCTCGAGCTCAGACCTGGGGCTTCCCAGAAGCCTGCATGTGGGCTGGGAACAGCCATCTCTCCTCTGAGAAGCATTTGGGAAAATGTGGGGAGCAGTTAGCTGCTGAGGCAGGCAAAAGCTTATTATTGTTCTACGATCAGTTTATATGCTTCCCAATCTCATATGTGATATTCTTTCCAGCACAAGAAAATATAATACCTCAGACATGGTCAATATGTTGGTTTTGCTAGACTGATTTTTTTTTCCTTTTTCTTCTAAAATTTTTGTTATGAAGGAAAGCTTACTGGGTGAAGTGTGAGGGATATATTCAGAGATAAATGTGATGAAAAATCAAAAGATATAAATACCAAATGACAGAGTTGGACTGGAATCTGGGGTTCTTAATGTTTTGAGTGTGTTAGGAGCTTGTGGTATAATGAGGGAGACTATATGCAAACAACGATGCACGAGGAAGCTACTGACCAGATAAACTGGAAAGAGTCTCAGAGGAAAGGCTCAAGCAACAAGGGCATCCAGGAAAGGCTTTAGGAGAGGGATTTTAGTGGGAACTCGAAGGAAGTAAAAAAAAAAAAAGCAGGAGGGAGAGTCTCCTATGAGAGAGCAGGACAACTGTGTGGAAGACGGATAGGGAGAGGTTTGGGGCAAGGAGACCAAGTCAAGGGAATTAGAGTGGACTAGGGGTGAAGCAATGAAGACCCGCACCAGGCTGACAGAAGCGTTAGAGGAGAGGGAAGGTATGTGCTAAAGATGTTACCCATGTAGGATGGACGAGCCTTGGCAACTGATTGGAAAGACAAGAGAGGGTGAGAGAATGAGGCAGTGAAGATCATCATACCTAGATTTTGAGCCTGGGTGACTAGGGATGGTGGTGCCCTCAATAGGCAGGTGAAGTCTATAGATGCCTTCTCAGAATAATGTTTTAAATGCACAAAATAAAATACATAGGATACCAAGGAAACCAATTATATTGAAATCTAGTTACCAAAATATAAAAAAAAAATGTTCTGTACTGCCCAGGTAAAGAAGTCCTGAATAATCTCCAAATTCTGTTCTTACACTGAATCCTATCATCTGTTTCATCAAATCTCACCAAAATCATCTTAGAAATTTCTACGAATGAGTAAACTGAGGCCCAGACTAATTGAGTAGCCTGCCTAAGGTCACACAGCTAGTTAGTGGCATAACCCAATTTAAAATAACAGGTGTTCTCATTGCTAGACCAGTGCTCTCTCCTATAAACCTAGAGTTTGTGTACAATGACTGAAGTTGGATTCCAAGAATGGAAAATGTACAAATTGTACTCATTGTATTCTACAATCTAAAATACTTTGAACAGTCCTATTGCATGTGACTACAATCAAAAGATGGGGCTTTGTAAGGAAAGCTGGTGCTCTGCTATGAACTGCACCTGAGGACTTGGCTTACCCACAGGAAATCCATTCGGGCCGATGCCACCCACTTTTCATGTACAGTGAAGAGGATATTGATCCAAAGTTCAAAGCCAACAATTGCACCCAAAAGGCAATTCAAGGTTATTATTTCTCAGTGTAATTTCAGATAGCACAAGAACCCCTGTGACCAACAGACAAAAGGCTGGCCATCACAGTTTGTCCATTTCCAACAAACTTTAAAGAGAATTAGTGATACTGTTAGAAGGAAGTCCTTGTGTCCAAAAGTAGAGAAACAAATTATACTCAGAAGAGTGCTTTGCCATGACTGTCTTCTTCCTTAAGTACTTCCAAAGGACCTGCTCAGTTCCCAAACTGTGGTTAAGCTGTACGTTACTTTTTAAAAAACAACAACAGCCCTGCTTCAAAGAGCTTCTGGTACTTAAAATTCAATGCCATTAGTCCCAGAGCTCTGAGTATATGTACAATTCTGCTAGGCCTGACCTTGCCTGTCACTGTCGAAAGAATTGAAATATGATATTCAAAGGTAAAGATTATTAAAAAAACCTTCATGGCACTGAGTCAAGCTGAAAGGAACTGGGAATAACAATCCTTGACTATTTTAAATGAAAGAGGAAAATTCTCTTTAAAGTATACCTGAGTGTAAGACTCCTGCTACACTGGAGTGCATTCTCTGGTCTAGTGTCTTTGGGGCCAGAAATAGATAATATGCTGCCCAATGACATTGATAAGACTGATTAGAATGGATCTTTGGGGATCAGAAATTATTAGCCAGGGTATGGTTAGCAAAGACTGTTAACTTTGAAGGTATACATTATCATTTAGCCATTTTTAAAACTCAGTAAATAAAAAATTGTTATACTTTTTTCACAAAAGAATAAAAGATGATCAGGAAGGTTAGTCTAACATGCTATCATGTTAACACCAAAATATGTTTAAATAATAAACCCTCCAGCCCCATTAGAAATCTCAGAAAGGTATCCATTCTTTAATTTTTCTTTTTAAATTTTTTCATTATGAACTTAATCATCAAAAAACAAACATTTCAAGATACAAAGAACAAAAAAGAGGATTGCCTAAGAAACCATTCCTTATTCTTTAAGTGTGAAATACTCAGCATCAGAGCAAAATGCCCCCATCCTTTCATGTCCTCCATTCCAGAAGTGCAAGAGCTTCTCAAGTATCCATTATAGTCACTTATCCTGGGTTCATAAGAGTTATAAAGAACCTTTTTTTAAGTATGAGTCTTTGTTTTGTTACAATTTCTATTAGTTATATTTAAATACTGTCTCTAGATATCAATTTTGTCATAACAAATATCAATTCAACGAAAATGTCTATGACCAGTCTATTTGTAACCCCAGTACAAAGTCCATTTGCTTTCAGCACTATGCTAAGGAGCAGTGTAATGGAAAAACGGGACCAGCAGTCAGTAGAGTGCTAGGTATGAATCCTGATATTTACTAGTTATGTGGCCATGGGAAAATCCTTCCTCTGAGCCTCAATTTCCTCATCTGCATAATGGGAATAATTATGTGTATTCTCCTTCTCACAGGGTTGTTGTGAGGCCCATTTTGCAGTCCTTAAAAGATCCTGTGGATTCTTTTATATATTGTTATCCTAAAAAGTTTTAATGCAATCTTAAGCCATTATAGCTTAAAACTTTACTAAGACTTTTGGAACATGCAAAACTAAATTCCAATAACTAAATTGAAGGCTCTTTTTTTCCCTTCCTTGGACTACAAATCTATGTCCTACTGGAATGTTTCAAAACTTTGTAATTTTTCTGTTGATGTCGTAGCTAATTAACTAAGGCTTTCAAAAAGGGTAAGATTTATTTGTGATGGCTAAGGCAGTTTATTAGTGGTCATAAGTAAATTTATACAGATCCTATGTAGAATCCACTATCCTTTATTCTAAGAATCTTAAAATGGGGCGGCTAGGTGGTGTGGTGAATAGAGCAATGGCCCTGGAGTTAGGAGGACCTGAGTTCAAATTCGGTCTCAGACAGGTGACACTTAGCAGTGTGATCATGGGCAAATCACTTGACCCCAATTGCCCTGCCTTCTCCCCTCCAAAAAGCAAAAAAAGAAAAATCTTAAAATGGGTACAGAAAAAGTACCATCACATATTTGCAAATAGTTGTGAAAATCCTTTGTTTTCTTCTAAATGTTTTTACTTTTTAGAATAAATTTTTATTGCTATCTTTTTGTTTTTATATCAGCAAAATGTCTCCCTACATCCCTCCAGGGTATCTAATAGCTTTTGATTGACAAGCTTACTTACTGAACTTTATTTGCATTTAAAATCAGACAAAGTTTCTAAGTATAGTTTGGAGTACACATAAAAATGAATAATGGGAATTAGAATTCTAAAAAAATAGATTTTTGTCTTCTAAGCTGTTTCACAAATCTATTTTTTCTCTTGCCTCTTTTCATACATATATACACTGGAAATAGTTTAAAACACACACACAAAAATTACCCCTGCATCTCTTTACCAGAATTCCAACAACCAACTAGGGCATGTAATTCGGCACAATTTGTAGTTATAGGTTCCTTGAAATAACAGTTCCTGGTTTGGTTCACAGCCAGGAGTCTACAGCAGGTTCCTGTTAGCTCCAAATGAAGAAGCAGGAAGGGATGGAAACCAGCTCAGCTGAATGGAATCAAATAAGAACCAGTAACAGGAAGCTGAGGGTGAGGCCTGGGGCTTTATAAGCAGAGAGAAGCCTCAATCCCAGAATCAGAAGCAGGTTGGAGATGGAATACTTGAGATTTGGGGGTGCTCATCTTGAAGTTTGGGGGTGGAGGGGCACTTTCCAGGGCCTGAACAACTTCTTTGGATGACAGGATACTATAGCAGCATAACCAAGAAATATTCCAGTGTGAGGTCAGTTAGGGATTCTACTCTTCTGTAAGACCAAAGGCTTTTACTTGGAGACTCTTCCTTTTCAAACATAAGCTTTCTCTCCCTGTCAGCCTTGACCCCCTTGGATGAGAAGGATGTAGCCGTTATCTTAGTCTCTAAACAGTCCCTCTTTCTTGGGGTTTCTTTCTAACTCAATTCTCTCTGGCTAGCATTTCTTTTTTGTATCAGGTTCCAAGATCGGCACTGATGGAAGTAGTTTCCATACCAGGATTTCCCTACATTTAAAAAACTATAAATCCTGAAGGGAGGAGAAAATTTTGTAAAGTAGAGGGATGTTTCTTGAAACCCCATTGTGTCAAATCAATGTATAGGATGAATATAGGGTTTTGTTTTTGTGTTTTTTCTGTTTTCTATTAGCCATGTGATAGTCAAGTCTTAACTGCTCCAACTAGATTGACATTACAAAGGGCCCAAGGTTATGTCTAGAGAAAAGACAGTTCTGCTGTAGTTCTACAACGGTCAGACCCTCTTTGGGGTACTGAGTTCAGTCCTAGGTGCCACATTGATAAGCTGGGAAACCGAGGAAGGGACCAAAATGGAGGAGAACCTTGGAAATCATATCTTATGAAAATTGTTTGAAGGCGCTGTACCTGTCTAACCTAGAAACAAGAAGGATTATGTCACATATTTGAAAAGGCTGTCACAGGGGAGAAGGTTTAGGATTATTCTTCTTAGCACCAGGACTATTGATCAATGGTTCAGTAAATTCAGGTTTTATCATAGGGAAAAGCTTCTTAAGAATTGACCATCTAGTAAAGGGTTCAGCCTCAACAGAAGTCGCCTACTAAAGGTTAGATGGCCATATGTCTGCAGTACTGAGAGTGTACTTAGGTAAGGATTACTGAGTAACTAGATTTCCAGTAAAATGTACTTCTGAGAAAATCTGTCCTAATTTCTTGAAATGGCACCATATTGAGCTATATCTTCTCTGACCTTAATTATCCTTTCTTTCTAAATGTAGGTATTATTTATTTGAATGTTTACTTCTAGAACTTGGTCAGACAGATAGGTCCTAAACCATAGGAATCTGTAGGAAATAAATGCCTAGGTCAACAAAGGCATGGGAGATCTACTTTCACAACTTTTGTTCACTGAGGATAGAAGGATCTGAGTCCAGCAACTTCTTTCTTTGCTAATCTTTTTACTAAAGTTCAATGACAAAGTTCAGGTGTGGTGAAATTGACTTGTTCTCAATCCCCTAAAATTTCTTCCTTCATTTCTTGTAATGTCCCATTTAGACCAGGGATTTTTCTCCTTCTTGTGTCCTGGACCCCTTTGGCAATCTGGAGATGCCAAGGGACCCTGTCTCAAAATCATCTTTTTAAGTGTATAAAATACAGAAAATTACAAAGGAAGCCAATTTTGTTGAAATACTGATCAAAATACTTTTTAATTAATTCATGGATCCCAAGTTAAAAAACCCTGATCTAGAGCAAAAGACCAGCAAACTTTCCTTATTTCTTCTTTCTGGTTATTTTTTTTAATGGGGGGAGAAAGGAGGAAGAAAAGATTAAAATAAAATAATTGAAAGCTGGTGTGATAATGCATTTTAGGAAATGTTTTTTCAAGTTTCCAATTTGGAGTTTAAGTTGCCTTGATTTTGAAGGAAGGGCCCTATAGGGACTGTACCCCTCCTTCCACAGAGTTGGAGGTGAGCTAGGACTCCCAAACATCTTGCTTTCTTGAGGTGAGAAGTGGGAAGAGGCACGGACTGATTTCAACCTCTAGTAAACTTACAGCAAACGTCTTAGTCCTGAGAAGACCGTTGGCAATGGACTTGCCAGCCAAAGACAGGAAAGGAGTACCGTGTCCTGTAAAAGAAAGGTGGTCTCTCCCCTTTCCCCTTGAAAAATGAAAGTAGGAAAACATACCCAAATGAGATAGGGAGAGACATGATGCAAGAAATAGGTGTGTATAAGGAAAAGCAACCTCATTGTGGATTTTTATCACCCGAGTTGCCTAATTTGAGCTTAAAACTTCTATTTTCCCAAACGGTGAAAGGAGTGAGACAGAGGCAAAAACAAAGAACCTGGGTGTCATTCACAAATGCTTCTGGGAATTATCTAGAGGCAAAAAAATTCCCCAAAGAAAATAATGAACAGTTTACCTTCCGAAATCAAGGATCACAAATCTGTGCCAGAAGAGGCCTCTAGTCCAAGCTAAATGACTTTACAATTGAGGAAACCAAGGCCAGATATTGGACCTCTGGTAAATTGTTTACTTAATAAGACATTGTGACTTGTATTAAGCATAAGGGGCAGGGCCTCTAAACAAATGCTGAATGTCCTCTTCCAGTATGGGGCAGAAGAGATGTCTTCAAATATGGGCAGAATTGGCTGCTAAGGTTCCCTCCCAGTTCTGAGATTCTGACCCCACCATAATCGAGGACTAATCTGTATTTTGCTTGAAAAGCCTCAAGGGGAGGAGAAGACAGGTGGAGGAGAGATTGGCCGGTGCCTCTATCTAGTCCCAGATGGCAAAACTAGGAATAAGAAGTGACTGACATTCCAGCCTCTTCCCAAAGGCCATCCAAACATGGTGGAGTCTTCCCCTCACTCCCCCCCAAAAGACATCAGTGGGTAAAAGGAGCTGCCTAAGTTTCCACAGACCTCTTAAAACAGAGAGACCTTGAAAGTCATTTAAAGCATGACCTGAATGGGCACAGTTGGTCTCTATGAAGCTTCCAAGTAACTTGATTTTCAGTAAAAATGTACTTTGGAGAATCTGCAAAGCAGCCTTTCTGAAAGATACACTTTTGGTTAATTCTAGACTCCAGCAAAAAATTGCTAAACTTGGAGTTAACAGGTTGTTGAAAGGGAAGTCAGAGCAGGTGCTAAGGACACTGCATTAAGTTAAAAAAAAAAGTTGAGTCTGTAGCTAATTAGCTCGTTCGTGATATGACTAAAACATGAGCTGTGGTCTGATCTGCCTCTGGGGTGGGAAGTTTTTCTTTTCTGCCCTAGATCCATGCCTGCTTCCTTGCCTGATTACCTGTGTTCCTGCTCCCACACCTGGATAACTTTGTGCTTGAGTTGGCCAAATGGTTATTTGTTCTTTCCAGGTACACTTAGAACTTGATTTCTGTATTGTACAACGTGCAATATCAGATATCGGACTTCCATAATAAGATATACTGGATTTATCAAAACATCTGGGTTGAATCTTTATAATTCAAAGTATGTCTTGTTTGGGGTTTGGGGGGGGGGGTTAGTGGCTTTTTTCCCTCTTATTTAATGTGACTGTGAGAATATTAGCTTTGTTGGAGGCTGTAAGGAAAAAAATCATCACAGAATTAAATTTAAAATCACCCAACAAAAATGTTGCAAAGCCTCGCCTCACTACATCTGGGCTCAAAAATTCTAAGATAGAAAGGTCTTCAGAGGTCACGTCCAAATGCCTCATCTGATAAATTAAGAGACTTGATTATGGTCAGGAAGTGGCAAAGATGGGATCTGAACCCAGGACCTCTTCCTCTAAATTGGGTGTGCTGTTCACTATATCACACTACTACTTTCACATTCTGGGTTTGTCCTTTCCTTGGCCCCAGGGCACTACAAAGACTATACTTGCATTTAACTGTGTCCAAGATCATAGAAACCTAATGGTGGAAAAGTCCAATGGGGAGAAATCTGGTTCCTCTATTTGCCTTCATCCTGGATAGCCCTAAACCTTCCCACCTGTCATGCGCAGGTGCACTAACAAATGAGGTCGATGAAATGAACTGTATCCCCAAACATCCTTTAAAAGACAAACCAGAAGCTTTCGTTGGTGCAATGGATGACAATTAATTGAAATTAGGGGTGACAACTGTTTACCTTTTTAAAAAAATATTTAATTCAGTATCTAGTTGCCTAATGATAGGAAGCACAGTCCTTGCCCTCAGGTGATACTAGAACATTTGGACAAATTTTTTGGTCCCACAGATTTGCATCCCATCCTAAAAAAAAGTTTAGTAGGGCTAGGAAGAAGAAACTGGCTAAAAATTATAGAGAGCTTTGAATGAGGAGCTGAGAGGTTCCTTTCACAAAGTTTTTGGTCTGTTTTGTAAAATAGTTCATTTTGTGCCCATGTCCTCTGTCCTACTGGATCCTTAACCCCTTAATTGACAATGTCATGTTCTCCACACACACACACACACACACACACACACACACACACACACACACACACACTCAGCACATGGTCTTGAGGAAATGATATATAATTTATAAAGGTTCTATGCATGAACCCAGGGATTTCCTTGGGTAGGAATCAATGCCCTTAAAGAGCTGACTATCCAAAAGATGTCTGATCCAAGTTTTTTGAGTTTTCTCTGCCTCTTCTCCCTACTTCTGACTGATCAAAATCCCTGCTTGACCTAAATTTCTTTTTTCCCCTATCTCATTAATAGAAAAAGCTCTAACCTTACATTTCTTGACCCATAGTTTTTTTTTCCTCCAATATCTTGGCTCAAAATATTCATTTCCTCAATCCACATCATCAGAAAATGCAGGACTACCTTCATTTAGAGTTAGAGATCCTGGGTTCAAATCCCAGTTGTCTCATTGCTTGAATGAATAAGTCCCATTTACATCCCAAGCCTTGGTTTCCTCATCTGTAAACTAAGGGAATCTGGCTGGATGACCTCTACAGTCTCTTCCAAAGAGCCTTCATTCTGTTGAAGCAGCACAGATCTTATTCAGCCCAGTGCAAACTCATTAGGTGACTAAAAGGGAAAAATGCCTGACTCTTATTCCTTTTGGATTTCAAAGGGCTTTTCTTACAACCTCCCTGTGAGGTCAGGAGTACAAGTATTAGTATCACCTTCTCATAGGCAGGATACTGAGATTTGTAGGTTGTGATCTGCCCAAGGTTATATCACTCAAACCCAGGTTTTGTGACTGTAAGGCCACCATGTTTCCCATTATACAAACTGCCTCTGACACTTTTCTTCCTCTTTTATAAAATGGAAGTCTTAATACTTGCCTGTCCATGGATTGTTCTTATCAAAAGAGATAATGTAACTGATCTGCTATATGCATGCAAACTATTATTAATCGCAGATACAGAAATCTCCAGGGAGAAAAACAACAGCTGCTGACAGCTCTCCTTCATTCTCATTCTCATTCCCCATCGGACTTGCTCTCATGCTTTTTGCATTTTCATCACAAAGATCTAATTCATTTATTTAACAGATATTTCATGAGGACTTTCTATGTATAGGTTGGTTCTAGGCTGCAACCTGCATGAGAGAAAGGGCAGAAAAAGCGAACAGAGAATAAAGAGAAACCTAGTTTGGTTTGGGGAGGAAGAAGCAGGAGAAAAATGGGCTAGGGCCAAGCTATGGAGGCCCTTGGCCACCAGGCTAAAGAGTTCAAACACTATTCAGTGGACAATGAAGAGCTGCTGGGAGGACGCCTTTGAGTGAAAGGCTGTTGTGAGTCGCTGTGTTAGAGGGGTGGAAAGAGAATGAGATTTGGATGTGGGTGGAAACCCTGGGTTCAAATTCTATCTCTGTCACTTACTGCCTGTGTCACTGTGGATAGATCACTTAATGTCTGTGGGCATCAGTTTCCTCATGTGAAAAAATAAGGGGACTGCAGATGGTGTCTGAGGTGCCTCTCAGCTCTAGATCTCTGGTTTCTTGATCAGACTTGTGTTTTAGGAAGCTTACTCCAGCTGCTTGTCTAGAATGAACTGAAGACAGAAGAAATTAGAAATGGGGAGATCAGGCAAGAGATAACTGTAGAGTCACCAGATGTAGATCTCTTGGGCAGGAGAGGTGAAAGGGAGAAGACAGAGATTTCTAGTGGTCTTAGCCCAAGTGACTGGGGAAATGTGGTACTAAAAAAATGAGAGAAAATGATCTTGGCTTTGTTTTGTTTTTTGTTGTTACTTTTTGTCAGGGAAGAAATAAGAAGAAAATTAGGTATTGGATAAAGACAAAAGTATGGCATCACCTAAAATAAACTAGGGCATCTGTGCTAAAGTTCTGAATGAACTAAGGATGATGAGAAAAGATAAAGACAACCATTTTTTTTTTCATCTCTATGGGGAGAAAGATCAAAGAAATAGTTCGGATGCTTAAGGTGAAACAGATGATTGACTTTAAAGAGGGCGCAGAGCTTCCCCCTCTTGGTTTGTTTTTCTTTTCTCTGCTAAGGGGAATAATCTTTGGACTAAAAAAAAAAAGACAAAAGACTTCCCAAGAGTTGATGACCAAGAAAGATAAAAATGAGTAAGAGAATATTTAACTGCTTTTGAGTTTGTCCTGCCCCAAGTGGTTTACACACACAGGTGATAGAAGAGCAAGATGCAATTACTGAACCAATGTCAATTCTTCAAGCAAAATGTGGATGGCCGTATGTTGGACAGGGGATTCTTGTTTAGGCATAGACTTGGGCTATGAGAAATATTCAGATGGGAAAGGAGGTTAGATGGCTCCCCTGGAAAGAACTGACTGGAGTCCTAACATCCAAGTTTGAAATCCCACTGCCTCTTACCATTTTCAATCTTGTTTGGTTACTTACTTAGCCTCTCTGAGCCTGTTTCCTCAACTGTAAAAAAAAAAGGGGGGGGCAAGGGGAATGGGAAGGATGAAGTTGGTTACCTGCTGAAGTCCTTTCTAGCTCTGGATCTGATTCTATGATCCTACAAAGTGGAGATTCTGTGACTGATAAGTAGCTGGACAGAGCCTACAGAGCTGATCCATTAGTACATCTTAGACAGATGCTTCAGGGGACACTGATCTTCCTCAGGAATGAACAGCTTCTGCAGCATTGGTTAAATTTTTTCAATGCTTTTAATTACTTCTCCCCGGAATAAAAATCCGTATTTTTAACACACTAAATGCTATCGGATAATCCCAGAATGCTACAGTCTCGGAAGGACCGAAGTTGTAGGTCATCCAAAGATCAATGGAGAAGCCCACCTGGTAGATATGAATGGTCTACAGCTTATTCCCAACCAACAACTGTGCAGAAGAAGCCATGTGAAAGATTTCAAAAGAAATGCACGATTAGAAAATGAGGTGGACCTACCTTTGTCTTTTCAGTGGAGCAACTAGGTAGTGAGACCAAGAGAGAGATGATGGGTGCCCCTTGTGCTGCACTGATCCACAAAGAATGTGAAGAGATCCAGAAAAAGTGAGTAGATTTCCTGTAGAGTAGAAATTCCTTACCTCAGGTCCCTAATGTGTTTGTTTGTTTTTAATAATTTTATTACCATAATTTGACATTGTCTTCCTTCATAATTTTATGTTTTTGATTTTTGTGCATTTAAAACAAAATCTAAGAGAATGCATAACCTTGCCCTGAGTGCCAAGGGAGTCCAGGACATTAAAAATAAAAAAAGCATTCAGAATTCCTAGGCTAGAGAAGTCATGAGAGGATCTGGACAGCAGGAGGAGGCATGAATCCCTATCTTCAGAGGACCTACCAACATGGGTGAGATGGCAGAAAAGTTACCAATCTGTTTTACTTCCTCTTTTGAATATTTCTACCACTAAATGAAGCTCAGATTATTTTTACTAGTGAAATCTTTCCTCTTAAATTACACTTGTATTATTATTGTTGTTATTGCTTTTTGGAGCACAACTGGGGTTGTGACTTGCCCAAAGTCACACGACTAGTGTGTCAAACATCTGATTTGAACTCAGGTCACTCCAGGGCCAGTGCTCTATTCACTGCGCCACCTAGCTGCCCTACACTTGAATTATTAATTTTCCCAACCTGGAGAGAATGAGTTGCTTTGACCATTATGAAAGAGTGGGTTGAGAATAAATACCTGTCTAATATTTTTAGCTTAGTGAAATTTTCTTCATTTAGTGATTTTTTTTAATTTTAGTGAATTTTTAATTCTATCAAATAGTGTGAAATCAAGTTCTTGACATTCATCATTTAAGTGTGTATTGGAAATGAGGCAGAGGGGAGAAAAGAAGAGTTTATGGACCCACTGTAAAAAAAAATTAGGTAGAAAGATAAATAGTTGACTTAGATGGAAGGGCACTGCTGTACTCTCTGACAGATTTAATTTGAAATACTGAAATGGATTTATCCTTTCATTAGAACTGTCTAGTGAGTAGAGAATGATTGAAGAACAGAGACAGAGTAGAATAGATCATCGACAAATTCATAACTTGAGCCCAAATCTAGTACCCTGATTTTGGCTACTGTATCCCTAGTTTGAAGGCCACTAGAATAGGGTGGAGGAAGCAGGTGCCCCAAGTCTTTGCTCTGTTTATTCTTTTTTGTTGTTTTTGCTACTAGTTGCTATTTTAACTCTGTATGATTCACTTTAAATTAAGTTTCTACAGCTGCATTTAAGCAGGTAGGTGACTTGGTGGACAAAGCATCTGGTCTAGAGTCAGCAAGACCTGAGTTCAAATCCAGCTTCAGATACCCATGAGTTGTGTGACCCTGGGGAAGTCACTCAACTGTTTGCCTCAGTTTCCTCAAGGATAAAATGAGGGTAACAGCACCTACCTCCCAGGGTTGTTGTGATATTTATAAAGCATTTGGCATAGTAACCTGGCACATAAGAAAAGTGCTTATATAAATGCTTATTCATGGCCCCTCCCCCATGTGCAAAATGCTGTTCTAGGCAATGGGAATGAAAGGGGAAGGGGAAAATGGGCAGAGTCCTAATCTCAAGGTGCTTACATGCTCCTGGTGGGGACAGAAAAGGACATGGACTATAATACAAGGCCCCATGGAAATTGGGGCAGAGATCCTGGTTAAAAAATGTGCTAGGTCAGAGGATGCAGCCTTCAGATTCTCAGGGGCCATTTTTGTTTCTGTTGTTAAATAAAGTTAGTGAATTCCAGTTAGTGTGTTTGCAACAAGGCCAACTAATAAGCCAGCTGCTTTCAACAACCTACTTAACAATCAAAATGACTTGTATTTTGTCCATATTTGAGTTTGAGCTTTTTATACATCATGGTCTGTCTAAAGTTATTTGATAGTTTATGGGTTTGTAAATCAAAACTTTAAAAAGATGGAGAGAATGTCATTTGGGGGAATCAGCAAAGACTGCCTGAAGAAGCAGCAGCTCAGTTGAGCCTGGAAATGTCTTTTGGTCCCTGGAAAGCTGGTACCTTCTGACTCTTAAATTTTAAGATCATTTTTGACTTGCTAAAGTTTAGTTCTTCCTGGGTCTAATATCATAACTAGTAGATACTCTAAGAATTTAGACAGGAATAAATTAATCCATCTTCCTCCAGGTCTTTAGGTATTTTCTAGAGTTTAGGAAGGAGGAAAGGGAGAAATATAAATCCAGTATCTTTTGGTAGCTATGGCTCTGAGGTCCCCTAGTGGAAAGAAAGCTATTCAGGTATTCCAGAGACTTGAATCTGTTCCTAAATATTACTGGTAGGTTCCATGACTTTTGAAGCAGAAATTTTTTTTTTTAATGCTTTGGTTTTTTCTGTAGTTGAACTAGATTTATTGATCTTCAACACTTATCAGAAAACCACGTATTAACTTTGGATGGACCTAGAATTGGATGATGTCCCTATAAAGATAGACATCTGATAATCTAAAATTGAATCAAGGATCCTGAACCTGTTGAAAACCAAAAATTCATTTAGGAGAAAAGATTAGGATGAGGAAGTACATATCAGAACAGTGCAAAATATTTCAGAACATTTTCAGGAGTATGTCTTGAGAGGGTGAAAATGTTTCTGCCAATAATACCACATAGAAAAGTAGAGAGGATCTATGAACTTTTTTTTTTTTTAAACAAAATCACCCTCTTAAAGCAATCCTGTAAGTGTTTGTTTTTTACCCAAAGGAGGCCATAGAGATCCCAGGTCTACAGTGGGCCATCCTAGGGTAAAGAGCAAGTGGGGGGTCAGCTGGAAGGGCTCATGATTGAGCAGAGAAGCTAGGAAACCCTCAGGCAGCATGGGGACAATGACGACCAGACTATGATCACACCCCCAAAAAGTAATTTGTCCCAGATACCATTTACATTATGGTTCTGCTAAGATATGATATTTAAATAAAGAATTCCCACACAATTCATACGGAGGTGATTTTCTTGTTTAGAAAGTATACCCTGGGGGTGGCTAGGTGGCACAGTGAATAGAGCACCAGCCCTGGAGTCAGAAGGACCTGAGTTCAAATCCAGCCTCAGACACTTAACACTTACTAGCCGCGTGACCCTGGGCAAGTCACTTAAGCCCAATTGCCCTACCTTCCCCCTTCAAAAAGCCAAAAAAAAAAAAGTATACCTTATGGGTTTGTGGGGAGGGGAAAGACAGCGTGCATAGTATATAGGCTGAAGTGTCTCATGTCATTTAAAAGTTGAGATATCCTTGCAGTGGTGGTGGCTGGCCTTTGTTCTGGAAGAGGACCAAAGGGACATCATTATCATCAAGTTGAGCTACAGTTTGTCTAACTGTGGCTTATCAGATCATAAAGGCCATCTGGTCTGATCTCTTCATTTCAAAACTAAACAGACCATGTTAAAAGTCATAACGGGCTGGGGAGGGAGGAATGGGAAGGAGAAGGGGCTATCAGTGCCAGACCTTAAGCTATTACTAGTTTAAAATGTCAATTGATAGAAACGATTAGCTATGTGGCATACAGAAGCAAATGAACAATACAGCATAGTCTGATAGACCTAAAGCCCCCAGGTCCTAGGGAGAGAATTCACTATTAGGAAAACAAGTCATCTGGCAGAAATGATTAGGTCAACATCTCAACATCCCAGGATAAAGTACAAATGATAAAGCATAGACATAAAATATAATAATTTATTATTATTTATATATTATTATTTTTAATTTAATAAATAAAAATAATAATCTAATATAGACATAAAATATAAGTTAGATGAGCAAAGAAAGAAATCACCTTAAATCAACAGATAGGGTCTAAGAATGTTAATAAAACAAAGGGCAAAATTGATAAACAAGGGATAAATGTGGTTATATACAAAGATCTAAAGCTTTTGTACAATCCTAGCTAAAATGAAAACCAATATTTGTAGCAAGTTTCTCTAAACACGATTCTTTTTCCAAATTCGCAAGGAACTGATTCAAATGAGCCGATTCCCGAGAGATTGAAGAGTCAAAGGATAGAAACAGGCAGTTTTCAAAAAGGACGAGATCCAAGTTAGCAGCAACTATAGGGGAAAACGTCGCACGTCACTAATCCGGGTTAAAGCAGCTCTGAGCTCTCATACCCATCAGATGGGCGAGGGGGCACGGCCGTCCTGGAAGGCGATGCCGAACTGCGCCCTCGGACCACGCTTATACCCCTCCGAGACCGAAGGCGCCCACGTCTTCAGAATCGACTCCCAGGAGCTCCACACACTGTGCGTAAGCGCCCCCCAAACCACGGGGCGCACCACGGGAACCTGCCGGGACGCGTGTTTTCTGCTTGGGGGGCGGCCGTGGGAAAGGGGCGCACGGTCCCAGGCTCGGCTCGGCCGCGCTCTCCGGCCCGCCGACGGCCCCGAGCGCGGCCCAGCTGCTCCCCAGGGCAGCGCCAGCCGGGCCGTGACCAGCCCGCGGGGCTGCACTCCGGGTCTGGTTACACGCGGAGGGCGGGGGGCTTTCAGCCCGTCCGTCCGGGACGCGTCCCCAGGGCGGCTGGAAGCCTTCCAGGTGAGGAGCGCTCCGCAGGGGCCGGGGGCGAGCGAGGGCCGGGGAGCGCGGCACGTGAGAGACGGGGCGGGAGAAGGCCCGACGGGCCGTTGGGGGCACGGCCTGGGCCTGGCCGGAGGGGCCCGATAGGGGGTGGCGGGGCTGCAGGGAGGGGGGGGGGGGGGAGGGCTTTCAGCAGGCATGGAGGGCGGGGCGACGCTGCAGGCGCCCAGCTGAGGCTGCCCCGCGTGACTCTAAGTGGGTCCGTCCTTGGGGCGGGTATGAGAAGCCGGGAGTGGGCACTGAGGAAGCGCCTGCGGGATGGAAGGCTGTCCAGGTGAGTGCGGGCAGAATTCGGGCCGGGGGTCAGCGAGGACCAGGCCACCCAACCTGGTCCGTGGTCCGGAGGAGCCTGGGGCAAAGCGGGCGAGGGCCGAGGCCGGCTGCTTCCGGCCAGCTACCCTCCCCCCCCCCCCCGCTCCCCCCTACCCGGGGTCCAGGCTGGAGGTGGGGGGAGGGGTGAGAAGCCCTCTAGGACTGGCGCAAAGGCTGCTGGGGCCTGGCTTCCCGCGCTAAGCCAGGGGTGTCGCCGAGCGTGTGGTCTCGGGCACACAGGAGGCGCTTAATAAATGCTTGTGGATGGATGCTGGGCCTCAGTTTCCTCCTCTGTCCAAGGAGAGGGGCATGTGGGGTAAGAAATACTGTATCTTCTCGACTGGGACCCCCTCAACAGACCTCCCAGCGCCTCCCGCGCTGGCCTCGCCTTCTCTGGGGGAGCCCCCTGACTGACAGGTCTCTCTCCGCTTCCCCCTCCCGCGCTGGCCTCGCTTTCGCCCAAGAGGTTGCCTCACCCCGCGGGGTTCCGGCCGGGGCTGGAGGCCGACAGGGATGCCGCACGTCACTTCCGCTTTCCGCTGCCACGGCCTCGGGGTGTGAGGCGCGCTAGTGGCGTGCGGCGACGAGCGAGGCTGGCGCGCGGTGGGGGACGGAGCCGGGGTGCACGTCGAGGCGGCGGCGGCGGCGGCTGCTTGGGGGTGGGGCGGGCCATGCCGCGGTTACGGTCGTGGGGTTCGGGGCCCTCGCGGCCCGGCGGCGACGGCGGCGACGGCGGCGGCGGCGGCGACGAGGCGGAGCGGGAGTCGGCGTCGGGCCGCCGCCTGTGCACTCGGGCCTCGGCCTCAGCAGCGGGGCCCGGCCCAGAGCCCTCCTCAGTCAAGCGGAGGCGGCGGCGACGCCGGCGACGGGCCCGGGAGGCCGTGGCGGCGGCGGCCGAAGCCGAGGAGGAGGCGCCGCAGCGGAAGCGCGGCCGCAGGCCCGGGGCCCGGGAGGTCCCGGAGGCCTCGGAGCAGCAGCCGGGGCGGGGGCCGGGCCGCAGGCGGAGGGGGGCGGCCGCCGCCCCTCCCGCGGGGCCCCGCGGAGCCCGGAGCGAGGCCTCGGGCAAGGAGAGGAAGCGGCGCCGCCGCTGGAGCCGCAGCCTGAGCCTGGGCCGCGGCGGGCCCTCGGAGCAGCCGCCGGTGTTGGGCCCCGACCGGGTGGGGGCCCACGCCGCCCTGGGAACGGTGGCCGGCCCCGAGCCAGAACCGAAGGAGAAAGGTGGGACCTTGGGCGCGGGCCGGGGAGGGGGCGCGGCGCGGCGCAGAGGAGGAAGCTGAGGCCGGGGCGGGCTGCGGGCCGCGGGCCGGGGCCTCCCTGAGCCCCGCTCTTAGTGGAAGCCGTCACACGGCCCTCGTCCTTAAGGTGGACACGAGCCTTTGCTTTGGCGCCGCCTGAAACGCTGGTTTTTGTCTTTCCTTTAGCAAAGAGAAAAGCCCAGGAAGGGTCGAGTGGGAGAGATGGGCCCCTGCCGGCGACCCGGGACTGCGGCCTGACGGCATCCTTGGCCAGCCCGCAGCCGTTCCAGACCCAGGAGCCCAGGGCGCCTAAGGGCGTGCCTCCGATGCCGGCTGGCCGGGAAGACTTGGCCCCCGACAGCAAGAGGAAGATTAGGATCACCAAACCCCGAGTGGCCCAAGCCAGGGACGGCCAGAGTGGTCCGGGGGAGGGCCCGGCCCGGGAGAGGGCCCCCGCAGTGATTCCAGGTGACTGTACTTGCCAACCCTTCTTTAAGGATTCCAGGGATGAAAGAAAGCCTGCTTTCACAAGTGGTGAGCATGTGCGTGTAGCAGAAATGGCCTCCAAAATAAAGAGAGAGAATGTGGAGACAGGTGACAGGAATGGTGCCCCTCCACTTCTAGGTGAAGAAAAGACTGCAGGAGGGAAAAAAGTGTTGCTAGAAGGGAACAAAGGATTAGACCATAATAGAAATAATGGTTTATTTTCATGCTTTCAAAATACAAAATACAAGCACTCCAAAGAAGTAAAAAGAGGAGTTGGGAGAAAACCCCGGAAAAGGATGAGATTGTCTGAAAAAATGGATGAAACTGTCACTGAGAGAAGTTTCCCAAATGTGGATAACAAATCAGATGAATTACTGTTGCAAGCAAAGCAAATGTTCGCAGAGAACAAAGACACTTTAGAGTTTAAAACAAATTCAGTTTTTGTAAGAAAGGATAATTCTCTTAGTCCTCAGGAACTCACTGAAGAGAAGAATCACAAGAAGATGAGTGCAAGGCAGCATGCAAATAATGCATTTGAGAAAACATTTGAACCCTGTGGTAGAAAAGAAAAAAATAAGACTATTCTAGAGCTCTTTGACCATAAAAGCACAAAACCAGATCAGTATTTTAAGTTTGTGAAAAGCCCTGTAGTGAAACTATCTCGAGATATATTTGATATTCCAGATTACCATCGAATTGAAAAGAAAGCTTCAGAAAACCTCAGTGAAATTGAGGAATTAAAATTAAGCTGTAGAAGAACAGTTCCAATGACTGGTAAAAGAATTTGGCCTTGTTATTCGTGTGCTAGGACATCTGTTTGGTCTCACAAAAAAGGTATCTTAATTGAAGCAAATGCCTTTTCTTCTGGGTCGCAAGAAAGTTTATGTCAAGGTAATTCTGATAGTCTGCTTCTAAGGAATGAATTCTTAGCTGGTAACTCCAAATTAACATTACAGAGTTTTGTTACAGAAGCGAAGAAAGTATCTTCAGGTAAAGAAAAAGGGGACATAAAAGCAAGATTTTTGTCTTCTGTCACTACACTGTCATCTCCTTTAATGGATATAGAGGAGCATATAAACAGCAGTAACAAAAAAGGGAAGTCAGAAGATCTGAGTAGAATTGAATCAGAGGTGATTTCTAATTGCAGTGGAAATTCTCATTTAACTAATATGACCCCACACTTGACAGTGAATCCAAGAAAAGATAAAGGAATTTCAGCAAAACTTAACCTGTCTACTTCTCACAGTAGTCAGGATGTCAACAATGGTACAGGCAAAATTTTGAGCAGGAAAGCAGCTCTTGCCCAGCAGACACTTGCAGTGCCAAATTTAGTGAAAATGCTGAACGCTGGGCAGCTGACAAACTTTAAAATTCCTTTACTCAAGAAGAATACAGAATCCAAAAAGGAGGTAAACATTAAATCGGAGAAGGAAGCCTATAGTCCCCTAGAGCTCCTGGACAATTTCTCTACAACAGAGATTAGGCAGAATCGGATGAAAGAGTTTGACAGTACAGTAAATCCAAATCCAAAGACTCTGTGCATCCCGGCCAGTGTCCCGCTAATACAAGCCAATCCTGATGAGATCTACAGTAAAAATTCTAGTGCTGTTTCTCAGAGCTTGAAACACCCTAGAACCAACCCACCTGAACAGCTACCTGAGGTTGTCACAGCAACTGCCCCTCCTACTCCTACCTGTGAAAAGAATGGCCTTTCTTCTGATTCTGGATATACAAAGAAAAGCCCTACCTGCTCACCTTCCAGGGAACCTCACCTCTTTGATTCTTTTATTTCATCTGGTGATGAAGAATCTAGAAAAAGCTTTGCAGAAATTAAAGTTGCATTTCCAGATATACTTAAAGCTTATGAAGATGATGTCCTTTTAATTGATGTAATCCAGGATGACCCAGACCTCTTTGGAGTTGAAGGGGAACCTTCAGTTACTTCAGATGATGCTTTTAAAAACCAGGAGCTTAATGGTACTGAAGACTGCCAAGAAATCAATTCAAAGCCTATGAAACTGCCGGAGAAAAGAGAGCCAAGCAGTGACTCTAGGTATGCCTGCCAGGAAGCCTGCCAGCGTGTAAAGAGGTACCTTTTTAGATGCAAAATAATGCAGAAGTTCAGGCTTGGGGTTTTGTTGTTTTTTTTTTTTTTACTGTTTTAGGTTATGCTAATGTATTTTCAGTTACCTGGGTGGTATGTCGATTCCCCCCCCCCCAGACTTTTAATATAATTTCAGATCACAGTACTAAGACTAGGAAATAACTGATAAAAAACAAAGTGGAAGTAAAGATTTATCTAAATCTTAGATATCAGGTTAAGTAAAAGTATCAATTATACATATATTTTTAAACCATTTTTTTCACGTAGCTGCTGCATTTGGAGAAGTTGTACATATCAATAGTGAATATTAAAATTGCTTATGTAGTTAATGGAAAAATATACTAAGCACTAGTAGCAAATAGGGTTTCCAGTATACTTTAAATTCCTTTCCTGTTTTTTGCTCTCTGGATTAATACATTTCCTTTCCCTGAAAGATGCTTTTTCCTTGACACTTGAAAAGCCTTGTGTTAAGGGGGAGGTTCCTTCTCCCATTTTGCTTTAATCCTTTAAGTGAATTGAACTTAATATTCTGTATTTAATATAGATAAAAGTATAAAGAAAAGTGTGGAGTTGTGTTATAGACTTTATCTAGAATTTGAAGCTTGCAGTTACTGTAATGGATTATTTCTCTTTACTCACTGTCCCATATGAGATTTCCTAGGAGACCAAATTTAATAAATATTGCACTTTAAACATAATTATAGACAACTTTCTTATTTTCTAAATAATGTTGACATCATTAAGCCTAACACATGGTAGTAAGTAGACACAAAGAAATGTTGTTAGCTACGAAAATCTCATTCTTTCTTAACCAGATACTGACTGAGGTAGTTCTCTGGCTTAAAGTTCAGGTTGGAAAACAGCACCTAGATGCCTAGCACAGTTCTCACTAAGTATGTGTACTTAATAGATATTTGAATTGCATTGAAAACTGCAGGTACTGTACAATCCTAATCTTTAAGGTTTAAGCAGATTTTTTTAGTCATTACTGCATTCTAATGTGATGTCATCATAAGATCATAGAGTTAGAAAGGACCTGATCTAACCTCTTTATTTTAGGGACTGAGAGGTTGATTTGCCCAGTCACATGGAGGAAGTAGGAAGGCCAAGATTTGAAGGCACATCTTTCCCGACTTAAGTGCTTTTTTACACTAACTAGCCCATTTTGCCTTAGTTCTCAAGGGGCCGTGAGCATAGTGAATTTGAAGACAGTTTTGAGTGAACTGTTCTCTGTTAATGTTGTGGTGCAAAATATGGAAATAATCACGTTGACTGGCCTCTCTGCATTTTACTTCAGTACCTCATGGTGCCTTATGAGAATTCTCCTAAGTTGGACTGGTGTGCCACCCCCCCCCCTTAAAAAACACCTGGTTGTTCACCTGTATTATAATAGGGAAAATGTTTTTTTCTGTATGTCAGAAGGTTAAATTATTTCAGTGGTATTTTCTGACGGTAATCACAAAACAAAATTCCATACATTCAGATGTATTTCCCTATTTCTTACATAGTTTTCAAGCTGGGTAATAAATACCTATATCTGCAATTTTTGGTGATTGAGAAACTGGAGTTTGAAGCTTTAATTTTGTAGAAGAGAAAAGCATTATTAGCCTCTGTCTTTGCATAAATTACCATTATTGTTCAGTATTTGTATTTGGAGAGTCATGTTATAGGTATAAAACTAGATGTGTGAGCCTAAGTGTGACATTAGCAGAAATGTTGTAACAGAAATACCTTTCATTCTCTTATCATGGAAGCTTGAAGTAGACTTCTAGATGAGGATGATCAGGTTCCCTGATATTCAGATACTTGGCAACATATACAACTTTATATTATGTTTGGTTTTTTTATTGTTCAGCTTTATATTGTCCTTTTTTGTTCTTTAAACAGGTCTTTTATTTCTACATTAGTGGTTTTTCCCAATTGTTTTTCTTAAAAAAAAAAACACCTGATATTTGTAATAACTGCTATGTTCTAGGCTAAAAAAAAACCTGATTTAAGCGATCAAATGTTATGGCTATTTTAGTATTTGCTTAAATATATTTTCTCAGTTTTGTAGATTGCTTTCAGTCTAGCTTTATTTGATATAATTTTAGTTGGTTGTAGGTTGGGCCTTGAGTCAGGAAGAGTTCAAATCCAACCTCAGATACTTGCTAGCTATGTGACCCTGGTTAAGTCACTTAATCCCTTTTGCCACTGTTTTCCCATCTGTAAAATGAGCTGGAGAAGGAAATGGCAAACTACTCCAGTATCTTTGCCAAATGTGGTTGCAAAGAGTTAGACATGCCTGACAAACAGCAATAGTTGGTTGTACCAGAATCTACTTAGGAATACTAACATTTCGTCAAAAATGTGTACTTTGTTTAATACATGTTTTAATGGAAATTTGAAAATATCAAATACTTCAAAGTCATCAAACTGTCCACCTGTTAGATTCTCATTATATTTTACATAGTATTAATTTCAAGACTGTATCGATTTTTATTGTTAATATCTGCCCTTTAAAACTGTTCATCACCATGACCAAATCTGAGACTTTTGTATTACGAGTTAATATTCTTCATCCTCATTACTGTAGTCTGCAGTTTCTTTGCCTTTTTTTTTTAAAGCCCTTTGCTAGCTTTGTTTCATACACGTCATACATGATTTTCTCAAGACTGGATTAATAGCATTAACTAACCTAATATTATATAGATGCTAATTTCCTGATTTTTAGTAAGTGATATACTCACTTTAATTTTGGTCTAAATGAGGGACTAAAGTAGATGACTATCAGGCTTTATCATTTCGTAGTAAAGAAGAGAGATATAAGGGGGAAAATTCAGACAAGAGCTTGCTTGGCTGTAGTGTCAGATTTCATCTGTAAGAGCAGACGTTCCTATTTGTGGCTCAGACAAGCACCTTAGTTCCTTGCTACTTTACACTTATAGACACAGGCAAAGGAGCCCTGTTTTCCTGGCAACAGATAAGAAGGCTCTTGGGACCTAGATTCAAACAGGTTCTGAGGGAGACCGAATCAGAATTTGAGATCTGGAAGAGACCTCAATAGTCATATAATCCAACACGTGACATAACTGATGTGAGTTGTCATCCACCCACTATACAATGCAGCCTATTCAACTTTTGAGAAGCTATAATTGTTGTAACTTCCACACTTTGCTCTTAGTTCTACCTCCTGGGGCCAAACAGAACAAGTCTAATCCCTCTACATAAACAGCCTTTCAGGTACCACATCACCCCATGTCTTCTCCAGACCAACTGATCCTCCTCTGGCATGGTCTCAAAGACCTTTAGCATCCTGCTTTGTAATCCCATCCCAGGGGTGTTCTTCAGATGTGGTGCCCAGAGCTGAACAGCTAAAGTGAGCCTGAAGGGTGGAGTACAGTGGTGCTGTCACCTCCCTGTTCCTAAAAGCTGCTCTTCATTCAGCCCAAGACCCTATTAACTTTATTGACTGTTTCCCATCACACTACTGTTGCATATTGAGTTTTCAATTCCACAAAAAACTGAAGATCATTTTTAGACCACCCATTGTCCAAAAATACTTCACTCTTCTTATACTTTTGATGTTGATTTTTTTATTCAAATAGGATATTTTGTATTTATCATGTTAGTTGGTTCAGCCCTATGCTCTAGCCTGTCAAAATCTCTCCTCCAGTAGTGTTAGCTATCTCACTCAGCATCATTTATGAAAGTTTAAGCAGCGCAGAAATGAGCACAGATCCTTGGAGGCACTGCACTGGAGGAGACATAGCAAATTAACATAGAGCTATTAACAGTGACTTTGGAGTCTGGCCATCTGACTGGTTCTGAATCCATTGTATCATCTGTCTGATACGCCCCCTTCTCTCCACTGACGCTGCTGCCCCTCTGGCTTAGGCTCTCATCACCTCATCACCATAGTCTATAGCTTTACATCATCTCTACAAGTATAGTGTGAGACCTCTCTCATAACTGGATTATTAGACAGTGGCGTCCCAGCACCATAGTGAAAGAAGTCCTACAAATGCTTTACCCTTCTGAATCAGAGACATCTAGCTAGGCCACATTGGTAATATCAGAATGGGCCTGTTTTTCTTCCTATTAACATTCTTTCCATGCAGGCATGTGTGCTACTCTTCTTATAAGGAGGAGAGTACTTTTTGCTGCCAGAAATTCAGACATCTGCTTTGAAAGTAATGACACTTGGGTAGGACAAGATATAATATAGTGTGTGCTATGTCTGTGTATATAATAGTAAGGTGTACCACACACTACATGGTGTGATTTTGGATTGAGAAAATTTTTCAGCCTACCAAAGTATCCTCTAGAGTTTGCATTGACCTTACTCTAGATGTCCGCCTTGACCATCTTTCCCCAGAAATATGGCAGATACTAATCACACAGTCTGAATTGAAAGGGGATTTTTTCCAACTGATTGAATACCTGATAAAGAATCTCTTACATATAGATTTTTTATGGAACACCTCCAGTGAGGAGGAATTCTCTAGTACTTTGGAAAGCTCATCTCACTTTTGAATAGTTGTGATTGTTGCGAAGCTTTTCTTTACTTCAGGGATGATTTTTGTCCATTATTCCTAATTCTACAGTTGGGGTTAAGGGAAACAAACCTTGTTTTTTCTCCCACAAGACAATCTTCCAAATCTTGAAGGTGAATTATCCTGTGTTTTCTCTTTTCCCTCTCCCAGTCCCATTTTTTTCCCTAGGCTAAACATCCCAAGTTCTTTCAACCAATTCTTCTGAGAATGAATTTGAGAGCTTTCACAATCCTGGTTGCCCTCCCCTACTTAATCACTGCCCTTCCTAAAATATGCTGTAAACTAGATGCAGGATTCTAGTTTGCTAAATTCTAGTTAAATTATATCTGCAACATTCTACTAATCTTCATTTAGTAACTCCCCCCCCCCAAAAAAAAAAAAGGAAATTGGTATAGTTTCACAGGAAGTATTGCAGCATCCATCATATGTACCCTTCTCTGCTGGTACTGCCCCTACTAGATTACAGGCCCACCATGAATCTACCTATCTCAAGTCTCTCCCTACTACAACGCACCTCTGTTCAGCCACTGTAGTGGTCTTCCTAAGGCACAGGTCTGACCAGATCACCCATCAACACCCCCCATTCACAACTCTCTTATCCTACATATTTAATAAGTTGCCAAGTCCTGACAATTCTGCCTCTACACATCTGTCTCCCTCCCTCACAGACTTCTACAATCCTAGTTCAGGACCTCTTGACTGGACTTGCCTCCCAATTGGTGTCCCTGCCAGTCTATTTCTCCAGTCCATCTTCCACACAGCAGCAAAAGTGATTTTTCCTGAAGCACAGATCTGACCAGGTCACTCCTTAGCTCAAGCTCCAGTGGCTCCTTTCTTTCCTCTAGGATCAAATACTACAGTCTCCTTTATTTGGCATTTAAAGCGCTTTACGACCTGGGACTGACCCACTTTTTGAGGCTTATTTCTCATTACTTTTCTTTGGTCCTCAGTAGTTCGGCCAGATGGCCTTTTCACATAGCACTCCCTCTCCCACCCCACCCCCAACCCTTGGGGACACACCCTTGCCCTCTTCTTCAAAGCTCATCTCAAGCTTGGAGAAAATTGGTTTCCTTCTTGCCCAGACACAGTCAGGCAAGGGTCATGAGAATGAGGATGTGGGTTTTATTTCTGTAGCTCCTAAGTGCTTTAGGATAGAACTATGAAATAATTAGGTCATCAGCTGTCATAAATAAAGGAGATTGAACAAATATTACTGCTCCTTTGATATAGAGAGGGACCAGGGACAAATTAAGATGATGTGTCTGAGGTCTTAAGAGGTAAGTGAAGACAGAGAGACTTGGATAATATTTGATCCTTTATTTTGAGGATCTTGTTTTTTCAAAGTTAAACTCATACTTGGGGAAAGGGAAGGGAAGTGTTTATGAAATGCCTACTATATATGCCAAGCCTTGTACTAAGCATTTTACAGATTTTTTTTCTCATTTCATCTTTCTAGTAACCCTACGAAGTAGGTGCTATTATCACCCCCATTTTAAAGTTGAGGAAACTGAGGCAGAGTAAAGTGACTTGCCCAGGGTCACACAGTACCAGTCTGAGGCCAGATTTAAACTTGGGTCTTGCTGCCTTCAGGCAGCTAAATTTTTTTACCCTCATTTTGTATGTAGGCAGTGGGGAATGAAACTGGAGAAGTAGGCTGGGGGCAGATAATAGAGGCTTGCTTTTAACTACCTAGCTAAGGGCTTTGGAACTTACTGTGTTAGCAGTGGGAAGCTCTGGAAGAGTTTTGAGCAAGGGAATGCCATGGTCAGAACTGATCTGAAGCTCAGCATATGAGTTGGTTTGAAGAAGGGAGACTGAAGGCAGTTGAGTTCCAAAGGATGTTGCAGTGACCCATGGCCAGAGGTAATTAGGGCCTGTAAAATGGAAAAGGAGAGGAAAGCAGAAAAGCATTGGTAGGGTGGCCAACCCAGGATTCGAATGGGAATTGTTTCTATAGACAACCTGCCCAAATATAAGAGTAAGACAGTCCTGATAGGGAGATGCACCTTTCTGAAAGGGGATGAGCCATTGCCACCTCATGGGGGGGGGGTAAGATTAGCGGTAAGGAGGGTGGGAAGGAAGTACATGTGGCTGTGTGCTAACCAGTAATGCACAGGACTAGGGGATCAGATCAGAAGACAGGCTGCCCTCTAGCTGCCGCCTCCATGCCACTTCTCCCAACCAAGAATACCAGCAACACTGGAAACTACAGGGTCCCTAGAACTGAGTCAGCACTAAAAGAGTAGAGGTTAAGAGGCAGGCCATTCCAGGCTTGGGGAACAGCCAGTGCAAAGGTACACAGGTGGGAGATGGAGTAGCATATGTTAAGAACAGCAATAAGGCTGAACCAGAGGGTTCATGGAGGGGAATAAAATAGAAGTACAGAGTACTGAAATGGTGAGAAGGGGCAAAGTTCTGAAGAGCTATCAGTGCCAGAGGACTTCATCTAGGTAACCATGAGAATTTACTGAATGATTCTGTGTGTGAATGAGTGAAACACAGTCTGACCTACACTTTAGGAAAACCACTTTGACAGCAGAGCAGAGGCTGGCCTGGAGGCAGGAGAGACCCATTAGAAGGCTCTTTCAGTAGTTGCTAGAAGAGCTTATGGGGCTCTGAATGAGGGTGAGGGAGGTGAATGGAAATTAGGGGCCATATGCTAGTTCTGTTGTAACTGGTTGTATGTGTAAAATGAGTGAAAGCAAGGAGCTGAGAATGACACCAACATTGTGGGCCTGGGTGACTGGAGAGGTGCTAGAACCCTCAACAGAGATGAAAAACCAATGCTCCAGGACCCACAGCAGTCAATGAGGAAGCGCCCTTCACTGGACATTGTCAGAAACATGAACTAAGAGCCAGGCCCTGATGGTCTAGAAGGAGGCAAAAGACAAACCCAAAAGAACTCGAGTGAGAATTGTAATTAGTGCCTGCAAGAAAACTAAGTGGTTCTGTTTGAGGTATGGAGGACTAATTGGAGGGAGCAACTGAGCTGGGGCTTAAAAGAAAACAGACTGAGGATGTTGGGGGGAAATGCTCCAGGCATGGAGGATAGTGTGCAAAGGTACAGAGAGAGGAAAAGAGTGAGGCATGATTAGACATCAGCAAGTAGCTGGTTTTGTCTGGAGCAGAAAGTGAGTACAGCTTTATAATTGGGAGCCCTAGGACTCTCTAGCATATAGTTTAAAAATGTAGTTATCAGTTTAGTGTCATCTACAAAGATGGCAACAGTTGGGAAGGACTTGGCTCACAAGGAGAGAAGAATGTGAGGAAGAGGCCAGGTGAGGTTTGAGTGTATTTGTAGGAAGGTGGAAAGGAGGCAGAGGGCAGAGAGGGAGTGTAGATTTATTTGGGGCTTTGTCTCTTCTTAACCTGGATACATATTTTTTTTTAAAAAAAAACCTCTCTCCTTATGGAAAACTTTGGGGAGAACCCAGACGAGAAACCCGTGGTATCAGCAGGCGTTGGATGGGTTGAGGCTTGTTCATCGCAGGGGTTCCCACATCAGCGAGGTCCTGGAGCCGTTGGAGCAGCTACAGAATCACGGCTCCAGAAAACTCACTGCCAAGGGATGGCTTCAGAGACATTGTGCTGATATCAAGATGGGAAGAAAGCCACCATCGTTTTAAACTGTAAATATGGCATCTGAGAACAGACCGTTGGGCTTGGGGCTTAACTCCATCTCTGGGCTTGTCTCAACGTTCAGGTGGGTTGTGAGAGCTCCTTTGCTTTGCTTATGCTTCTTCGGCTACAGAGCCAGATTACATCGATTTTTATTGTTTATGAGAGTGCAAGTCATGTTCTTCTAGTCCATCAGATGTTTACTGATCTATGGAAAACCACATTCTGTCTCCTACCTTTTGATGATATAACAGTATGTGCTATGATTGTATGAAAAATATGCTCTTTGCAGTGCATGACCAATGATTATTTAATACTAGTCTTGACAGTAAGGAAAAGTTGATGGTTTTGTTGTTGAGTGTCTTCATAGGAAAAATCTTCTTGGATTTTACGTAGCCAGCTGGTGGTCAGCTCAGACTGAACTTCCCCAAGCCATTCATCCTGTCACTACATTATTTTCCATTTACACAGACTCAAACCCTAAGGCCCTCCTTCAAGCAATCAGTCAGTCAGTAAAGATTGTCGTTGGGTTCTCTCCATTGGCATGGATACTGGCATGGTTGGCCATTTCCTTCTCCAGCTTATTGCACAGATGAAGAAGCTCAGGCAGACAGACTGTACACAACCAGTAAGTGTCTGAGGCCACAGGCCCAGCACTCCAGCCACTGTGCCCCCTCTGCTGGGTGCAGGGCTAAGCCCTGGAACCCTGAAGCTCTGGCTTCAAACCCTGGCTCTTCGGTCTGTTCTCTGGCACTCTTCATCTGTCTCCACCTTTCTAGACCCATTTCCTCATTGTTTACGTGTTCTGTAAAATCCCTTCTAGCTACATTGTGATCCCTGTGCTCGCCCATAGGGATTGAACCCTATCCAATCATCAGTCCCATCAAATTTTTTTTCCCTGTAATTTCTATACTGGTCTTTCCTCTCTATTCTTGCTTACTTAGTCTTATCACCTCACACTCAGATTACTCTAGACTCCTTGACTCTAATACACCTAGCATATTAAACATTTTCAATGTTATTTCCATCAAAGTCCTTCAGGGGCGTTCCATAGAAAACCACAGTAGGAAGAGATCTGCTGCCTTGGATTCTGCTGTGGGTTTTCACATCTAGATTTGTCCCACATTCCCCAGGCCTTCTTATCTTCTAGAGCTGTTATCCCTACTAGGGACATGGGCCCGTCATCTTGGTGGGTAGTGTTTGGCCTGGGTTTTAGGAAGACTTTAACAAAGCCCTTTCATCAGACACAGTATATGCATTTTATAGCTGAGAGCCCTGGCACTCAGAAAGATGAAGTAACTTAACCTCACCCAGGTCACAGCTGTTGAGGCTGAGCTTACTCTTAATGAACAAGTTAACCCAGCACCTTGTAGAGTCCGCTTGGGTTACACCAGCATCTTTCAGTGGCCATAGATTTCCTCTCTTTATTCATTAGAACCCAAGCTCTGCTGGTTTAACTCTGCTATAACTTTACGTCTTCAGCTTTGTTGATTTATAGAGCAGAAAAGACTATCCTGAATTTAATGAATGGTGACATTTTCCCCGGGGTCTGGCCCCTATGTCTGACACTCCAGGCACTTGCTGTTTCCCTTTCCCCTGCCCCTCCTCCTTCACTACCTGCTGTTTTGCTCACTACTGTGTGGTCAGGCATGTTTGTTTCTTTTGCTGTGACTTTGCTCAGATTCTGACCTGGAATGCCCTCCCATTCTTTTCACTTTCTCAAGTCTACTCCAGCTCTAGTCTTTCATAGAAAACCTTCTGATTATTCTAGCTTTCATTGCTTTGAGCTCCTAAAGTGCTTCTGTTTTACTTCACTCGGTTTAACATTTAAAACATTGTGCTCAGGTTGCCACTTCTGCCTTAGTCATAGCCTTCCAGTAAGATTATAGATTCTTTGAGGGCAGGTAGGGTGCTTTATGCTTTTCTAACCTTTATAGTCTATACAGTGGCAGTGCACATGACTTGGAACAAAGTAAAATTATTAAATTTATTGACATATAATAAACCTTTTGTTTTTTTATAGTCCATAGGTTTGCGTTGGTGTTTAAACCTGATACTCAATGAGTATGCATCTCCCTATCTTAGAAAAATTTCTTAACCTTTTATTGACATGTGACATGGTATAAGGTGATATTGCTGTATTCTGTCTCCATTTGAAAATTTCTCAAATTCTCAAACAATTCTGCTTCCCAGTATATCAATATTTATCAGAATTCATCATCTCAATAGGAATAAGATTTCTAGACCCACTAAAAGTTAAAAATCTCCAAGACATTGGGAATGGTGGTAGATGATTTAGCAATCTAATGAAGTATTTTGATCTTATAGGTTGACCCACCTGGATTTCTAACATATTTTGGTTATAACCTTAAATAAAAACGTTAATTTTATCAGTTAAAATTTTTCTTTTTCCTAACTTCAGTACTCCAGTCTTTGTGTTGTCTTGCCCAAGACAAAGGTTTTTTCAATACCAAATTTAGTAGCTGTTTGGTTTTTTTCCCCCACTTGTTTTCCTGCTATTCTTCTAACCCTAAAAAGTCTACACTGTGCTGCAAAGGAGTGAACTCCTCTAGCTAGAAGATTCCTCTGAACATAATTAAGCAATTTCATAGTAATAGGTGGTCAGTTCTTGGTGTTTCTGTTTTCAACCACACTGGGCACCTAAGTGTAATTTGATCTCATTTCATTGTGGGCTTGACTAAACCTTGAAACACTTGGCTTCCCCACACCAGCAGCTGCTTCAGGATCTCTGATAGTCCTTGGCCTTGGCCCTTTAAGGAATACAACTTTGGCCCTTGGAGTGATTGCCCTTGTTACACAAAGTATTAAAATGAGAACGATGAAACCCCCTAATACAGAATCCTGCACACATCTGACTTAGATTTAACCAAAGGTGGGGAGATAAGCCCAATCCTGCTTGATCTTGTTGAGGTCCAACATTCTGAGTTAGCCTAGTTTCATTAGAAGCATGCGCGACCATTGCTTTCTCAAAATGAAACCGCGAGAATCTTTGCTCCCCTCCCCAAGTAGTGTGCGCACTATTGTAGCTCAGTGCAAGGAATAACTGGCTTATATAGTACTTTAAAAATTTTTAAACTTCTTTACATCCATTATCTCATTTGAGCTTTGCAGCACTCCTGAGAGTTAGGTTGGTTATGACAGGAATTAACTCTATTTTACAGGTGAAGAAACAGATAAATTATTCTTGGAGTGTGAAGTATTTCTTATAAAGATAGCTCTTTAAATTGTCTGACTGAATAACTTTCCATGATGACTTGCCATTAATTAAACTGGGCAGTCATTCTTATAAGATTGTTTTTCTTACATGTAATCATCACTTAAGACTATTATGCACTTGAGGGAATAGTTTTGAGATTTAACAAGTGAAAAAAGTATGATTCGATCTATACTTGGAGTTCATCAATTCTCTCTGGAGGTGTTTTTCCCTAGTTCTTTTCTTCTTTCACTTCTCTGTAGCTTTTTTATAGCCCTTTGTTCTGTGAATACTCTATTCCCTTTGTTTTCAGTGTCTCTTTCTGGCCGCTGTTTGGTCACAGATTATCATTTGTTTCCTGTCCCTCCACTTGTGGTTACTATCCAGATCCTTGGTGATCAGATCTCATGGACTTTCAGAATTTTCTTTATTTCTATGTAAATGATTGCTAAATCTCTATATCTAGCCAGAATCTCTCTCACAATCCCCAGTTCTGTATACCATCCCCCTGTGGAATATCACCACTTGAATGTCCCGTTGGCATTCCAGACTCAGCAAACACACATACCACCATCCTTTTGTCACCCAGCTTCTATCTCTCCAGTGCCCTGAAGGTCATCTTCTGTCTATGTTGAATTTCATGGGCACTAAGAGGGCTAAAATTGTCCGTCATTATTTTCCATTCTTGGTATAAGACAGTTTTCCCCCCCTTTTTTGGTTATTCACTTCGTCAAGATCTTTTATGATGAGCAAATATTAGAAACATTCCAAAGTACCCACTGGGCCCCAGGACTTTGATCCTTCAGAAGAGTGGTAGTGTCATTCCAGGGTACTACCACCAAGAGAATGGATTACAGATCTCCTTGTTTTATCGTTTATTCGATGTTAGTAACCAAAGGGTTGGTGAAGAAAGTTCTCTCTCTGGTTATTTGTATCAGAGAATTCTCTCTTGAATCCTCAGGCTCTTCTTGTTGCTGATTGTGTCCAGGCAGGCCCTAGCCTTGGATCACTCTCACCATTCATCATGGCCTTCATGTCTACACAGGTGCTGCTGAATGAAGTGCACTACAGATTTGTTTCACAACCTCAATGGGCCCTCACTGCTTTGGGGCAATTCTAGTGTTCTTCCTTTACCACCTCCCTGTTCCACTCTCCAGAGATGCTCATCCCCTTTCAGACCTCCCATGGCTGGTACTGTTCAACCCCCTCCCTGCCTACCACCAAGCTGAGAACCTTGCCTCATATTATACTGGAAAAAAGGAGGACATTTACCATGATCTCTCTGTTCCCTTTTCCTCATCTACTGTCACTCAGGTGCTTTCTTGCCACTTTCTTCTCTTTCACTCCTGTCTCACATGATGAAGTGGCCAGCTCTCTGCATTTCTTCTGGCTGTTCCCCATGCCTAGAATGCTCTTCATCCTCTGTGACAACTACTAACCTCCCTGGCTTCCTTTAAATTTCACATTTAAATTTGAATTGAATTAAATAAAATATAAATAATATAAATAAAATTCAATTTTAAAATCCACCTTCTATGAGGAGCCTTCCTTTATCCTCAGTTCCAGTGCTTTCCTGTTCATTATTTCCCGTTTTTCCTGTATATAGCTTGCTTCTGCTTTATATACATTATATAGAAATATACATTTGTGATGGGCGGAGTCAAGATGGTGGAGTAGAAACAAAACCTCCATGCGGCTCCAGCTTCCACCTTGCCCAATTCATGTAAAAGGGGACCCTGAACAAACTGTGGAGCTACAGAACCCACAAAATGACACAGAGAAGCTAACCTCCCACTGAGGGCAGGCCAGCAGGAATCGGCCAGCACAGTGCTCTGGGTGCCCAGCCCAGCCCCACAGAGAGGCTTTAGCCCCAGGATGGGCCTGACCAGCCACTGGCTAGAGGGACTTCAGATCACCAACAGCTGTGGCCGTTTCCAGATTTATCAACACATAGATGCTAAGGACAAAGTGAGAAGTCCGTGCAGTGTGGACTTTGGGACCAGTAGTTGGGAGAGCCTTGCCAGGGCCACATTGCAGCTTCAGCTCCTGGCCTACAGACTGTAGGGGGACCAAGCAACCAGTCTGAGGGGTGATCACTCTTGCTTTAACCTGCTTGGATCTGGATTGCAGTCTAGAATGGAGGTCCTGGGGTGTGTGTGACCAGCTTGCCAGAGTGTGTGGAGGCTTCAGAGAGGGCACCCAACTAATACCTCTGGCAGCTGAGAAAACCCTGGCATTTGGGATAGAAGCTCCCCTGTCTGGTGGCAGAGTCCTTCTGTGTCAAAAAGCCCAGTGGTCAAGTGACTGAGGGGCATCATGACCAGGCAAAGGAAGCAAAACAAACAGAAGAATCCAATATTAGACTCCTGTTTTGGGGATCAAAAGGATCAAAGCATGGAACAGAAGGAAGACAGGGAAGTCAGAACTCTTGCACCAAAAGCTTCAAAGGAAAATACAAGCTGGATACAGGCCATAGAGGACCTTAAGAAGCAGATAAGAGAAGTGGAAGAAAAATTGGGAAGAGAAATGAGAACGATGCAAGAAAATTACTAAATCAGAGTCAACAGCCTGACTGAGGAATGGCAAAAGAGGCTCAAAAAGGCAATGAGGAGAGGAATGCCTTAAAAAGCCAAATTTGCCAGATGGAAAAAAGAATCTCAAAAGCCCACTGAGGAGAATCATTGCCTCAGATTTAGAATGGAGCAAAGGGAAGCTAGTGCCATTAAGAGAAATCAAGATGCTGTTAAACAGATCCAAACAAATGAAAGAATAGAAGGCAATGTGAAATATCTCATGGGAAAAACCACTGACCTGTAAAATAGATCCAGGAGAGATAATTTAAAAATCATTGGACTACCTGAAAGCCACATTCAAAGAAAGAACCTAGAAATCATCCTCCAAGAAATTCTCAAGGAAAATTGCCATGATGGTTTAGAACCAGAAGGCAAAATAGAGGTTGAAAGAATCCACCCATCACCTCCTAAAAAAGATCCCCAAAAGAAAACTCCTAGGAATATTATAGGCAGGTTCCAGAATTCCCAGATCAAGGAAAATATATTACAAGCAGCCAGGAAGAAACAATTTGAATATTGTGGAAATACAATCAGGATAACACAGGATCTGGCAGCTTCTGAGGGATCAAAGGGCCTGGAATATGATATTCCGGAGGTCAAGGGAGCTGGGATTAAAACCAAGAATCACCTACCCAGCAAAACTGAGTATCCTATTTCAGGGGAAAATATGGCCTTTCAGGGGAATAGAGGACTTTCAAGCATTCTTGATGAAAAAGCAGAGTTGAATAGAAAATTTGACATCCAGATACAAGAAGCAACAGAAGCATGAGAAGATAAACATGGAAAAGGAATCAGAAGCCATTTATCAAAGTTGCACTATTAACATTCCTACATGGAAAAATGATAATTGATGAAACTTTTCTCAGTATGAAAATAGTTGAAGGGAATAGAAACGTGTGTGTATACACATACACACACATATATATGTATACAAGTATACATAGACAGAGGGCACAGGTCCAATTTAATAGGAAAGGATGATACTTAAAATGTGAAATTAAGAGGTGAGAGGAATATAATGAGAGGAGATGGAGAGAGAGAATGGGGTAAACTCTCATTTAGAAGAGACAAGGAAAAATGGTTACAATGGAGGGGAAGAATAGGAAGGCAAAAGGGAATGGGTCAGCCTTATTCTCACTGAATTTGGCTCAGGGAGGGAATGAAATACACACTAAATAGGGTATCTCACCCTACAGGAGAGTAGGGGGGAAGGGGATGGAAGGGAGGGCAGGCTTGGGGGGAGGGAAGTTGGAAGCACCACTTTTGGAAAGGGACAGGATCAAAGTAGAGAATAGAAAAGTGGGAGGTGGGATAGGAGGGAGGGAAATGTAGTCAGTGTTTTACAATATATCTACTATGTTAAATGTTTTGCACTAGCTACACATGTACAACCTATACTGAACTGCTTATCTCCCCAGTAAGGGTGGGTGACAAGGGAGGAAGGGAATGAATCTGGAATTCTAAGTTTTAAAATTATATGTGTGTGTACATATATATATATATTATTACATATAATAATATATATAATTATATATACTGTTATTAATACTATTTTACGTGTAATTGGGAAATAAGATATACAGGCACTGGAAAAGTCGAAGGGGGTATGGGAGAAGATACAGGAGAGAACAGATTGGAGGAGGGATATCCTGTGGGATTGCTGTTTTGGGGTGGTGGGTAGGGGGAAAATGGGGAGAAAATTTGTAACTCAAAATCTGGTGGAAATGAATGATATAGTTCAGAAGTAAATAACGCATTTGAAAAAGGAAAAAATATATATACATATATATACACATTTGCTTGAATGTATTCTTCCCCATTAGATTATAAGCTCCTTGAGGTTTGGTTTTTTTGGTGTCTCTAGGAGTTAGCACAGTCCCTGGCATATAGTAGACATGTTAATTCTTGTTCTATCTTAACTTTAAATATGCGCAAACCTTTTCTCTCCACCTCAGATTTAAATAAAACTAAGCTTCTTTTACTAATTTGTGTTTTTTTGTTTTGTTTTGTTTCTACAGTTGTTTTTACTTTTAGACAGGTTATTTTTTAATGCTTTTAGAAATTCCAACTTTGGAATAAGCTATAAAACAGTATTTTGAGTTAGCCCTGAAGTTGAGTAGAGAAGATACTTGACCTTCATGAATAGAGCTTTGGTATATGTAATCAATGCATTAGATTTCTTCAGAGCCGTTCTGGGCATGTTATTCCAAGTGTTCTACCATTACTCTTATAATTCTTTCTTAGGGAAACCAGTGAGTTTAATGGCTCTAAATAGGAAAAAAATAACTAACCCTAGAATTTTAAAATCTTTTTTAAGATATGTATGTTTATAGTGCCCTCCCTCTTTTTCCCCTCGACCCAATTTTAAGGTGAGTATAAAGATTTATTTTTCCTTCCTGTAATTGTCCCTTTAGCAGGCTCTCAAGTGTGAAAAGAAGTCCTGAATTTATGAAAGGGTGGTCAGTGTATTTAGTTCAAAAGCTACTCCTTTCTCTTCATTGTATAGTGGTCAGGTCTATAGGTATTAAATTTTATATATGCTGTCAAAAGCAGTTGATGGGTTGTTTTTGCAGAACTGATTTCTGTCTGTTTTTTAAGCCTTTGTTATCTAACAGTAATCTGCTCCTGGATCCACCAGGCTGGCATACTACATTCTCTTCTCTCCCTAAGGGACCCTTCTGTTCTAGAACCCAGATCAGGTTAAATCCTGGGGAATCCTGGCATCTAAAAGAGAAGCCAATCTGGGCACCGCTCTTGACTCCCTAAATATCCATCACCATGCCCTTGTTGTAGTTTACTTATAGTTTGGGTTTTAGGTTTACATCTAAGATTTCTGCAGAAGAACAGAGGGAGGGATTAGGGAAAACGTACTCAGTATACAAAATGGACCAGTATACACAAAAGTGATGCTAAACATAAAAGATTCATGGTACACATTTACAGAATGACAACTAGATTCAGTCATTTAACTTATAATTACTATTACAATCTGTAGGAGGATGTTGCAAACCAAGAATAACCAGACCAGTCCCTTGGTACTTTAGCACAGAAATTATAGTGAAATAAGACTTGTGTTCTTTCAACAGTTAACAAAAGGAGAATTTCTTAGCTATTATAGGGGAAGGATAGTCCACAAAGAGATTCAGTAAGGACAAAACCTTGATTCATCTGTGTGTGCCCAGGATGGTCTACAGTAGCATCAGAAAGGAGCTAGCCCAGCCCATATAGTGGGAGATGGGTAGAGATACCTGCCACAAACTTCCAACAAAATCTTTTCAGAGACCTTCCACTGCTGAAGTGGTGTTAGCTGTTACTGGACGACCACAGCCTTGGAGATTTGAAAAGCCTTGCAGAGGTAGCTCTGAAAGAAGAAAATTAAACCAGAAAAATGGCAAAACCAAAATACAGTAATCAGTGTAACATCCCTGAGAGAGTGACTGAATAAGGGAGAAAAAGACCAGAAATCCCAGCCTGCACCATCCCATTTTGGAAAGATCAAGGCTTGCACCTGAACAGTGTGGCCCAGGTGGTGGTGATGCCAAATCTCTGTGGATCACAGTGTTTCCTCTGATTTAAAGAAGTGAGCAGCAGGAGCTCCGGGGACGTCGTCATTACAGTGCAGAAGACATCTGCCTGCACAGGGCTGGTTACAAGAATTAGCCTCCAAGGGAAGGTTCTTAACCTTTTGTGTATCGTGGACCACTTGGGTCCGATGAAGCCCATGGATCCTTGGCAGAAGAATGTTTTAAAAACATAAAGTAGCTAGTATTACAAAGGAAGCAGTTGTATTGAAATACCGGTTTGTTTGTTTTTTTAAGTTCACAGATACCAGGGTAAGAGCCCCTGCCCACAGCCTTCCCTGGAATCCTGTCCAGGGACCACTGGGTAGCACGTTAAGAGTGTGTCAGTTTAGGCTTGCCTTTGTCACTATCTATGATGGTGCCAATCTGCTGCTGTGATGGGGCCCAGCTTCCATGGGGACTACAGGGGAGCCAGCATTTATGAATTACCTACTGTGAGCCAGGCACTGTGCTAAATGTTTCACAGATATCTCCTGTGATCCTGAACTGAAGCAGAGTTTCAATGACTTGCCCAGGGTGCCAGAGCTCTTAAGTGTGATGCTGGATTTGAACTCTGGCACCCTGACTCCAGGCCCAGCATTTTGCCTGCAACCAGAAAGCAAACCATCTCCCAGTAGCCATTTTTTTGTTTTTGTTTTCCAGGCCCTCTCTGAGAAGGATCTGTCTAGGCACTCTTAGGGTACTGTACTAGCAGTAATAAAGGGACTTTCTGGATTATGCTAAGCAGAGGGTTACACTGGGCCAGCCTCTGTCACTGCCCATGCCCCTGGGAGCTCTGGTGCCATCTTCTGTGATTGGGACCAAGCACTGCCTTCCTTTGCCAAACCTGGCAATCCCCCATCAGCGCTGGGACCTGAGCACTCCTGTTAACCACCACCACCTCCCATGGCGAGAAAGAAAGAAGGAAGGGAAAAAGTATCTGTTATGTGCCAGATGCTATGCTAAGTGCTTTACAAAATACCTCATTTGATCCTCAGGGTACCTCTGGGATTTAGGCACTATTATTATTTTCATTTTACAGCTGGGAAAACTGAGAACAAGCACTGCCACTACCTCCAGATCCCTGGGTACTTTCACTTCTGGGACTTGAGTCCCACCCCTTTTTACTAAGTGACGCAGACTAGGGTATCACTGTCCAGTTGGTCCACCATATTAATGAAGTTAGATATGCTCCCAGTGGCATAGTGACTCAAAAGGGTTTGACCAGCCAGGCCAGAGCTTGGGTCTTTGTTCTGTTGGTAGTCATCATTGCCAGTGCAAAAAAAAATGGTCCTGCTGACTGCTCCCATTGAGGGACTCACATTTTGAAATCTTGGGGCTGTTGCTAAGGCTAGGAATGCCCAGCTCCTTCTCTGCTAAGAGAAAGACGCCAAGCAAAAGCCGACATTCAGCCAGAGACTGAAGAATAAGCCGTGCTTATTCTTTAATTCTTGCAACATTCACTTTGTTTTGTGTTTGTTATCCTTTACATTTACACTGTTAGTTGTTTAGGTTGTTTGCTTGGATTTACTTCCCTCTGTATCAGTTCATGGGTTTCTCCATGTTTCTCAGTATTCAGCTTTCATTGTTTTTCTTAGCACAGTCATCTTCCATAGTTTGTTCTGCCGTTCTTCAGTCCGTGGACATCTGCTGCGTTTGCATCTCTGCCAAGGAGCGGACTAGGATCTCGTAACTTTTCTTTGAGGCCGCACTTGTTCTTAGTGACTTTGCAGCATTCCCTTGTGATTTTTTTGTGGTTCTTTCCACTTACCTTGTTGGGGCCATGTGTGTTTTTTCAGCTGTTTACTTTACTCTGCCTCAGTTTATGTATTTCTTAACATATTTCTCTGTAGTCATCCTATTTGCCATTTGCTCATTCATACTCTGTCTTCTACAGTGGGCCTAGCCATTCCTCAGTCAGTGGGCCTCTTTACTGTAGTTCTTTGCTACCATAAAATGTGCTGTGATAAATATTGTATACGTGAGGACTTTCTGTTAAATTTACAAATAGATTTTGTGATTGATCCCTTTTTTGTATTAATTTCCTATTGTTACATCTCTTTGGGATATCTTGCTTAGTAGTGGAATCTGGGTGTGGACATTTTAGTCACTCTATTTGCATTCTTCCAAATTGCTTTCCAAGGTGGTTGTACCAATTTACAGCTCTGGTAACAATGCGTGAGTTTGCCAGTCTTCTCATAATCTTCCCAGCACTGATAAATAAAAGGAAAAGAGCTAGTTCAGACTGCAGAGCAGGAGGTTATGGTAACCATTCTTCCCACCACAGGGGCTGATATTTAAATCTCATTGGAGCATAAAGCAGTTTGTAGATCTGCTGCTTAGGCTTTTTACATTTTGTCTTTGTTCTGTACTGTCCAATCTCTGGCACATGTCTACTATTAAAACTGCCAGGCTTGGACCAATGCTTTTGTTGGCGGCCGTCCTTTACAGTGCTTCCTCTGCTGCCAAATAGCATCACTGATTGGACCCAGGAGTTCTGGACCTCTTGAACTCACAAAGTCTCCTCTGTGCCTCAGTCCATTCATTCTAGCATCAGTATTCGTTCACCAAAGATCAGGAATGAATAAACACCAAAAATGGAAAGGAGGACCAAAACACAAGAATCTTAATTAAGTCTCCTTCCACTAGTTGCCATATTGATAAAATTGCCCTGATGTTGGACTGGAGTGGAGAAAGGCCAGTCCTTCCCCACTGCGCACTGCAAATCCAGAGTTCTGTGATGCCATCTGAGAGGTGAAAGGAAGAGAGCCAACTGGAAGGTCTCTGTTAAGCTTGATGGGTAGGAGAAAGGAAGAGAGATTCGGAAATGAGTGTGACAATAAAGGTATCGATGAGTGTCTACTATATGCATGGGAGAACATAGAGATTTACAGGAGCAAGAGTTCAACTTCTGAGGAATTTAGAGACTCATGTATAAGATCCTAGCTGGAGGAAATGACAGGGAAGATGACTGAGAAGTCATCTAGTTCATTTGCTTATTTTACAGATGAGAAAACTGAGATTCAAGGGGGTTCATTACTTGTCCAAGGTCACATCGATAGTAAGTGGCAGAATTTGGATTTGAATATAGGTCAATAACTTGAATTTGTGTAAATGCTTTAAAGATACTCCACATACTTCCATGAATTTTTTTATTTAAAAAATATATGATGAAATGCCAAATAATGGTAGAGATAAATGTAATTCAAAGGATATGTAGATATTTCTGTAGGCTAGAGCATTGGGTAAGGCTTGACAGGATTACCATTTGAGCTAGGCATGCCACACTATTTGTAGCCAATGATAGGTATCACTCGATTATAAATTTTGATTTTCAAATTTTATTTGCTTTATAATAGAGAATTTCCTGCACATGACCATGGATCACTGACATCAGAAATCTGTTCCAGTGCTTCATTTATAGCTGGTAATAACTTAAATTTTCAAAATTATGATGTAATACTAAAAAAGAATTTTTAAGTCATTTTTGGGCTTGATCGAAATTAGTTCCTTTAACTTGGGCAGATTCGTTTTAGAACCTGTTAAGTATTTGTGATCTGAAAAAAAGGCTTTTACAGGGTTTAATTTTCAAGGAGACATTTTCTAAATGTTCATTGAATTATTTTTGTGATTTTTTTTTTCTAAAGTCTTATAGTATCTTAACTTTATTTTTAAACCTGACATTTTGGGGCAGCTAGGTGGTGCAGTGAATAGAGCACCAGCCCTAGAGTCAGGAGGACCAGAGTTCAAATCCAGCCTCAGACACTTGACACACTCACTAGCCATGTGACCTTGGGCAAGTCACTTAACCCCAACTGCCCTCCAAAAAGCAAAAATAAATAAAATCTGACATTTGCTTTGAAAGATATGGCTTAGGGGCAGTCTAGTAGCACAGTGAGTAAGAGCACTGGCCCCAGTGTCAGGATGACCTGGGGATGGAATCCAGGCTCGGATACTTAGGACCACACCCAGAAATAACTGACCATGTAACCTTGAGCAAGTTACTTAACCCTAATTGCTTTGAAAAAAAGAAAGAAAGAAAGATATGGCTTAGTTGATTATAATTCTTTGGCTGCCAGATTTAAAAATGTTTTGAAAACTGCTTGACCTTACTACGGTCATATGATCAATTGTTATTAATACTGTTAGAGTGACTTATGTCACTTCACTTGGATGGGTCTGTGCTATGATGCAGATACTCTCCCACATGCTGACTAAAATCCATTTGTACTTACCTATCCTTGGCAGCTTTTGACGTTGTTATCCCATAACTCTCATAGGGACTTACCTGATGTCCTTGGGAAGAGCCTTCTTCCAGTTCCCTTGACATTGCAGGGAGATGAGAGGAATACCTTGGTCATCTCTCATTTTGTGATTGGCCTTTTCATACTAATTTATCTTTCTACTGATATCCTTTATACCACTCATCTTGCCCAATTCTTGTTTATAATGTATTGCAAGCTGTTCGCACCTCTCATGGGTCTCTCCATTGCCCATTGACTAGCTCTCAAATTTAGTTCTTTGGATATATTGTATTCCATCATTTACAATCACATAGCATCCTTGAATATTATTATTTTTTAAATAAGCCTTTATTTTAGGAAGAAACTTGGAGACATTAAAAGTACCATACAACTCTCCAAAGGCAATCCATCCATCTCTGTCCCTGTGCTCAATTCTAAGCCTATCTCATTGTCTGTTTCCTGTGTTTGTTTGAGATACATATGTACTGATAAAAGAACACTAAGGAGTCATGTATCAAGCCTCTCTGATAGTATATACAGTAAGCATTCCTTATCCAGTGCTATTTCTTGTATGGATAGTTAGGCCAAACTCTTGAGCAGCTACAGATCTTCTCTAAAAGCCTTTGTGGTGTTCTAGGTGTTGGAGGCAGTCGGCCCAATGGTATCCTCATATAAGACTTATCTAGAAGACTTCCTCTCAGTGGTGACCACTTCTGGCCAGAATGTCTCCCTGATTTATACCTCTCTTGATATCACCAGATAGGTCGTTTAAAAAAAAAAATTTTTAATTTCTATCTTGCAAGGCATCTTGTGATTTTGACATGGGCTTGGTTGATGCTTTGTGAGCCTTTAGGCTACATTTTGTTTTCCTTGATCAAATGCATTTTTTAGATTGGGAGGTGGGGTCCAAAATTACGGCTAGAGCTCCCTATGATGAATTTAGCATCTTCTCAGCATCTATCTAGCTGAGAGTGCTCCCCTAGGCAGTGAGAGGTTAAGAAGTTAGCTGGAATTACTTAGCCAATTACATTGCAAGGTGATATATAAACTTTATCCTCTGGACAGTCTTTTTCTTAATAATCAAAAACCCAGTAGCCCAGTTGAATCCTGTATTCTTTCTCTTTACCTCCACTTTAGTAGCCCACTTTTCAATTTTATCACAATTAACACACACTTATTTTCTCTACCTTACACCTGCTGCCCTTATTGTGAAAAACAAAACCCTCATCAGGAAATACACACAGGCAAGGAAACACATTTTGATGTAGCCACTGTCAGAATTTTCCTTATTCTGAATCTTGAGTCTGTTACCTCTGTGTCAGTCTTGGTACACTGGAATCCTAACTGGTCATTGCATTGATCAGAGTTCTTAAGTCTTTCAAAGTTGTTTATATTTATGTTGTTGTATATATTGTTCTCCTGGTTCTGCTCCCTTCACTTTGTGTTGATTCATATAAGTCTTTTTCCTGAAGCCATACTTATCATAATTTCTTTTAACACAGTAGTATTCCATGAGGTTCCATACTTTCAGCATTTGCCAATTAATGGGCACCTACTTAGTTTCCAGTTTTTTCCAAAAAGAACTGCTATAAATATTTTTGGATATATAGGTCCTTTCCCTCTTTCTAGCTGTTTGCTTGGATTTCTTCCTCTGAAAGGTGCCTTTCCATTTCCTTTATCCATGCACAAGTGATTGAACTCTTCAGAGTTCTATGTAGCTCTCTGAATTTTTAATTTAGAAAAAGTTGGCAATGTGCATTGATAGACCGAAGTTTCCATACCAGGAGTACCTTACAGTGATGAATCATAGGTCCAGACCAAAAACAAACTACATATTTTCTTTTCTGTCCAACTGCTTGGCAAGGCAATGTTTGCTGGCTGACATGGTTTCTAGTCCCTTTTGGTCTCCTTGTTAATGGTAGATTAATAATTATACATATTAAACTTCTTTAGAAGATGATGATGGCTTTCTGTAATCTGTTCTTTTATCTATTTCCTTTTCTTTTTATCTGTTAGTAGTCTGTTTTGAATTTTCCTCAGATGCACATTCATATCCTATTTTTATTCTTCTAAATTTGTATTTTTTTCTCTTAAATTTTTGCTCTGATAAATCTATAGTTGACTAGACACAGACAAGTATTTACATCATCATTATCCAGTTTCTTATATAGTAAAATGTAACAAACTTAATTTTTAATAGTTTAATATAGTTTTCTGTTTTATTACCTTTCTGATTTCTTTTATAAAAGAAAATATCCATACTATATAAGTATGAAGTTTAATTTGGAAATTATAATTCATATTTAAATTATTAATCCAGTAAATCTTTATTGCATTCTTGGTTCATTTGTATAACATTCTTTGTGCCTTTAAGTAATTGGATCTCTATACCATTGAAGCTTTTACAGTTGAAAATTTCATCTTTCCAGCAAATGAGATTAAACATGATTCTCCAGTTCTGAGTAATTCTTTGGGAAGAATTACTAATGAGACCTCTGAGGATGAAAAACCAGCAGAGTTAAATGAGCATAAAAAAGGGCTGGACATGGATGAGAAGGTATTTTGGGAAAGTTTGGCCTTTTTTCTCTCTCCTTAGTCATAATGCTACATTAGAACCCTGCCCACAGGGATCATATCATGTGCAGATCTAGGGAGGGCTGTGTGCTCCTTAAATACCACCTTGTCAGTTTCACAGCCCAGTCGCTTTATGTGTTTGGTATAGTAAACAGCGCTGGGCCTGGTGTGTGTGTGTGTGTGTGTGTGTGTGTGTGTGTGTGTGTGACCTTAGGCAAGTCACTTAACTTCTGTTTGTCCTCCCAGGGTGGTTGTGAGGATCAAATTAGATAAAAATAGTAAAGTGCTTAGCACAGTGCCTGGTGCATAGCAAGCACAATATAAAGGCTTATTTCACTTTAGGATCCTCTTTTTTCTAAATGCCCAGTAACCAAAATGTCTTTATCCTATTATGGAATTCAGTGTTTTCATAAAAGAAGAGGTTATAGATTTTTAACTTGTAAAAATCAATTTAAGATATCATATCCATGTGTCAAAACCATTATGAGCCTAATGAACCATTCTTATTGAAAATTTTAGGATCTAACTTAAATTTACCTTCGAAGTTTTATACACACACACACACACACACACACACACACACACACACACGCATATACATACACACATATATTTTAGCTTAAAGTCACTGGATTTGACTTTGTGTAAAAATCAAAATAGAGGATGAGTTATTACAGTTACATTAGCTTATCTAATGTATAGTAATTGTTAGTACACTCGCCACGATGGTGAATGTGTAACTCAGCAGCATTTTTCAGGTTTCCCAGCCCATTAGCTCTGTGACTTAACACTTACCAAAGACCAGGCGTCTTTTCAGAATCCTCTTCTTCGTCCTCACTATTTTGCTTCTTAGAGATTGTGTATGTCCTAGAAGTGTTGATTTCTGTGTGCTGCCTCCATGTTGTAAAATCTGTATTTGACAAAGCAATGTAGAACTAAACTTGCCATATTTGAACCCAAGGTATGTAGGGTGGTCTAAACTGCCAGTCTTGCTGTCTAGAGTGGTTTTCTTTAGGAAGAAAGTTTAAAAAATGACTTGCTAGAGCTTTCCTTCCTTACTCTTATGTCTCGTGGATAGGAAACAAAACCAGACAGAAACCAACAGCTAAGAGCTATATTAAAGAGAGCCTCAGGTGCCTGGGTTTAATGATTTTTAATGTTGACAGTTACTTGGAGCAAAATAATTATACATTGTTTTGTTTTTTTTTTAATTTCCAGTAAAATGTTTTCCTCATATGAAAATATTTAAACATTTCTAGTAAATTGTAAATTTCATAAGTTTTTGAAAAATGAAACGTAAAATTGTTCCAACTTGGCATTTTGTTTTAAATATTAAAAATCAACCTGATTTATCAGAACTTTTCAATTCTGGTTTTTGTGATCTTGGTTCAGAGGGAACTTGAAAAATGCATTGCTTCATCTATGATTACTATTTTACTTCAGCTAGCTATATAGAATAATGGAAAGATACAGTGAGCCTCCAACTTTTTAGAGCTATGTAGAAATTAATTCTTGAACTTTGACCGAATGTAGCTTGATAATTAGCTGCTTTAAAGTTAACCTAGCTTTTGGAAATTACTCTGATAATAACACTAATTTTCATCTAAATGTGTTTAACCCTGATCTCTTCACAGTGTAAATTTTCAGGTAGTGTGGCAATAAAAGAAGAAAAAGAAAACATTTATGAAGTTGAGAAAAGGTTTGTCAGAATATTGTAAAAGCACCATAATTTTACATGTTTCAAAAGGTATTAATACAATTTTTAACTTAAACAATGGGCCAAATATGGGACATAATTTAACATGTCAGAAAATGAGTATAATTACAGATGGTGGTAATTGTTGCTATTTACCAAAAGGGTTCTTGAGACTAGCATCTTTGTATTTGAGTCAGAAAAAGGGACTGAGAGATGTTAGCTACTACTACAAGGGAAAATGTATAGTCTGAATGTCATAGAAAGAAATATAAGGATGGACAAGATTGGATGACTTTCTCTTCTGGACTGGTGTGATCCCCCAATATATCTTGAGGAGGGCATTTAGAAATAATAAAATTTAACACTGGTATAAATTTTCTATCTTCTAGTTCAATTCCCTTATTTTACTGATGAGGAAACTGAAGCCCAGAAAAGCAAAATAGCCAAGAAATTAAAGATCATTGTTGTTGAAAGAAGCCAGGCAAGAACTAGACTGGTACATAGCATTTAAAGCTTCATAAATTGCTATATAGGATTACAGGATTTTAAAACAAGGAGGCATGTTAGAGGTCAGTCTAAATTAAACACCCCCTTCAGTTTATAGATGAGGAAAGAGAGGCCAGGGTCTCATTGTTAGTAACCCAGTTCTTTTGCCTACAAAAGCAGTGCTCTCTCCTCAATTTCATGCTTCTCATGAGTTAACCAGTTGGAGAATTTTAAAAAGGAGGAAAATTGACCAGAAAGACAAACTTCAGATATTGGAAGAGTTGAGCTTAAGCCAAAGCAGTGTATATTTCTTGTATAAAATATAAATCAGCTTGGCTCTGCCAGTACCTAACTTTTTGATTATGGGTAAATTGCCTAATTTCTCCAGGCTTCAGTTTCCTCATCTTTATAACACAGGATTGTTGCTATCAGATTTTGTGATTCTATCCTACTTTAAATTAGGCTCATACTTAAACGTAAACAAATTTTGCCCAGAGGGGCATAAACCGTCTCCTACCCTAACCTTGCTTTTCACCAGAAGTGATTGGAGAATGAAATGTGGATTGCTAAGTTCCTTGTTATTAAAAACAAACAAACACAATTCTTATGCCCAGCTTTCCCTTCTGTCTCCAGAATTGTTCCTCCTTCTGACTTCATTATTTCCATCACTCTTCTGTTTTCAAAACCTTGGTGTAACTTTGTACTTCTTTTCTTCGCATATCTGATCTGTTACCTTAGTAAATAAAAGGAGGGCCAAGTGGCCTCCAGTTGGGAATGTTATAGATTAGATTCTGGCTCAGATACAGGTGGGTCTAGAGGGACCTGTAGGCCCTTCCAACTCATGAGTTGTGATTCCATGAGTTACCATATTCTGTGGATTCTGCCTGCCTCATACTTTGTGCACCAACCCTTGATCCAGTGTCCCTATCATTGCCTTGACAGGAGCCTATATTGCCTCCAGCCCATACTGTGACCATAGCCCATTCCACAAGTGTTCTGACCTCTCCCCTTCAGCCAGTCTTTGACATGACTGTCAGACAACCATTGTCACTCTTGTTCAGAACACGGATGTGGCTGTCAGCTTCCTAATCCAGCTCAAACCCCCTGGCTTCCCCAATGGCTTCCCAGTTTTCTCTTTTATCCTGTTCACTTAAATTTTACAAGCACTTGATAAATGCCTGCTCTGTGCCTTGCACTGTGTTCTGTGCTTGGGGCACAAAGGTCAAAACCAAGTAGGCTTTGCCTTCTAAGAGCTGGTAATCTCTTTGGGGATGCAGTATCTGCACAAATAAAAAACTATAGACACTACATAGGGAGTATTTAGGGGAGGAAGCTAGCACCTGGGAATTGGGTGAGGCTTTCCATACAGAAAAGTCCTGAAGGGGACCTTTGAAGGAAGCTGGTGATTCCAAGAGACGGAATTGAGGAGGGGAGGGCATTTCAGATTTGGGAAACAACCTCTCCAGAGGAATGGAGCTAGGAGATGGAATATTTTATACAGGAAGCAACAGAGAGACCAGTGTAGCTAGTGTCCATGACAGGGAGCAATGTTCAGGTTTCCAGCCATGGCTTTGGCTCAGCAGGAAATCATCAAACACTCTTCTTCCCTTGATTCTTTTTTTTTTTTTTTTTTCAAGCAAGTTTGGCCTTTGTAGGACTATTTTTTTTTTAATACATGGGCAGCTGGAATGGGCAGGATACATCAAGAGTCCTGTGGGAGGCCAGTGGTGGGGGCCAGAGGCAAATAGTTAATGGTATACTTAGAACAGTCTGAGGGCTAGCAGGTCCCCTTAGCAGATGCTGGTGGATCCTAAATGGGCAGAGATCCCACCTCCCAGACTAGGGAGACTTCTTTAATGCCCTAAGACCCAAGAGGACGGAGGTTGGGTGGAGCCGTACAGCCGGGAGGCATTGGCTGCTTAAAGAGGAGCCTGGATGGGGGGCCAGGGTCCCATGATGCTGAAGGGGCTGGGAGGAGGGTGTCCAGTCATTTGAAGCTTCTGGCTCAGGAGTGATCTCTTCACTTATTCTTCTGGGGGTGAATCATGCCTGCCTTGGTTGAGAGACTCTGGAGGGAGCTGAGGAGCCACGTGGGAGGTCAGCATTGTCCGACTGTTAGCCAAGGCCTGGAGTCTTCCCTTGATTCTTACTAGATACTCTCATCCTGATGGTACATGTGGCTCTCTCTTATTCTTGGGGGGGAAAGGAGCTGATTCCTTCTCAGAACATTCATCTTCCTCCTTGTTAAGAAAAAAAATTTTCTTAAACCTCAAATGAAAACAAGCATTTCCAAATACAAAGTAGAGCAAAAAAGAGAATTATGCATGAAACTGTTCCTATCTATCATATGCAGTTTATTTTTTCTTTTAAGTATATAATAAATTCATCGTGGAACTTTCAAAACTGTCCTCATCTTTGTTTACTTTTCTGGCCTTCTGTTCTATTCTGGGAATTTTTTAAAATGCTTAATCCTTTTCTTTTTTTTATACACCTGTTACTGACTTCTCGCCTTCCCCAAAGTTGGGGGAGAAGGAAGAAAAAACAAAACCCCTGTAACAAATATTTCATGGTTAAACAAAACTCACATTGACCATGTTCAAAAATGTACATCTCTGAGTCTTGAGTTCATCATTTCCCAATCAAGAAGAAAGTAGAAGGTGTCATTAGTGGTCCTGTGGAATCACGGGTGGTCCATTGCACGAGTCATAGTTCTTATGACTTTCAAAGTTGTTTGTCTTTAGTGGTGTTGCTGTTGTATAAATTATTCCGCAGATGCTGTTCACTTCACTCTGCATCAGTTAATACAAGTCTTCCCAGGTTTCTCTGAAACCTTTGATCATTTGACTCAGATGCCACTACATTCATATGCCATAATTTATTCATTCCCCAGTGAATGAACACCCTCGTAGTTGTTTGCTATGAACAAGGAAAGCTGCTCTAAATGTTTTTAGATATAATGAATCTTTTTCTTCTTGATTTTTATCTCTTTGGGGTTATAGGTCTAGTAGTGATATAGCTAGGTTAAAGGGTACACACAGTTTAGTATCTTTTGGAATCTAATTCCATTTTGCTTTTTGTATTGACTGGACCAATTCAAAGCTCCACCAGTAATGCATTAGTGTTCCTATTTTCCCATGGTCCTTCCAATATTGTCATTTTTCCTTTTTGTCATCTTTGCCAGTCTAATGGATATGAAGTGGAATCTTAGAGATGTTTTCATTTGCATTTCTCTTACTAGTGGAACATTTTTTTCATGTAGTTTATCATAACTTAGTTTCCTTTGGGAAGTATCTGTTCATATCCTACTGGGAAATGACTGCTTTTTGTACATTTAAATCCATTCCTTATATAATTAGAAAATGAAACCTTTATTAAAGAAATATGCAAAGATTTTTTTCTCCAGTTAATGATTTTTCCTTTTTCTTTTAATGGCATTAGTTTCATTTGTACAAAATCTTGCAAATTTTCTGAAATCAAAATTGTCCGTTTTATCATTTTTAGTCCCCTTTTCCCTCATTTGGTCATGAATCCGTCCCCTAGCCAGAGTTGCAAAAGGTATTTCTTTCCTTCCAAGTTACTTATGATGTGACCTTCCTATATCTAAGCCATATATCCATTTGGAGTTTATCTTGGTACATAGTGTGAAGTATTGGTCTGAACTTGCTTTCCAGTTTTCCTAGCAGTTTTTGCTGAGAAATGATTCCTTATTCCAGGGTTAGTGCCTTTTAACGCTGTTCATTTGCTCATATATGTTCTGTGCCTATGTTCAGCTTTTTTTTTTTTTTTTTTTTTTTTTTTTAGCAATTGGGGTTAAGTAACTTGCTCAAGGTTACATGGCCAGTTATTTCTGGGTATGGGGTGTGGTGCTAAGTGTCTGAGCCCAGATTCGATCCCAGGTCATCCCGACTCTGGGGCCTGTGTTGTTACTCCCTGCAGCCACCTGGCCGCCCCTATGTTCAGCTTTTTAAAAGAAATTTATTTTTGAGCTCTTGGTGTTCAGTGGCCCTTCTCTTCCTTCTTTGTATAAGTCTTCCATTATCCAACTTTCTGAAGCAGGTCAAGATTCTCTTCAGATCTGTCTTCTGCATTGGACTTTTGGAATACTTTATTCTCCCTCCTAACATGGAGTGTGGCGTTCCAACCCCTTTGCCTTCTCTTCTAGGGGAAAAACTCACCGTCATCACTTTCATTAGAGATACCAGTCCCTGGACTGTGACAAATAAAACTGTCTTACATGATTGCCAAAAGACATTGCAGGATTCTTCTCACTTTCTACTTCCTAAAGAGATCCTCCAGCTTTCTGTTCAGTGCTCATGAGTACTTGTAGCTCCCCCTCTGACACTTCATTAACACCTTGACCACCTCTTCAGCACTTCTGAAGAGCCTGATAGCTCAGTTTCCTTTCTCTGCTTTCACTGAACTCTTACCTTGTTTCACCAGATAGTTCTACTTGCCATTTACCCCTTGCTTTATTTTTCCTCCTGTAATTCCTGGGATCCTTCTCAGTTCCAAAGCCCGGCAGATGGCCTTCATTTATGTCTCCGTGTGCAGCTCCTCTCTTCTCCTCTAGCGATGTCTTCCACACAGCTTCCTCTTGGGAACGTTGAAGTAGAACTATAGTTTGGCTATTGCTAGCACCTTGTACTTGAAGTTGGTGTTTTCACACCCAAGTCAAGCACTCTATATTTATCAGTAGGAAATTTCATCTCACTCGGTTAAACCCCTTGTTCTATCCTTTTGGCGTCTTTTGGGATCACAAGGTTGCCTTTCACTTGGGTATGCTATTCTTCCCTGGGTCTGAAATCGTACAGTTCCACAGTTGTCTAGCTTGTTAGCAAAGAGCAGCCCAGACTGTTCTGATTTTTTAAGAGTTTAACTGCACAGTGGAGAGAGGGCTGGTCTAGGAGTCATTGGCAGTCCTGGGCCTGGAACTCACCAAGTACCAGATCGGTCTGGTAACTGCTCCCCCCTTTTTGTTTCCCCAGCTAGGAAAATCGTGGGCTACAGCTTTTTAGGAACCTTAGAAATAATCTATTTCAGAGAATCCATATACATAGTTTTGGTTTTGTCTTTTTGTCAGCTGTCATTTTTGGTTGTCATTGTTTCTACCTGCACAGGAGAGAATAGAAGAAAGGCTCTACACAGGAGCCAAAAGGATGAAGGAATCAAGACCCTGACGGTCAAGAGCAGTGGATTAAATCTAAAAAGTGCCATAGAGATTTTTTTTTTTTGCTTTAATCTACTATGATCTGGGAGAACTTTTTTGGGGGGGTTCCCAAGTGACCTCCAGATAATTAGGATCTTGCTGTAATTGGCAACAGTACTCTCTGCCAACATCATGTTATACACTTGCTTAAAATTTTGTGAGAATAAGAGATTGGTGTTTTTCAGGCGACTTTCATATGCCTTTGTTTGGGAATGGTATATACAGCATCCCTGAAGAATACTGGCTAAGTTAGACTGGTTGCTTGGTTAAGTACAGGGATGGTGATTTGTTCTGTAAAACTTGGTCAAAAGGCCACACCCAAGGAACTAGAAGGCCATGAATGGCCTCAGGACCTCAGGTTCCCCATCCCTGGTTAAGTCAGTCATTGGTGACTGTTAGAATCTCAGTGAGGGCTTCTCATATCATTTCCATGCTTCACATACATAATAAATTCAACTCACTATTTAATTCCCTCCAAGAGTTACTCATACCTTTTAAAAAGTCATTAATCTTAATCTTACCATAAATTTTCTAGTACAATGTCTGTTTGGTAAGAATGAAACATTTGTCTTGTTATTAGATAATTCAGTATTTTAAGGCTCTGATTTTTCATCTTGTATGAATACCCCCTCAACTGAACTCCTCCCTAACTCATTAAGTGGTCTTCAGAAGCGTGCTATGGTGCACTTGGAAGTTAGCCTTCCAGAATTTAGCTGAGCTAGTCTTTAAAACAACCCATCTTGTGACCCTGCCCATATGCTAAGCCTATACCTCTCACTAGGACCAGCCAGAGCTTATGATCTCCCCTGACACATTCTTCTGAGAACCCAGGGTTACCTTTGGACTATGTTGGGACATGAGGATAGGGTTTTAGGAAAGGTAATTAATCATAGAAATGTTATTTTTAAGTTCTAAAGATATTTTGCAAGATTTAGGATACTATAAGTAATACCTGATACTTCATTGATTTAACAAGTTTTGGTTGTAATTTATTTTCTTTTAATACAGCATGGATTCTAAAATTGCGGAGATCCCCATGGGTGAGCATTCATTAACATCTAATTGTCCAACAATCCCATGTCTACCACTACCTTCTATGAATCTAAAGACTCATCTGGATGGCACGATCCTGAAACCCTGGATGAATGGTATTATTTTCTGAACAAAAAAAAATCAGTCCTGTTCTATTTGTGGTGTGATGCAAGAAAGCCCATGTTCACAGCTTAGAAGATCACTTTGTTAAGACTCGTTTTAAAATCAAAAAGCTTCCATACAGTAGCTTGGTACTGCTGACACAGTGAAAGCCTGATTATGCATAGCAGGGTAAAGTTGCAGTAGGGCAAGTGAGTGGAATTTAGAAGGCTTGTCTTTATCAATTATTTAAAGATAAAGTTGCATGATTTAATAGAAAGGATGCCAGATTTGGAGTTGAAAACCTCTGATTCAGACCCTGTACTGACTCCCGCTCACCCATGACACGGGCAGTCACTGATGCTCTCTGAGCCTCGGTCCCATCATCTGTGTTTTGGAGCTAGTGACAGCTACATGAACTGCCATATAAGCATCAGAGGCTTAAGTGAGAGCATTATGTAAACTGCTTCAGAGGTTTGTTATTATTTCCATCTGACTTCCTAAAATTCATAATGTTTCAGACAGAATCCTGAACCACACCTGCTTGATTCAGGAAGCACCATCCCAGTCCCTGCCTTGCTCTTCTTATTCAGTCCTGTTATTCTATGCCTCTTTCCTCTGGATTCCATTGATGGCATTTCTGAAGCAGACCTGCTATCTTACTTGCTACCCTTGGGGGAGAAAAGAGATAATTATTGTGTTAGACCAAAAGACCTTTTCAATAGTAATGGCTTTGATGCCAGTTTTTTTTTTTCTGCTTCATTCCTTTATGTTAACACCACAATTTTCTGCTGCATGTAATGATTAGTAACTCTGTGTGTGTGTTTATATATATGCACATATATATTTCATGAAAAAGTCTTAACCTCTGCCTGCCTCTCCTCTTGTACACATGTGTGCGCACTCACACACACACACACACACACACACATCAGGAAATGGAGAGGATCGCAGTAGAGAGCTGGAACAGGCAGTGACCTTGGGTCAGAGCAAACCACAGTTCTCTCTGGACAAGTGGATGCCTCCTATGCCCTTAGCTCTCCACTTCCCTTTAGGGGAGTTTAAAATCTATTTTCCCAGTGCTGTATTAACATGTTCATCGTAGATGCCTAAAAAGAGGCTTTATCTTGTAATATCAGTGAACACTTTGACTTTCAAGAAAATGTGTCCTCCTGTGGTGGAATAGATCCTGTGTCCCTGGCTCCTGTATCGAAATTGATACTCCCTAAAGTTCTAAGAAAATCTTCAACACATTTAAGTGAAGTTTTGCATGTATGAAAGAAAAATGATAGTAACTGACTTATATCTTTTTTCCAGATTTTAGATTTTCAGGAAAATATCCTTTCCTGATGTTGCAAAATCCTGAAAATTGTGAGATATTTAAAAGGGAAAAAACTACAGGGGTGAGTCAGCTTTTTGTATGCACTTCCCCTATAGGACTTTCTTTGTCCCTGTTCATATTTTCTTGCTTGTCCTTGAGTAGAACAGAGGCCCAAGGAGGAATTAAGTGGGAGAGTCAAGACTGGTAGTGTAGAAGTTCTTCCTGAGAAGATAGTCCAAGGGGGCTTAGAGGCAAGGTGCAGAAGGATGCTGCAGGGAAGGGGGGGCTCAACAGCAGCAGCGTCTATCAGTAAACACTGATTACTGAAGGAGGCACAGCTCTGCCGAGAGGGTTGGGGGAGAGGCAAGGAGAGAGAGCATTCTCAGGTGTGGAGCAGAATTCCAGTCGATTATGGGAAGTTGCCTCTTAGAAATGCTGAAGGAAGATTTCCTTCACTTTCATAAATCTTCTGATGATCCCAGATCAAATCAAGTGTCATTCATTTCCTCCCCAGTTTTGTGATTTTTTTTTTCAGTTAAACATTTAAATACTTGTTAAATAATATGTAGGAGAAATTTTATTGGGAAAAGTAGAGAAAATTGGTAGAAAAGCTAAATTTTTCTTTTGCAAATATAAAATAAAGGTTGAGTTTTCTTATTAAATAAGTCCTGTCTAATCTTGCTCATTTTTGGTGTGTAATATTCCCACCTGTTCTTCATGTCTCTTTCCTTCCCTCCTACCACCCGTATAAAAAGTTCCTATTTTTATACTAGCTGAAAGCATTTATTGTGCTTTTTTTTCTCCCTTTCTTTAAAAAAAAATCCTTAGATGTTCCAGAAGCCCCTAGGGTTGATGGTGTTACCCCATGGATATTGCAAATTTCATTTTAATACATTACGTGGTTGTGAGCGATCACTGTGTAAATTTACCCACATTCCTGAACAAGCAGATGAAAAGGTATGGTCTCTAAGGGTTTGAAATGTTAAGGAGAAATTTTTTATAGTAAATAATCTAAGAAAATTTGGCGTTTTATTTTCGTACCTATCGTTCATGAAAAATGCATAAAATGGTGTGTTTAAATATTTTCTACACCACTAAGAGCTTTATTTTCTCTTGAAAGTTAGTCGTTTTTATTAGGCTACAACAGATGGCAAAATGGGAGATGCACAGATAAATGGCCATGGATAGTAATTACTTCAGTCCTCAGGTGACATCTCTGAAGTTTTTCATTTTTAAGTTTTATTGATAAGTCAGTTCTTGAATTTTTCTGATCATTAGATTAGATAAGATAAGCCATCCATTTTTTTTCCTATTTCCTAAAATGTATCTTCATGAGTCCCCAATCTGAAAAGATTTTTGTAGCTGCAATCAGTCCTTCCAGCTATATATATATGTCATCCTTTTAATTTTGAAAATCATTTACAAAAGGGTTTCTACCTACAAGCGAAGTAACAAATGAAAAGCTCGCTAACTTACTAGACTACCAGTGAAGGGAAATAAGCCCAGTCTTGGTAACAAGCATAGGGCTGAGGCCACATTACCAGAATCAAACCAGATACAGCGGACATTTACATTTTAATTCTGATGGGCCCTGTGGAGTGGAAAGGAAATGAACAGAGGGAAAAAGGAGATGAATGTGAGAAACATTACAGAGGGGTAGATTGGACAGAACTTGTCCGCTCATTGGGAAAGGGGTGGGGGAGCATTAGAAATCAAGGATAATTGCAAGGTTATAAAACTGGATGACAGGAAGAATTTCTGTATAGAAATAGAGATGTTAAAAGGGTGAGTATGTGGTGGGGTAGAGATGAGTTCTCTTGGCAGATTGAGTTGGTGATATCAGTGGCCATGTCATATGGACGATTCTTGTTCACCATGTGTGACGCTAAAAGACCTCTTGAGATCCCTTCCAACCCCCATTCTGGGATTTGGCCTTAGTCTGGTTGACAGATCCCAATCTGTAAAGACTTGTAAAGAGACTAACACTTGTCTCATATGGAAAAACAGTGGCTTGCTATAAAGCACTGTAAGCTTGTAAAGTATTACCCTGTGGCCCCCAGTGATGTAAAACACTTCTACTCTACTTAGGATATTCATTTAAATTAGTGATGAATATCCAAAAATGCTGCTAAGTACTACAATCTATAATAATGCTTATTATAAATTGAAACTGAGAAAAGTCTTGTTGGTCAGGAACTAAAAGCTAAAGAGAATTATATTTTTCATTTCAATATAAAATTGTCTTGATCCCAGACTTATTGACTAGATTTCACAAGCAAGCAGTCTCCTTTTGGAAAAATCAGTCTCTTTTTTGGAAAAGTCAGAAACACCATTATACAGCATTAAGTCTCTTAGGAAGGCTTTCTAGAGGTAGAGAAGGAATTCAGTTAACCCTAACCTTCTCTTGGCCTTGTTACCTAAAAACTGTTAACATAAACTCATTTTTCACTTTCTAGAAATTTAAATATTTAAATGTTTCAGGTACATGCCTAATAAATTATGGCCTGATACTCTGAAGTAATCAGTAGAGTTTTGATTTTTTAAGATTCATAACTGCATACTTTTAAATGACTCCTACTAATATGTCTTTAAAATTGGCTTTTTTCATCTCTGTCAGTATGAATCAAGACAATCTTTTTTATTGCAAATAATTTAAACTTAGGCAAAAATGTGGAGCAGTCAAGAAGATAGAAGTACTATTTATGTAAATTTTATTCTTATAGTCTGTTCAGGAATGAGTCATAATAATTTTTCATGGCTTCTACAGGTTTGCATGGAAATACTTAAGAAATATATAAATATCGGTGAGGTGTGTTTGCTTCAACGTGCAGGTATGAGACAGTCTTGCTGAAATGTAATTCAGTAATGTGTATATTTTAAATGTAAAGTTTAGTTGCATATGTTAGGCAATAAATATTATGTCTCAAGCACAAAAATGGCATGACTTACTAGAAAAAGTTCTACTGACCCAAGAAAATACCAAATTAAGTATGATATTTTCTTTGTTTTAAAATATATCTGTAACCACTTAATATCATAAGTAATTATTAAGCACTATTTTTTTCATTATTTAGACATTTTCCATACCCACCCAAATCATGGAAAGAGATTTTGCTAAATAATTGGGTTTGCTTACATATAAAATATTTATGTCCTATGCTACTAGAATTACATGTTGATTCTTTTATATAAACATGCACAAATTGCATTATGTCTCCCAATAGCTTATGCAAATTCACTCTTTATCTCTTTTGTCCTGGAGAATTTGGCAAATGATGTTCTTATTTTATGAAGATGGAACACAGGTGAGATTTAAAAACAGCCCTCTCAAAGCCAGGTAACATGTGCCGAGAGCGCACAGTCAGCTCGTGGCGGGTCCAAAATCTACTCCTCCACTTCTCACCTGGGCTTTTATTTCTGAAATCGCATTCGAAAATTACTGGGTGAGAGATTGGGGGGAAAAAATGGTGTGACTTTTTGAAAGTATTCTCTTCTGAAATTTACCATTTGGTTAAATATTGCAATCTTTGAACAATAAGAATACAAAGCAGTAATGTTTCAGTGTCCCCCAAGAGATGACTGTCCCCTCAATCCCCGTGCCTCCCTCCAAATACTGGACGTATCCCAGAGAAGTTGGGAGGCTGGAGAAACACCCATGCCACTTGGGGAGACTTGAGAGTATAGGAACCATGAGGAATGACTGGTCTATAACATGTGCCAGAGAATGACTGTAGGGACTACGGAAACTGCCCTGATGCCATAGGCACAGCGCCTGCAGTCTGACACCCACACACCCCCAGACTCCAGTGGGCTCCCAGCATGGACTTTAATTCTGGGTTGTTGAGAAGTCAACTATCCTGAGAACCGAAATTGGAGCAGGTTTTAATCCTCCTCTGCAGCTAACTTGAGTCCTATTATGTGAGGCCCAGATACCCACAACTTGAAAGTACCGATATACAGAAATCTTACATACCTTTCTTTTGAGCAGCAATTTCATTACGTCTGGCACTTTAATACTCCCTGGAATTTGTGATTCACATGCCACTGTTCTGATGTTATGAAATCATGCTTTCTCCTACACACTATATAGAATTGATGACCATATGTGTTGAGAAGTCTTAACAATACAAAACAGATAACTTAAATCTGTTCTTAAGCTGTCTGAACACCACCAAATAATACACAAATGAAGTCATGCTTTATTATTGTGTCCTGTCATCACTGCCCACGGGTACATAGCCACAAAGTTGAATAGCTTAATTATGTACCAAAACCCACTGTATAAAAAAGAAGGCACTTTGACTGGATATACTCATGTCATTCTCAGGTAAAGGTCTTTGATGTTTTATATACAGATTTGTCACATATAGGCACAAGCATAGGAGGGAAGTGGATGCCAGAAGCTGGCCCTCCAGGATCACTTGTTCTGAATGGAGGAGCAAATAGCTGTCTCTAAGGTTGAATAATCACGCATTCTTCTTAATACATGCCTAGTAAATTTAGTAACATCTTCAAGAAGTCTATAGCACGTTCTATTTTCTGTAATCTTTTTGTATGTGCTAATATTATACGGAAATTCTCCCATTTAAGAGAAATAAAACTGACTTAATTTGACCGCTCAGAATAACTAGATAGAAGAAAGACACTATGGGACCGAAGGATCTGAACTAAGAGTTCTCAAGGACTGTGTTATCTAAATTACTAATGAGAAGGGCACATCAAAACAGCCCGGAGGTCCTGTCGTCTCACATCCAGCCAATTGGCCAAGGTGACAACAATAGGAATAATGCTGGAAGTGTGTGGGAAGATAAACACACTCAATGGCTTCTTGGAACTAGGAGTCTGTGCAGCAGTTGTGGAAAGTAGTTTTGAGTCATACAGATAAATGAACTCAAATGTCATGTCCTTTGACCCAGAGATTCCACTATTAGGCCTATTCTCCAAGGAGGTAAACTGATAAGAAAATCCATATAGACACCAAAATGTTGATAGCACTTTTTGTGGTAGCAAAGAACTGGAAACAAAGTAGATGCCATCGCTTGAGGAATGGCCAAACACAGGTTAGGGTCCGTGAATGTGAAGGAATGTTACTGTGCAATAAGAAATGACAGATGGGATGAGAAGCATGGACAGGGCTGCATGAAATGATACAGAGGGAAAGCAGCGGTGCCAGAAAAACAGGAAACACAGTGACTCCAGTAATGTGGATGGGAAGGACAAGCACAGAGCAGTCAAAAGTGAATGGTGCAAAAACAAGTCAGAGAAGACAGCCTCCATCCCACACCTTTTCAGAGGCGCAGGCTTCATGATGAGTGTAGAACACTGCCTTTTTTTCTCCATGTATTGATCAGTTTTACTGGGGTATTTTTTTCTTCCTCTTTTTTCTTTAAGGAAATTACTTGTTATATGGAGTGTAACCATCAGGAGAAATTTTGGCAATGTGAAAACAATAGATATCAAAATTTTATTTTTTTAAATTAGATACTGCAATAGTTGTCCACCTATAGAAATACAAAATTGGTCACATGAAATGAGCTTGTATTTTTTAATTTCCCCATTGATCTGTTAACCACTGATTTCACAAAAAAGTTTAGTTGATACTAATCCCTGATATTTAATTGAGAACCAATTAATTGAGTCATTTGATATCTATAGAATGCTATTCAGGGTACAAAGGAGAGAGTAAAGCTGTGAATGAGAGTCACTTCAGACAGCCAAAGGCCTGAGAAAAATATGTGGAGGCGCTGGTGTTCATTTTCTTGCTATGTAAAAATAAGCAACACTTAAGGAAGAAAAAAGTGGGCCACCTAAAGGAAATAGCATTCTTTGTTTTATAAAGCACTGTCTCGTTGGCAGTCTTTTTGAAACTCTGCTATTATATATTCTGTCAATTAAGTAGGAAGTCAGTGAGGTTCAAATATTCTGATGGCTAATTACATAGATGAAGGAAATTTGAGATTTGTCCCATTCCAAGAAATAGCATCCGCACTGTAATATAAAGAAAATAGACTGTAGAGTCAATTGGCCCAGCTCTTTTGCTTGTTATGTATGTGTGGGATGAGTCGGTCTTTTGGGGCCTCAGTTTCCTTATTATAAAGTGAAGAGGGTAGACTAGATCACTAAGGGCTCTCCCAGCTATAGATTCTTTTTTTTTTAATAAAGCTTAATAAATTGTGTTTAATTTCCAAATGACTTAAAATCGTATCATCTAAATCTTATATTTTCAGTAAACCTCTTTATGGAGTACTACAGAAAGTTTCCTCCTGGGCTACATTTTGAGTCACAAGTACTAAATGACCTTCTGATTTCTTTACTCAAACACTGTTTATTGAAAGAAGTGTTTCAGGTAGTGAACATCAGCATAATGGTCAAAATGCTGGTAAGTAACCTAGAAATACCTGAAAGTGTTTTCACTAAGTGAATGTTGTTTCATTATGCATTTGTTTTTGTAATTTAGTGGCTTTATGTTTATTAAATACCTCCTAGAGAACAAGTGCATTTTCAGCCTGAATTAATTTGAGAAAGCAAAAGTATCCTGAAAGAGAAGAAATTGTGAAAATGAGTATGCATCTTTTTTTTGTTTTATCCAGCCTGCTCTAAAAGTATTAATAAAAGTATTTGAGCATGTGGCATCTATGAACTTAAGGAATGCTGTACCAACTCTAATTGATATATTTTGCAAGGTATGATTTCCTCTTCCCTTTTTCTTTTTGATTTAAAACATTTATTAAGTAGCTCCTGGTACTGGTGATAGAAAAACATGAAGTAGTCCCTGACTTTACCAAGCTTGCCTCCTCCTAGAAGGATACAACATGTATATGGAGAAGTCCGTGCAGGACAGGTTGGGGTGGGAAAGAAGGGGGGGAATGAGCACATACTGAGCACCTCTATGGGCTAAACATGGTGCTGAGTGCTTTCCAGATATTATCTCATTTGATCCTAGCAGCTGCCTTTGAGGGGCATTCTGTTATTATTCACAGTTGAGGCATCTGAGGCAAGCATGCTTGGTGCCTTGCCCAGAGTCACAGAATTAGTAAGTGTCTGAGGACAGATTTGAACTCGGGTCTTCTGCACTCAGTACCAGTAGTCGATCCACTGCCACCACTTAGCTGCCCGATTCTAGGGTAGTGAACTGGACATAGGAGAGCCCTAACAACTAGGAAGATTAGGGAAGGGCTTTCTGTAGGAGGTGGACCTGAGGGATTCTGAGAGAAACAAGTTAGAGGGAGGATTCCAGGCTGTGAAGACACCCTGCTCCAAACTGCCGAAGCAAGAGGTTGGAATGTCAGGTCCAGAGACTGACGGGAACATAGGATACTTAGAGGCAGCTAATGTGAAATGAGACTGGAGTGGAGGGCCTTTAGTGGTGGGCTAAGGGAGCTTGTATTTCGCCCTCTGGGCAGGGTAGTAGGCCAGCCACTGAAAATATGAATGGGAATAACGTAGTCAGGACTACATTTTAGGAATTGTTAACTTGGACATCTGTGTAGAGGAAGACTGGTTGACTGGGTCTGGTTGGAGGAAAACCAGTGTGGAGGCATCATCGGTAGACCAGCTAAGGGGTGAAGGATGTTGGAGCTATGAAGTAAAAGGCTTTGGAGAGAGAAGGGAAAAGAAACAGGACATTCTGTGGGATAAAGTTGAAAGGATGTGACAGTGATTTAGGCAGGAGAAAAGAGTCGCTAAGAACAGCAGGAAGAAAACTCAAGAATTTCTCAGGTTGTGTCCCTGAGTACCTGAGAGAACAGTGGAGCCATCAACAAGGATGGGATCAAAGGGGAAATGAGTTAGAGATGGCTTGTGGTCCAGGTAGGTGCAATCCATGGGCAGCTGGTATTCAGGCCTGGAGTCGAGGGGACAATAAGGACGGAGACTTTCTGGGTGGATTTTTTTTAAAACTAGCAGCCATTTCCCCCTGCAGATAGCACTTCCCTGAGTAAATACCAGAACTCTTTGGTTAAGTCTTTCCTGGTCCTGGTAGGTACCATTCTCATTCTTTTTGGCAGTTTTTTTTTTTAATCCACTTATTCAGTTGAAGGAAAAGAGAGACTGAACACGTTTTATATTTTGTCTAAATGTTTGCAAGCAAAAAGTATTGTAAATATTTTTTTCTCTTCCTACTTTACAGCTTGTAGAATCTGGGATGATTCTTGACTCTGAACATTTTAACTATCTTATTAAGCTCTTATACCAAGTACAGGCTTCCAAACAAGAAATAAATGCTGTTTTAGAAATGAAATCCAGGTAAGAAAGCTGTTCATATTAAAATACTAAAAATGTTTCTTTTTTTTTATTTCAGGTTTGGAGATAAGTTTGAAAGTTAAGACACCAATACAAAATTTTAGTTGGTCACAAGTCATTCATTCTCTTATCCGAGTCAGCCTCATGCTCAAGGCCTGCCCAGATGGCAAATGTAGAAATGTCTCTTGCTTGCGTTTGTCCACCTGCCCTAAAGCTGTTCCAAAAGTCAGTCTTTGAGTCCTGAGCTAATGGTCCTTGCTAGTGGCCTCAAGGTTCTTCCTCAGCCACCTCCTTTCTTTCCCTTCAGTAGGATTTTTAAATATGCTCGCCCTCCCATTTTTCTTCTATTTCCTCTCACTTCATGGTTTAGATAACTTGTTACTTTTAGTCCACATTTGATCGCACTTAAGTTCATGTGAGCACCCAAATTTCCCCTCCAGAATTACCATAGTCATCTCTCTTCTCGTCTACCTGTCCTCACAATGCTGTTCAAGTTGATAGAAAAAAAGGATTACATATACCAAATCAAATAGAACCTTTAGTCGGCACCTCTCTTCTGAATATAAAAAATCCTCATGGATTCAGGAGTGGAGTAAGACTTCACACCCATCTAGTTACACGTTTAAGGAGTTCAAAGAACTCTGTGGTGTCCCCTGTCCTGAAAGGCAAGATGGGATGGGTTTCACAGAGCTAGGTTTTCAGAGGAGTAGTATGTCAACTGTTGACATTTTACTAGTTTCAAATAACTATATTTTCCCATAACTTGGACTTTACAAATTTAAAAAAGGTTCCTGCCCATTCATTCAAAAATATAAGATTGCATTGATACACCCTTGGAAAATTGATTGCAAACTTTATCATATTTTCCCAGTGATTTATATAACTAAACAAAGAAAGAAAAATAAAACCCATTACAGGCAGCTTCCATGTTTCTCAGGGAGAATTCTTTCTGAGTTCTGAACAGCTGGCTAACAAATGAACTTTTAGATTGTGGCCCACTTGTAAGTCACAGGACTTTTTTTGTTTTTGCAGGTGGAAGGTAGGGTAATTAGGGTTAAGTGACTTGCCCAAGGTCACACGGCTAGTTTTTTGTGTGAAGTGTTTGAGGCCACATTTGAACTCAGGTCCTCCCGACTCCAGGGCCAGTGCTCTATTCACTGTGCCACCTAGCCACCTCATCACCATACACTAGTGATGCAAATATCACCACCAACAGGCCGTTCACACAGTCGACCTCATTTGAGCCAGTGTTGCATTTTATGCTTTGAAGCCGCATAAGGAATGTGGCTGGCCAGATGTGAGCAGCTTTTTCCCTTCCAGCACCAAGGCACAGAGAAGGACACTGGGGGACAGAGGGGCAGTTCCACACTTACCCAGAGCCACCATTGTAAAACAGTTTCAGTTAACAAAACGTCTACTCTTTCTTCTCCCTGTTGAGAAAAGAAAAACAAACCCATTCGACATTCCCAGTCAAGCAAAACAATTCCCCCATTGGGCAGGTCCGAAAACAGACGTCTTGCTCTGTATCTTGTAGCTGCAGGCGGCTTCCCCATAACTTTCTAAACTGCTCTAGGCCTTAACAGCTGCAGACCCTCCCCCCATACTAACGGAAAACCATCTCATCATTGAGGGAGGACTCAGCTGTACATTAGAAAACCTTAGTTATTCATACCTCAGACTGCTGATTTCCTATCTTTTTGCCATTACACCCTCTTATTTTTTTCCCTGCAACATTTTTCTGAGCCACTCTATATTAACAGGTGGTATATGTTACTGATTTTATTTTGAAATTTCCTGGTAACTCCAAAAATATTTCTCAAAAAACTTGGGTCTGGAAATTACTGATTTGATGACTGATTTTGTTTTTTAGAAGTTGGAAATTTTTGTAGTATTCTGAAATTTTTCTATTTAAGGTGAAACACATGAACTTTTTTCAATGTTCAGCTTCATAGCCAGGATATTTAGGAATTCTTGTTAGTAAACATAAAAATAATTAACCTTTTTCCGTTGTTAAAGGTTACGAGTGAGACAGTTTAAAAAGAATTGGCTCTCTGACTTAAATTCAGCAATAATAGAAATAGAGGTAAGTGACCTATAGATTTAGAATTTTTGTTTGTTTTTAGACAGATTGCTTATTTTCTACTCATGCAATGAAAATACAAAGAAAAAACTTAATTATATCTTTAACTTAAAATTTTTGGAGAGAGGGGTAGCTAAGTGGTGCAGTGAATAGAATACCCACCCTGGAGTAAGGAAGACCTGAGTTCAAATCCAGCCTCAGACACTTGAAGAACTAGCTGTGTCACCTTGGGCAAGTCACTTAACCCCAATTGCCTTGCCTTCCCCCCTCCAAAAAAGGGGAAAAAAATTTGGAAAGGGAAGAATAGTCGAATTTTTAGCAAACCAAGATTGAATAACTGATTTAGAACATACTCCCACTTTTAACACTAATTTCTGTATCTTGTAGGTTTTTTTAACTTGAGAAAATAAAATTCATTTTAATTAGAAAATGTATTCTATTAAAGAGAATTGTTGGTTGGCAATTTTAAGCTTCAGGATCTACATTTTTTTTTCATTCTGATGACCTAACTATTGATTTAGTAGTATTAGTAGTATGAATAAGTCAAGTTGGTGTTACTTACCATTGTAATTTGATCACAGTCGTGTACCATCTAATGTGATTTCTTTGAAAAAGGAACATTAAATGAAACATTACACATCACAATTGTTCCATGGGAACATTTTATTATAAACATTTTAATTATATTATTATAATTATTATAAACATTTTAAATGAATGATCAGCTAAACAATATTAAAGTAGGGGTTTTGTTGTTCAGTTAAGTCATGATCAACTCTTTGTTGAACCCATTTGGGGGTTTTTTGGCAAAGATGCTAGAATGGTTGACCATTCCCTCTCCAGCTTACTTTACATATGACAAAACTGAAGCAAGCCAGGCTTAAGTGATTTGCCCTGGGTCACAGAGCCAGAAAGTGTCTGAGGCTGGATTTGTCTTCCTAACTGCAGACCCTAGTACTTTATCCACTGCACCCCCTCGCTGCCCTAAAGTAGGAGTCTATGATGTATAAATATGTGGGCAGCATTTTTAGGGCATACCTGTATCATGAGGTAAAAATATCTGGGCTCAGATCTTTAAAATATGTAACACAGGAATTATGACCTTTAGTACATTTTTAAATATGGAATTTGTAGCAAACTAATATTTTATCACTAAGTATTTGTTCAGTCATTTTTCAGTCATATCTGACTCTTCATGACTCCATTTGGGATTTTCTTGGTGAAGATATACTGGAATGGTTTACCGTTTCCCTCTCTAGTTCATTTACAGATGAGGAAACTGAGGAAAACAGGGTTGTGACTTGGCTTGGGGTCACACAGCTAGCAAGTGTCTGAGACCCAGTTTGAACTCAGGAAAAGGAGTCTCCCTGGCTCCAGGCCTGGCACTCTATCCACCAAGCCACCTTGTTGTCCCATCATTAAATATATTCTTCTCTTTAAAAAAAATTACCTTTAAGGATGAAATACAGCAGGTGTTGTTAAAAAAGAATATGCCATTGAGTATAAGCTTCTCTTAAAACACCTACTGTCTTTACTTCATCCTTAAAGGTAATTTATATGTCTTTGGGTGACTTTTTTTCCCCATGTTAATGTAAACTCCAGTTATATACTAGAAATTAGTTGAAAAATATGATTGTAGAAATGTGTTTTGCAACCAGTTTTCCAAGGATATGTAATCAATACAATCTTGTATTTTTGAGCAGATGGGCAGAAACCTCTTTTTTAAATTCATAAAGTCCAAGTTATAGAAAAATATAGTTATTTGAAACTAGTAAAATGTCAACATTTTACATACTACTGCTCTGAAAACCTAGTTCTATGAAATCCATCCCATCTTGCCCTTCAGGATAGGGGGACACCATCACTGAGTTCAGTAGGAGTTGAACTACTTAAATGTGTAACTAAATGATTGTGAATTCTTATTTCACTCCTGAATTCATGAGGATTTTTTTATATTCAGAAAAAAGGGGTGCACCTTAGCTTAGCATAGAGTTGTAATGCCGATTAAAGGCTTTATTCAGTTTGGTGTATGTAATCCTTTTTTTCTATCATCTTAAACAGCATTGTAAAGAAAAGGGTGACTGGACCAGTTTGGGAAATTTGTACGTTAATGTAAAAATGGGTTGTGAAAAATTTGCCGATCTTCAGAGATTTTCATTGTACATTGCTGAAGCATTAACAAAGGATTACAAAGAAGAAAGACCAGGAATTCCTTTTTGTGAATTTGCTGATACAGGTAAAAGTTACTGTTGTGGAACTATTTTGATCTGTATTGTGTTATATTGTGAGAACCAGGTGATCCAGAGGTTGCCTCCAAGCTTGCACATGGCCAGAGGAGAGCTGGTGGGGCTCTTTCTAGGCCATAAAATAAGAGGAAAGCCTACATGACATAACGTGCTCCTGCCTATGGATTTTACTTCTTGTAATGACACATACTCACTACAAATTGATTTTTATAAACTAAATTACATAAATAATGGCATTCAAATCCAGGATTGTGGTGTTCTAATCTCCATTGTTTCATAAGCATTATTTTTTTCTTTTCATTTGAAGTAACAGCAGTGGTGCTAGTGAATTGGAAAGAGCATCCCAAGTTTTTAAGTTCTTGCTACTGAGAGCAAATCTCATAGTTTCTCCCTAATTTAATTCCCCAATAACTGCAGTAAAATTTGAGGTCTCACCTAGTTTGAAGTTATTTGAGATCATATATATTACTATAAAATATTAAAATGTTGGTTTCAGAATATTTTAATTTACCATTTTAAAATCTCTACAGGTTTGAGTTGCTATTTCACATTCTGTAACATTATAACTACTTACCTTTCAGTCAGCAAAGATCCCCAAAACGATGAGATTGATAAAACTTTACTGGGAAGAATTGGGATCAGTGCAATCTACTTTTATCACAAACTACTACAGTGGTCTAAGGTATTTCATTGGTGGGGGGGAGGCGGGGTAGAAGGAGACAGGCATTATTTTGTTTTGGGAATGAAATGTGTCCATTTTAAATATTTAGATAATTAATAGTTTCCATGCCCAAACTCTGTACTTTCCAAGGGAGACGCAAATGGTGTCCAGGCAGATGACTGATGAGTTGAAGACCAGGGATGTAGAAAGACCTGAAGAAACAGTGCCCTAACTTATAGCTGTCTTAAAGACCCTCTTGCTGGCACTAGAATCTTAACCCTGTGTGGGGACATATAAGTTATATAAAGTCATTTTTAGTGTCACCTTTCTTGTGAAGTAATGCCAGAGATAGTTGGCTTGGTCCAAGTGACTAAAGGACAGTTGTATTTCCCCCTTAAAATGTGCCCAGTGCATATTTTGATGTTAGAAATTGACTTCTAGTATGAAAACAAGGCCTTCTTTCAGTGTTGTGCTTAACCTGTCAACTGTGCTTATTATAATACTAGTCTCCATAAATTCCTAAGAAGTACAAACCTGCCCTTTGTCATAAAAAGACCCTCAACAATCATTTCTTTGAAATGGGAGCCGTTGGAATACAGAGCAGAGAGGAGAAATAGGGCCTAAAGAGAAAGTAAGAAAGAAAGTAAGAAACCTTCCCTGGGTTAGGTGTTCCAATGTCTTCTATCACTGCCCTCACTATTAAGGCTGTTCTGTACTCTGTAAATTGCTGAGTTCAAATCCTGTGTCAGATACTGAACAATTATGGGATCCTGAGCAAGTCACTTAAACTTCTCTGCCTCTTTTCTTATCTCTAAAGTGAGAAGAGGAAGGAGATTAGTACCTTCCTCACTTTTATTGTGAGGACCAAAAGACACAATACACAAAGTCTTTTATTGACCTTATAGCACATAGAAATGCCACCTGTTACTGTTAATAAACATATACCTAGTCACATTTCTCTCAGAAGAAATATAACCGGTGTTTAACAAACTTAGTATTATTCCTGGGGTTATTCTAGGATTGCTTAGATTCCCACTTTTAGGCCTAAAATCCTGATTACTTCAAATTCAGGCATGTTTTAATATTTTAAAAATATCTATTATTAAAAATATTTTAATAGAACTTCACTTAGGTTCCATATAAAATGGTGAAATTCCTTGTTTGTTTATCTTGATTAGATCTTTTTTAGTCCCAGCTAGAAATCCCACCCTCTACCGAAAGGCTTTTCCAGTCCCCCTTAATTCTGGTCCCTTCACTGTTAATTATTCCAATTTATTCTGTTTTTAGTTTGTTGTCTTCCCTATTAGACTGTGAGCCCTTCAAGAGCAGGGACTGTCTTACATTTCTTAGTTCCCTCAGTGTAGTAATCTAATCACCTTTGGTGACTGGTATTATAATTACTCAGTTGAGTACAATTCTGGAGGTGTGTCCTCTGTAGTGATCAGTGTATGTAACAATGCTGTCTGGCTTTCCATAGATAACCTGTGTTATCTACCTCTGTGATTTTTAGGGATTTCTGTATAGCCAAAGTGTTCTATAGAAGTCCTTCATATTGACCTCCAACCATCTTTTGAGATCCCCTTATAAGACCTGGCAATATATTAAATGACTTTAGAATTTATATGCCTTCATGCTAGAAGGAAAGACAGAATTTTTAAATGGCTCAATTTGGCAATACTCTTGATCCTCTGGTGGGGAAAATACCAGTATGCAGATTTTGTTACATAGACTAAAAGAAAAGGTTCATCAATAATAAATAAAAAATAAAAAACACAGAATCTAAAATTCTGATTTGGGCTATAGTTCCATTCTGGTGTAGAACTGTATCTGAACTGATAAGAAAAGGCAAATTTTGGTAAAACTCTGTTATTTTTACTTTTTTTTTTGTTTTTAGAGTAGCTAAATCTACCCTTTGATTAAAGAACCAGTTACTATTGAAATGCCCTTTAAAGGTAAAGTTTTTTAAAAGTAAAGTTAAAGATAGTAAAGTCCTAGATAATTCACAAATTGAATGATTTTCCCAATAATAAGTGGGTGACTCTTTATTTCTCTGAATATCTAAAGTTAATTTTGTTTTCTTTGTTTTTGCTATAGGGAAGGAAGGTACTTGATAAACTACATGAACTACAAATCCAATTCACAAGTTTAAAAGGACTTGCTGGCCCTGAAAAGTTAGCCTCACGGTGCCAGATTGTCAATGTGGCAGCAGAGATTTTTCTAAAAAGTGGGAGTATGGATGGTGCCATTTGGGTATTGAGGGGTAAGTGATGTTTGTGTGCTTCAGATATAAAGGAAATGAGATTGTATTTTGGCCTGTACTCCAGTTGACATTTTCCTTGTTCTAAATAGTCATGTTTTCCTGCTTCTTGTTTCCTGAGTACAGTGGAAATTGAGTGGAGTGGGGAGTGGCACCAGGTAGCGGGGTGGCTGGTGGACAGCTGAATGGGTGATCTAGGGCAGCTAGGTTTTAGATAGCAAAGGCAAAGATTGACCCAGAGTGAAATGGATTCAGTAATATTTTATCTTACTAGTTGAACGTGTCATCTACTTATAGAACAGTGTGGTTTGGCCCAGGGGGCCTCCACAGTCCCTTCCTTCCTGTCACATATCAGCCATTCCCGTTCTGGAGTTAAAATTGGGCCGGGCTCTGTGACCTCTGGTGAGCATCTGTGAGGTCCAGGTCAGGTGGCATGGACTAGGCAGGCGTTTGAAGAGCTGGGTCTGTGGCAGACAGACACCGGAGGGTATTGTAGAGATACCACTGAGAATGCCAAGGCAGAAGATCGATTCTTCACAGTGAGTGAGGTAAAACCAGACCCAAGGAAGACAGACCGCTGGAGGTTGGAATGCATGCTGCGCCATTGTTTGTGGAGCTGATTCAGATGTAGAAGCTGGAACAAGGACAGACTCTTACTGTTAGCTAAGTAGTCAAGTAGCCAGAGGTACCAGGAGAGCGCCAGGAATAGGACCTTAACCAGGTTAAGCCATACTGGAATGCCTCTATTATGGCAGACCCCTGCATGCTGGCCACAGGAGCAGACATTTGAAGATGGAAGGATCTTAAAAGGTATAATGATGCCGTTTGTTGAAAGCCATATGCCTGTTTCTCAGATTATCACAGGATCATAGGAAAGCTGTAAGGGAGCTCAGGGGCCATCTAGGCTGACCCATATGTGAAAAGACTCCTCCCTATAACTGTATGTGCCTGAGTGATTATTCAGCCTCTCCTTCACTAACAGAGACCTCGGAGGCTTACACTTTATTTTCAGCCTTCCACTCCCATTTGTTAACCCAGAGTCAGAGTTCTGCTGATTCTCTCCATATTTCAAGAGTAGATATTTTTCTTTCATTTCTAAATGGCCACAGACCCTTGTTACCTCCTGCTTGCTGTGTGACTGCCTCCAAACTTTCTCCAACTCTTCCTGCAATCAATCACTAAAGTCTTATTAAAGAACCTACTATGTACCAGTCACTCTGCACAGTCAGGGCTGGAAAGATAATCAGTCTCTGCCCTTGAGGAACTCACAACCTAATGGTGGAAAGAACATGGCCAGATAAGCAACAGACATGACAAACTGGAAGTCATCAGCAGAGGGAAAGCACTAGAATGAAGGGGGGTTGGGAAAGGCTCTCCATAGGACAATTTTAGTTGGGGCTTGAAGGAAACCAGGAGATAGAGATGAGAAAGAAGAGCATCCCAGCCAGAGAGAAGGCCCCGAATTGGGAGATGGAGTGTCCTGTTCAAGGAACAGCAAGTGAGCCAAGAACTTGGTGAGAGGTGGGGGGTGTGAGAGAACTGGGGAGAGAAGAAAGTAGGTTATGAAAGGCTTTAAATGCCAGCAGAATTTGTATTGGATCATAGAGGGGATAGAAAAGCTGCTAGAGTTTATTTGGGGGACAGGGAGGTGACATGGTTAGATTTGCACTTAAGGAAGATCTCTTTACCAGTTAAGTGGAAAATGGACTGGGTTGGGAAGAGACTTGAGGCAGGCAAGACCCCTCCCCCATAGTCTTTTGCAGTGGTCCAGGCTTGAGGATAAGAGGGGCCTGTGCTAGAGGGGTCAGAGGAGAAAAGGTTATGAAGATGTCATTAAGGTAAAATCAACAGGTCTTGGTAATAGATTGGACAAAGGGTGGTGCCCTTGACAGTGGTAGGGAGATTTGGGAGGAAAGAAACCTCATTCCATTTTAGACCTGTTGAGTTTAAGATGCCTGCAGGACGTTGGGTTCATGTTGTCCCCTAGGCCGTTGGAAATGCAGAGACTGGAGGTTAGGACTGGAAAAGTAGATTCAAGAATTGTTAGCACAGAAATAATAATGGCATCCATGAGAGCTGATGAGATCACCAAGGAAAACAGTATAGAAGGAGAAGAGATGAGGGCCAAGAGCAGTCCTGTGAGATGAGCCGGGTGAAGATCCAGCCAAGAAGACTAAACAGCGGTGAGGTAGGAGGAGAATCAGGAGAGTAGGGACCTGAGCATCTAGACAGAAGAGGATTTCAAGGGGAAGAAGCTGATGGGAATGATGAGGATTCAGAAGAGACCATTTCAGATTGTTAGTGACATTGGCTAGAGCAGTTTGGCTAAATGATGAGGCCGGAAGCTGGAATGCAGAGGTAAGAAGAAAGTGAGAGGAGAGGAAGTGGAGGCACTTATGCACAAGGTCTTCTGGAGGGATGTAGCCACAACAAGCAGAGAGAGATGGGCTGACAGCAGAGATGGCGACCTCAAGGGTGGGGGAAACGGGAGCATGTGTGTAGGTAGGGAGAAAGAGAAGGTAAGTGAGAGAGTAAGGAGGCAGTCTGCCGGAGGAGTCTGGGGTAGAATGGGGGCACTTGTCCACGTAGAGGGCTTGGGCTTGGCAAAGAGCCTGTGAGACGGGTGAAAGAGGAAACGGGCGCATGTGAGGGCAGAAGGAGACAAGAGGAAACTGGCAGCAGATGGCCGTTTTTTTCCTCATATAAAACATGAGATCAAGTTCTTGGCTGAGAGGGTGAGGGGAGGAGTAGCCAAGGGGCAGGTTTAAGGAGGGATGAAAAGGTTTCCTAGAGCCACTGTGGGTGACTGAGTTCATTAGAAAGGTACAAAAGGTCACCTGTTTGCATTGGGAGCCTGGTTGAGGTTATGCAGCATAAGTTTGTAGCAAACCCCATTGAGACAGTTGTATGGTTTCTCCACCATCATTCAGTAGCTCAAGCCTAGTGCAAAGGCAGCAGATGGTGAGAGTGAGCTGAGGCTGAAGTTTGTCAAGGCAAAGATCAGTGATGTGACAGGAGGTGAGGGACTCAAGAGGACAGGATAGAGTTGAAGTGGACTACCAGCAGGTCAAGATGAAGGAAGGAGGCAAGGAGCTAGCAGCAAGGTGATAGCCTGGGAGAGAATTGAGGATTCAGATTGGAAGTGATGATGAGGACAAAAAACAGGGTTTGGGATTGGGAGACAGGGAAAGGAAATGGTGTGTCAAGCGACTGATCAAATAAGGGAATTTCAGAGTTCATGGAAGTGGTAGGATTTGTGGGTAATGGCAAGATCAGTCATGACCATCTACGCATGACTGAGATGGAATAGAAGAATAGGTCGTGGGAAGTAAGTTGAGGAGCTATGCAGTTAGGGCGTTAGAGGGAGTATCCAGTATGTGTGATGAAATCCCCTAAAATAAGGACAGGAGTCGACTCATTGAGGAAAGGAGAGTGTCCTGGAGATCAGAAGATGAGATTGGAGTAGGTCAGGACTGAGCGAGGTTCCTGAGGGATAGTGGAAGAGGAAAAGCCGGGAAGTGGAGGTGGGAGCCTGGACTAGAACAGTGGCCGAGGAAGCCGTGTCATCAGGAGAGAGCCACAGATAGGAGTGGTAGAGGGTAAGATTTAGGATGAAGAGAAGTTTGGTGCTTATACCACAGGTATTCCAGAGAGCACAGGAGAGGGAGGTGGCTTTGGACTGGAATATGGTAGGGGGCAGTGAGGGGAATGAGAACAAAAGGTTGGATAGTGGGGGCATGAGGTTTTCATGAGGACCACCCAGGGTTTAGAATCCCTAGGATGGTGAGGGTTTGACCAGGGGAAAGTGTATCATTAATCCTACACACAAATACCTTATAAAAGTCCCCCTCTGACACTGTTCCCCTGTGATCTCATTCCTCAAGAACCAGTATAACTCCTGCCTGCTCATCCTGTTTAACTCTGAAGTGTCATTTCTAAGTACCACACCACCCCCTTTGTACTGACTTGGGATTCCACAGCCCACCAGCATAGATACCCAGCTGTGTCCAGGCTCTGGGATTCCATTGGGATGGAGAGTACCTGGCATAGGGGAGCTCTCCACCAGCTGGCCAGCTGTGACTCTAGATCAGTTCTGGTGAATGGCCTGAGACACACAGAGATGAAAGGAGCCGCTTCTCTTCCAAATTTCCCTATTTAGGGCTGGGGCACCAGCTCGTTCTGTCCCTCAGATCTGTAACTTTGAAATCATACTGAGTTCTTGACTGTCCTTCACACAGCTCACAAGTATCAGAGCTGGTTTGGAACCCAGCACTTCCCCATGTCAAGACCATTGTTTTACCACATCACACAGTCAGTCTCTTCCAGCATTCCTGTCACTAAGTACAGTATTTGTATTTGTCATTCTGAGCACATGAGCACACCTGTGTGCATGCACTTGCACTTTGAGGCAAGCCACGTGCATTTACTTCGGGATCCAAATCAAGTTTTCTTTAAGATACTGTCAGTGACTGACTCTACCCCCCTCTGATTGCTCCTCAGCATTCTGAACAAATAGTTTATGTATGATGTTAACTATACATTCTTTCCTTTCATCCTCACAGGCTCTGAGGGACACAGACAAGTCCTAGCACCATTCTACAGATGAAATAACTAAGGCTCAGAGCTTGTGCCTTCCCCACCTTTTATAATAACTAGTTATTGGCAAAATTGGGGAATCAAAGCCAGATATTTTGAATCTAATGTTCTTCCTTCTGTACCATGTTGTATACAAATCTAAATACATAGATGTATGGTCATGTGATTGTTATCTAGTTTAATGTAGACTTGCATGTTTTCTCTCTTGTTAGTCACAGACTAAGCTCTGCATTCTAGCTTCCAGCCTCATCGTTTTTCTAGAGGAAACGCCGCACTCCATTTTTGCTTCCCCCCCCCCCCATTCACTGTAGTTGTTGGAAAAAATATCCAAATGAATGAACTCACAGTTCTGTTTTAATATTTCTGTTATTCAAGTCCTAGTAAATGTTTTTATTTTTACTATAGGAATGTGATACTAAGAATTTATATTGTCCAGTATTAGTGAAAAGTTGTAGACTACTTTTTAATGAAAAAAAATTTATATGTTTAGAATAGCAGCCACTACATATATATCCTATTATGAATTGTTTCTTAATGATTTAAGCTTATTTTGATTAAGCACTAGTTGAAATTTTGCTATTTTCTCCAAGAAGAAATTTATAAAATGTTTTCAAAAATTGTTAGACTGTGGGTAATTGAATTTCAATAACCTTAATTTGCATGGATGAAATATTCATAATTAAATACTTTTTTCTTCATTTCAGAGTCAGAATGGATAATAAACACACCTCTGTGGCCCTGTGATAGGATGGATGTCCTCAACAGACATAACCTGCTCTGTACAATTGCACATGAGATCTTGGCCAAAAGCCTGTACCGACAAACATTTGAAGTTCTCCAGAATTTACCTGGTTTCCAAAATTCTCAAGGTATGTTTAGAAAAATCCATGTCTGTTATTACCCTTTTAGATCTGTTCTTATATGAGACTAGTTCTTAAACTTACTTCCTCACTTTATTCAGTAACTGATGTGTCCCTTTTTTTATAAATCAAATCATGCCTTCATACTTAGATTAAAATTTCAGATATGTTTATCTTTATTTTAAATCGGTCTTCATTCATCAGTGACTTCTAATACTAGCTTCATTTTCAGTTTTATCTTTCCTAGCCTTTCTATCAACTAGTGAATCTATAAATAGAATGTTTAAGTATCCTAGAATTTTATATTTAAAGAAATATTTTCATAAATTGAATAAGCCTACATCATCAGTAATTATCCCCAGTGTCTGTTGTGTAAAAAATTTAAATATAGTCTTAAAGTTGGGCGTACTTCAGAGAATTTAGGTGATAATGCTGAGTTTAGTCTATATGGTTAGTTACACTATGTTTTCAGTGTTACTAATGACTTAATTTTAGAAAGTTTAATCATTTGTAATGAAGCGGGTTAGAACTTATAAAAGTAGAGGAAACTAGAGCATGAAATGAATTGAGATATGTATTTTTCACCTGTCTTCAGACCTTTCCCTCATTTTCAGAGGAAGAAGTAGCCCTTTCCTGTGTATCCTTAAACCCTTTCCTCCTGTCTCCTCCAGGAACCCACTGAGCAGTCCCACGTCCTTTCTTCTCTGGATTCCTCCCCCTTGATTGGTTCCTTCCCATTTATCTGCCTGCAGAAATTCTCGAGCCTCATGCATCCTTTAAGACATCTTCCCTTGACCCTGCTGTCTCTTCACGCTTCCTTTATCTTTCCTGTTTCTTTACTCAACTGCCTCCTCTTCATTAGCCAGTCACTTCTCCTTCTGCATGTTGTAGCTTCTGAACCCAGTGCACTGATAAAACTTTCTTCCAAGGTCTCCTTTGACCTTCTCTTTTCTAAATCCAATGAAGCTGACTCGTATCTGTCTAGGGCCAGAGGGCTCTCAGCTGTTATGAAGCACCCAAGCCTACAAAATATAGGCAGCTTAATTTAGACCAAAAAGCCCTTACCAGTGGCATCTAGGTAATGTAGTGAATAGAGCAACAGCCCTGGAGTCAGGAGGACCTGAGTCCAAATCTGGCCTCAGACACTTACTACTTACTAGCCATGTAACCTTGGGCAAGTCACTTAACCCCAACTGCCCTGCCTTCCCCACTCCAAAAAGAAAATAAAAAGCCCTTATAACAGAACACCCACACCTGAACCCATAAATGGTCAAAACAGCCCCCCTTGTTGAGTGAGCCCTTTGTAGTCCTCTAGACTCACAGTTCTTCCTAGAAGACTTTAACTTGTTAGAGGGTCTCAAGATTGTTAGCAACCCCACTTCCCCAATACTGTAGAGTATCCATAGTACCAGGAAAAAGGAAGGCACAGATCCAGTCCTTGAGTGCTAGTGACAAAAGACCTGGGGTTGACTCCTACTCCTGCCATTTATTACCCATGTGACTGGGCCTCAGTTTCCTCCTCCATAAAATGAGGGTCTTTGGAGCTGTGAACTGATCTAGCCATTCTGGAGAGCAATTTGGAACTATGCCCAAAAGGCTATAAAATTGTGCATACCCTTTGACCCCACAATACTATTTCGAGGTCTGTATCCCAAAAAGATATAAAAATGGGAAAAGGACCCACATATGCAAAAATATTTATAGCAGTTCTTTTTGTGGTGGCAAAGAATTGGAAATTGTCCAATCAATTGGGAAATGGCTGAATAAGTTGTGGTATATGAATGTTATGGAATATTATTGTTCCATAAGAAATGATGAGCAGACGAACTTCAGAAAAACCTGGAAAGACTTATATGAACTGATGCTGAGTGAAGTGATCAGAACCTGGAGAACATCATACACAGTTAATAGCCACATTGTGCAGTGACTGACCTTGATAAACTTAGTTCTTCTCAATTCCAAAAGACTCATGATGGAAAATGCTGTCCACATCCAGAGAAAGAACTTTGGAAAATGAATGCAGATGGAAGCACCACTATTGACTCTCCTTTTCTTTTGTTTTTTTGGTTTCTTCTTTCTCATGGCTCCTTCTTCTTTATATCATGACTAATGTGAAAATATGTTTAATATGAATGTCTAAGTGCAGCCTATATCAGATTGTGTACCATCTTAGGGAGGGGGAAGGAGAAAGGAAGGGAGAAAATTCAAAACTCAGAATCTTATGGAAGAGAATATTGAAAACTAAAAATAAATTAATTATAAAAAATAAAATGAGGGAGGGGCAGAGTCAAAATGGCAGAGTAGAAACAAGACCTCCGCGTGGCTCCAGCTTCCACCTTTCCCAATCCATGTAAAAGGGGACTCTGAACAAACTTTGGAGCTACAGAACCCACATAATGACACAGAGAAGCTAACCTCCTGCTGAGGACAGCCCAACAGGCCGGCAGGAATTGGCCAGTGCAGTGCTCTGGGAGCAGAGCCCAGGCCAGGCCTGATCAACCACCGGCTGGAGAGACTCCAGATCACCAGCAACTGTGACCATTTCCAGATTTATCAACACATAGATGCTAAGGACAAAGTAAAAGGTCAGTGCAGTGTGGATTTTGGGATCAGTAGTTGGGAGTGCATGGGCTTTTGCCCCCAGGGCAAGAAACTGCTGAGCAGCATGCAGCTGGGGCACATTGCAGCTTCAGCTCCTGGCCTACAGACTGTAGGGGGACCAAGCAACCAGTCTGAGGGGTGATCACTCTTGCTTTAACCTGCTTGGATCTGGATTGAAGTCTAGGGTGGAGGTCCTAGGGTGTGTGACCAGCTTGCCAGAGTGTGTGGAGGCTTCAGAGAGGGCACCCAACTAATACCTCCGGCAGCTGAGAAAACCCTGGTGTTTGGGATGGAAGCTCCCCTGTCTGGTGGCAGAGTCCTACTGTGGCAAAAAGCCCAGGGGTCAAGTGACTGAGGGGCATCATGACCAGGCAAAGGAAGCAAAACAAACAGAAGAATCCAACATTAGACTCCTATTTTGGGGACAAAAAGGATCAAAGTATGGAACAGGAGGAAGACAGTGAAGTCAGAACTCCTGCACCAAAAGCTTCAAAGGAAAATACAAGCTGGGTACAGGCCATAGAGGACCTTAAGAAGCAGATAAGAGAAGTGGAGGAAAAATTGGGAAGAGAAATGAGAACGATGCAAGAAAATTACGAAATCAGAGTCAACAGCCTGACTGAGGAAAATCACACCTTAAAAAATAGACTAACTCAAATGGCAAAAGAGGCTCAAAAAGGCAATGAAGAGAAGAATGCCTTAAAAAGTCGAATTTGCCAGATGGAAAAAGAATCTCAAGAGCTCACTGAGGAGAATCATTGCTTCAGAATTAGATTGGAGCAAAGGGAAGCTAGTGCCATTAAGAGAAATCAAGAAGCTGTTAAACAGATCCAAACAAATGAAAGAATAGAAGGCAATGTGAAATATCTCATGGGAAAAACCATTGACCTAGAAAATAGATCCAGGTGAGATGATTTAAAAATTATTGAACTACCTGAAAGCCATGATCAAAGAAAGAACCTAGAAATCATCCTCCAAGAAATTCTCAAGGAAAATTGCCCTGATGGTTTAGAACCAGAAGGCAAAATAGAGGTTGAAAGAATCCACCCATCACCTCCTGAAAAAGATCCCCAAAAGAAAACTCCTAGGAATATTATAGCCAGGTTCCAGAATTCCCAGATCAAGGAGAGTATATTACAAGCAGCCAGGAAGAAACAATTTGAATATTGTGGAAACACAATCAGGATAACACAGGATCTGGCAGCTTCTACACTGAGGGATCAAAGGGCCTGGAATATGATATTCTGGAGGGCAAAGGAGCTGGGATTAAAACAAAGAATCACCTACCCAGCAAAACTGAGTATCCTATTTCAGGGGAAAATATGGTCTTTCAGTGGAATAGAGGACTTTCAAGCATTCTTGATGAAAAAGCAGAGTTGAATAGAAAATTTGACATTCAGATACAAGAAGCATGAGAAGGTAAACAGGGAAAAGAAATCATAAGGAACTTACCAAAATTGAACTATTAACATTCCTACATGGAAAAACGATAATTGTAACTGATGAAACTTTTCTCAGTATGAAAATAGTTTAAGGGAATAGAAATATGTGTGTGTATACATATATATGGCTATATTGGAGGGTGTACGGGCGTATGAATACATATGTGAATGTGTGTATATATGTTTACAGGTATACATAGAGGGCACAGGTCCAATTTTATAGGAAGGTATGATACTTAAAATGTGAAATTAAGAGGTATGAGAGGAGATGGAGAAAAAGAGAGAATGGGGTAAACTATCTCATTTAGAAGAGGCAAGGAAAAATGGTTACAATGGAGGGGAAGAATAGGAAGGCAAAAGGGAATGGGTCAGCCTTATTCTCATTGAATTTGGCTCAGGGAGGGAATGAAATACATACTAAATAGGGTATCTAACCCTCCAGGAGAATAGGGGGGAAGGGTATGAGAGTGGGGATGATGGAAGGGAGGGCAGGCTGGGGGGGAGGGAAGTTGGAAGCACCCACTTTTGGAAAGGGATGGGATCAAAGTAGAGAATAGAACAAGTGGGAGGTGGGATAGGAGGGAGGGAAATATAGTCAGTCTTTTACAATATATCTACTATGTTAATATTTTGCATTAGCTACACATGTACAACGTATACTGAACTGCTTATCTCCCCAGTAAGGGTGGGTGACAAGGGAGGAGGGGAATGAATCTGGAATTCAAAGTTTTAAAATCAAATGTTTAAAATTATATATACTATTATTAATGCTATTTTACATGTAATTGGGAAATAAGATATACAGACACTGGGGCATAGAGATCCACCATGCCCTACTGGAAAAGTCGAAGGGGGTATGGGAGAAGATGTGGGAGAGAGCAGATTAGAGGAAGGGATATCCTGTGGGACTGATATTTTGGGGTGGTGGATAGGGAAAAACAGTGAGAAAATTTGTAACTCAAAATCTGGCAGAAATGAATGATGTAAATCAGAAGTTAATAAAGCATTTCAAAAAGGAAAATAGGGGGCGGCCAGGTAGCACAGCGAGTAAGAGTACCGGCTCCAGTGTTGAGAAGATCTGGAGATCGAATCCCGGGCTCAGACACTTAACACCCACCCAGAAACACCTGGCCGTGTAACCTTGAGCAAGTTACTTAACCCCGATTGCTTTAAAAATAAATAAATAAAAATTTTAAAAAAAGGAAAATAAAATGAGGGAATTAGACTTGACGTCCCTTCTAGCTCTCATTCTCTAATCTTCTCATCTTTTCCACTGCCCTCTCTCAAGCGGATGTGGTTTCCTGGAGTCCCTCCATAGAGAAGCTTCTTTCCAGAGAACCAAGTCTCTGTGTTTCTTATGACCAGCTTAACTCTGACCTCCAAACTCTTACTGTCTTCCCAGTGAGTTTCCAGCTTTCTCTTAAAAGTCTAACTCCAAAGATATGTAGCTCAGATATCCATTTAGATTTGAATCATTAGTCAGTCATATTCATTGTAGTGTCCTTTTGGCTCCTAGGGCCAGGCAGTTCAAACCTTATGAAAGAAGGAACCTAATAAAGGAAGTTCTATACTTGTTTAGGATTGGGGGGCAAGGGGAAGAGGCCCAGCAATATGGCATCAATCCTCAGAACAAGAGCTCATCCGTGGGATAACAAGGCCCACATCACAATTTAGGCACCAACATACAGGGACATAGACAATAGCTGTGGTACAGTCGACAAGGGCTGTGGAAATGAAATCCCCGTTGCCTAAATAGGCATCTCACACTTGGAGGGGTGGGAACGTGGTGAGGGTTTGGGAGCTGATTTGGTATCCAAGGGGAGGAAGTCTGAGAACAACTAAATCATATCCGTTTAGTAGATTTTATATCCTTTCTTCATTTCAGAAACTGTGGAGGTCTCGCAGTACAGCCTTCTTTTTAACAAGCTTCTGGATGCTTGTATAGACAGCAATAGTCTGGGTGTATCATCCTCCGTAGCAGAATTCATGTTTTCAAAGAATATCACCATTGATTTTTCTTTTCTTAGAAGATTAATTACTGCTTTAGGAAGAAGTTGTTTATGGCCAAAAGCCAGAGCCCATTACAAAAGTAAGTTACAATTGAAATCCATGTGAATCTTAAAATCTCAGATGTATTATTTATATGCTTTTGATGTTTTTTAAATGATTGTATTTTTTGAAATTAAATTTTTATCTTATTAAAATAACAAAAGATACATAAATGCAGTTTTGAACTATATATCATACCAGCCTCTGAGAAAAGATGTGTGACTTTATAATAGAGAATTCATTTTAAGGGTTTCAATAGTCTTTTTGCAGAAAAATGTTTGCAGCTTCATTTTACATTAAAAAAATTTGTAAATTGGCTCATTTTAAATGTATTAGGAAGAATTATTTTTAAGTCTTTCATAAAAATTTTTTATGGAGAATGGCATTACTTTGCAATGCAAATAATTGATCCCAATGTATATTTTAGATGTTTGGATGTTTATATTTGCATTTGTGTGTGTCTGTCTATAGATATAAAGTTTTTGTAATATTTGGCCTATAATGAATGTATTATTTAACTTTTAGATGCTCTGTCACTGGGCTGTTACCCACCATTGGAGGGAAATTTGTACCGAAAGCTTCTGCTGATTCCTTCGCACCTGTCTGAGATTGAAATGCTTTTAGCTATCGAAATTTTTCTAGTATCTAATGCTAGTAGTATTCAGTGTCCTGGTGCTTCTTCACAGACACTACAAATAGTGCTGAAAAGGTTTGTAGACTTTTATGTTACATTGAAAACAGACAAGGAAGTTACTTAGTTGAGTATCGGCCATAGGAGCATAGTAGATGGTGACAGAAAGTCATTAGTAAAATGGAGAGAGCCCAGGAAACCCTCGGTGCCTCACTTACTATGTGTGTGACCTTGGGCTCTGGCTCAGTCTGTAAAACAAGGAGCTTGGACTCTGATTTCTAAGGTCCCATCAAGCCAAGTACCTATAAAATGCTTAGAGATAGTGTGGAGAGTATCATAGTTAGGTAAAGACATTTTTGAAGGCACTGGCTTTAGATTTTTCTTCAAATTTGATTTTCAACTCCGTATTTAGGGTTGGATACAGGAGATAATTCATAGAGAAAGTAACATTTGACCTCGTCTTTGAAACATAGGTAAGAATTAGACAGGGCAGGGAGATCTAAGATGAAGAGACTAGTTGAGCAAAAAAAATGTAGGAAAGTATTGAGATGTTCAAAGAACTTCACAGTCAAGTTTGACCAGAACAAAGCGTCCATGAAGGAGAACAGCAAAAGAAATGGATGGAAAGGTAGATGGGACCAATCACTGGAGAGCCTTAAATGCTATATTGAGGAGTCTAGACTATATTTTATAGCAGAGAGAAACCTTTGGAGGTTTATGATCACAGATGTCTTTAGGAAAATTGATTTGGAACAGACTAGAGCCAGGAAACCCAGTTAGGACATTGTTAAAATAACCCCATGCCAGAAGTCACAAAAGCTTGACTAGGGTGGTAGAAATAGGGATGTGGGTTTGAGAGAATGGTTTCAAGAACTGACAGGATTTAGTGATGTTGGAATTTTGTTTTGATTTATTATATTATGGATCAGATTCCCAGATTAAGCTAACCAGTTGCCATATTCTGTCCTCAGGATTATTTTTAAACTAAGTATGGAAGCTTTTAGAAGAGTGACCTTACAAAAATGTTGAAAAGGCACGTGCATGCATATGTGTGTGTGTGTGTGTGTGTGTGTGTGTATGAGTTTGAAGAAGTTTGCAGGCATTTTCCATTTGTAGCTCTCATACTCTAGTACATTATAATTGGAAATTCCCCAAAGATTTTTACTTATGATCCTAGTTGAATAGAACAAAAGGCACTGTGCCCTTAAGTGTTCATATTTCAGTTTTCTTTATCCAATTTGACTAAATTTTCATTTCTATACAGCTGACAAATTTCTTTAGGAGTTGCTGATTTTAGCACTTAACAGCTCATATATTAAGGCAGCCTTAGTGGGGAAGGGGAATGTAGCACAAAGAAGTCATCAAATATTCCATCAGGAAACTAAATTTCCCATGAATAGGTCAAAATTATAGAAGATTCCTTAAAAGACATAGGAAAAAATAATCTTGAATATCCCTCGATTATCATCAAACAAGGTTAAAAATAAGAGTGTATATATTCTCCCAAAGTGTTCCCTGCTGTCATGAAGTATATCTCACACCAAACAAATGGAAAGGGGAATCCCTGTCGATGGCAAGATACTCCTGTTTGCAGATAATAAATTGATTGCCTTATGCCTTAGAGTATTGCAAAGTGTCTTTATGAGATCCATAATCACTGAAAAGAGTTAAGCCTAATTAGCCACACAGGACAAGCCAAATGGGTGAAGAATGCTTCATCCAAATATGCCATTATTTTAATATAGCTGTTCCAGCAGAATATATATCTTAGGCAGATATTGGCCAATGAGCTGGATCTAAAACTGAGCCGGAGAAAAGTGACTGGATTACCTTTGGAAAATTGTACAGAGCTTTTTAACAATTTTTAATCATTTTAACAATTCCAGGTTTTCTTATCTTTTTAACAATAGTATTCTTTAGGTGAAGTTTTATGGCCTTGAGTCCTGGAATACCACAGTCTGGATAATTAAAGTTTAAACTCAGGGCCACCTAAAAGGTAATGGAGAGGCAGACAGTTGATGTGAATAGGATGCAGTCTATTCCTAGAAAAGAATTGCACAAGAGAAGAATTGCACAGAAAATGTTAACAGAGAGATAGATGACCAAAAAAGATGATATGGTGAGAGTGAGAGAAAACAGGGACAACATGCTGCTCCACTGGTACATTCGTACTTTTAGGAGAGCCCAGGACACAAGAGAATGGAAGGTGGCCATCAGCACCATTGGACAGAACACTGATAATCAGGGCGATGACTGACCTCTCTATAGAAGCAGCTTTAGGGAACCTAGGAAAATAATGTTCTGTTTTATGGGACGCAGTAATTCCCCATCTTTTCATGTAATGTTCTCTAGTTACAAGCATCTGTTTTCTTCACTCTACACCATACTCTAAACAGGAGTCTTGCTGTAGCTCACTAGTTCTCATCCCAGCCTTTTGACTCTATTCGTTATTATATCATATTATAGTATATCATAGTTCCTGCAAATGTAACCCTGGTGAAACTGTCCTCTCCCAGGATCGTCCCCTGAAGCACCACCATCTTAAGTCTTCCCCTTCTTCTTGTTCAGCGTGTTTTCTTCTTTCAGTTGTTATGTCCCTCGGACTTTTAGTCATCTTTAGACCTTAGAAAATTGGACTAGGCTACTCTGTTTATAATGCTGTATGTCTGTTGAAGACTCTTCCCATGCCTTCCCCATCCAGATCATCCCCTGTACTGCTTTTAACAGTCCTAGACTAATCTGCTCCCATCATCTGAAGACACTGAAATCCATAAGGCATTACAGGTCATGTCCCATTTTGTGACAGCTAGGAACAGAATCATGCTTGATTCCTCGCCCTGTGTTTCTTCCCATTGTTGCACCATGTTGCTTCCCATTTCAAAAGAAAAATGGCTTCTTGCATTTTCTTGCCTCTGCTTGGGATTCATTGTTGTCCTAGGAGAGGTAGGCCTCTAATCTGTCAAGGCAGGCCTACCGGGCTGAAGATAGACTAGCCAACAGCTGTCAAGAGAAGAAAGTAATAAAATATCTCCATCTAATAGTCAAGGCTTTCTTGGGAGTGAGGGAACCTACTGCCAACTATGACTAGTATTCAAATTAGTAGTCTAATTATATACTTCATAGGTTTGGTGTCAGTCCCCTTTTTTCAGTAAGTCCAAAAGAACTAGAAACGTAATGTTCCATTTGTCTAGCCAACAATGCTGACTTTTTAATTTAACTATTCATTTAAAACTAAAAATGGTGAAGGAGTAGGTTGGAGAAAGAGGCTAAAAGCAGGGTGACAAGTTAGAACATTATGGTAAGAGTCACCAGTAACCTCAGAGTGGGAAGGGACATGAGAGGCCGTCCTCTCCCAACATCTGCCTGGACATTATACCCAACAAAGATTCATCCAGACTCTGCTGGAAGACCTCTCTTCAGGGCAGCCAGGTACTTCCTCAGGTAATTAATTCCACTTTGCAATAGGTCTAATTGTTAAGAATTTTTCTATCCCTCCAACACATAATTGTATCTTTACAACATCTGCTCATTGTTTGTTGTTCTACCTTCTGGGGCCAAGGAGGAGTCTGTTCCATGGAGCAGTCCTTCAAGTACTTGACATGCAATCATATCCCCTTCTAAGCATTTCATATCCCTAGTTCAGTCCATTGATCTGTATAGGACAAGAACTCCGAGGCCTTCAATAGTCCTGCTGCCTTTCTCTGGATGTTTTCCAGCTGGATCAGTGGCCTCCTGGTCTCGTCAAAGCCAAATACAATGGGATTCTTGCTTCAGCTGTACTGGACATGATGCCTCTTTAAATGCAGCCCAGTCGGTTAGCAGTCATCAAGAATTTATGAAACACTACAGTGTGCCAGGCACTGTATAAGACCACAGGTGTTTTGGTCTCCACCTCACATTGTTATTGAATGTGAAATTCACTAAATCCCTCAGATCTTTTTAAGACAAACTGTTGGGACTGCCAGGTAGCACAGCGAGTAAGAGCACCGGCTCCAGTGTCAGGGTGACCTGGGGATCGAATCCTGGGCTCAGACACTTAGCACCCACCCAGAAAACACCTGGCCCTGTAACCTTGAGCAAGTTACTTAACCCCGATTGCTTTAAAAAAAAAAAAAAAAAAAGACTTGTAGGACTGAATTTTTTTTTTACCCAAGTTTAAGATTTACCTTTTTCCCTACTAAGTCACATTGTATTCAATCCAGTGTTTTAGCCTGTCAGGATCTTTTGCGATTTTCATCCAGTGTGTTAGCTATTAGCTCTTTCTTCCCCAGCTTTGTGTCATCTATAGAGTTGAAAAGAATGTCATCTGAGACATTAATAAAAATGTTAAACAGCACTGGACCAAGCACAGATCCTCGGGGACTTTACTGGAGGTTTTATTTCATATTATGTTGCAAAATGTCCATCAATACACGAATGACTACTTGTTGAGAGATGATAAAGGACAGAAATAGAGTTATTTGTTAGTGTGAATGGAGACAATGGAAGAGATCCAAGAGTCTTGATGAGGTAGAATTTATCTGCAAGCACCTGGAAAAGTATTATGTTCATAATTCATGCAGTACAGCCAGCATTAAGATGCATTTACCAAATCTGAAGCAGTCCTAGATTCCTAACAGTGGCTAATAACATTTATATTCTGCGCGATAGTTTGTTTACAAAGCACTTTCACATTCATTTTCTCAAATGAGCATCACCTCCAGACTGTCAAGCAGGGAAAACAGCACCTCCCCATAGTAGAGCAGACAGAATGCTAGGTTTACTGTTGCAGAACCTGGGTGTGACAAAGCCCAGCTCTGCTATTCCCTAGTTTTCTGTGGCCTCGGCCTTCATTTTACAGATGAGGAAATAGCTTCCATGAAATGCAGTAACTTGCCTGTGGTCTCTGGCTCCTGGTCCAGGGCTTTTTCACTACATCCTACATAGTAGGAAAGCTGTGTGGTGTACTGCTTTGGTTGTAGCATCATGTAAAGGAAACACACTTTATGTTGCTCCTCTCAGTTTTTGTGTTTGATGGTCCTTTTACAGGTGTGAAGAAGACAAAGTACGGAGTAAAGACGACTACCGAACAGCAGTAGAAAGACTGATCATGGCTGCTCGTATATCGGACCCAAAGCTTTTCATTAAGCACATGACCGTAAATATTACTATGGAACAGGTTTACAGTTTGGAACATTGTTCTGCCCTGAAATGGTTGAAAGAGAATATGAAATGGGCTGGGAAGGTTTGGCTTTTTCAGTAACTATTAGGTTATAAAGACTTTTTTTTTTTTAAGTTCCAGTAATCATTGTTGAAAATGAATGATAATAAAGACAGTTCTCACTACACCCAGACTCATTGATTTACACGGCACAGTTTTGACCACCACCATACCTTTGGTCTGGACCCGTGATTTTACTGGTGTAAGGACCTCCTGGGCATAGAAACTCCCCATCCTATAAAACAACAGATAAACATTGTTATTGACCGATGAAATGAAACTGGTTCACTTATGAACCAGTCTCTTACAGCAGTTCCCACCTCCTGCTTTTTATTGGGCTTATAATAGAATTAAGTAATTTCCCATTTATCTGGATTCCAAATTCTGAATACTCAAAAAGCTACATTTTTTTTCTACACAGCATTTTCAAAAAAGTAAATAAGCTAATATTTCCCCTTTTTTGTAATTTTCAGAAAAGACTTTCAAGGTATATTGTTGGGCCAAATGGGGCCTCATCTGCATTCTCCAGTGATGCTCACAGAACTGTATAAGAACCTTTTGGGGGGTGGAGGGAAGGACAATTGGGGTTGAGTTGCCCAAGGTCATGTGGCTAGTAAGTGTTGCATCTGAGGCCACATTTGAACTCAGGTCCTCCTGACTCCAGGGCCAGTGCTCTATTCACTGCTCCACCTAGCTGCCCCTCTGTATAAGAATCTTAGAGCTAGAAGGAGCAGATAAGATAATTTCATCCAACTTCACACTTATGGTTGAAATCTTACAATATAAAGGCTTCCCTGAGCAGTGGACAGAGCATGGGACGTGGGGTCCATGAGGCTTGGGTTCAGATAGGTCCTCTGAGCTTGACTGGAAGATCTCAGAAGCTCCTTCCAATTCTAATTCTGCTTTAATGCCTTCAGTGATGATTTAAATTAAGAAAGCTTTTTTAAGCCAATATCTCCCTCCCTTCAGAGTTTACCTGACTGTCTTCTCCCATTCTTTATCATGAAGTGTTGTCCCTATTGCCCAGTACTTTTCCAGCAAGACGTTACAAGTTCTTTCAGCCTCTCCCCTCAGCATCCATTTCTCCTTGGTGATACTTGGGGGTTTTTATGGTGCTGGATGGCGTCTTGCTGCTGCAGAATGCCATGGTACTCGTTACTCCTCTTGTTCCGGAATTTTACTGCTGTGAGTTAATCTGAGATGACATCAGCCACTTTAGAAGTGCCATCACACTCTTGAACCCCTGCCTAGCTTCCAGTCAGGTAAAACCACCAGGTCTTTTTCACATGAAATGCTAGTGAGCCACTGCTTCCCTGTCCTGTGTTTCTATGGCTGATTTTTTTTTTTTGAACCTCAATTCAGGCTTTGAATTTAAACCTACTCAATTCTTTATTATTAGATTTGGCTCATGATTCAAGATTGTTGAGATTTTTCGAATCCAGTTTTAAAATCAGTATTGCCTTCTTCCTCAGATACAGGTTAGCCCAGATTCGATAAGCATACCATCTGTGACCATGTCAACTTAAGTGTTGGAGAAACTTCTAGAAAGAAGGCAGAATGAAAAACTATGATCCTTTCAAAAATAACTCTGAAACACCTAAAGGAAATACAATCACTAGAAAATACAGTACAATAATGTGAGGGATCTGAGGGTGAATGTGGGTACTCTCCCCACTGTGTTGGTCACGATGCACAATCCATCCACCCTGGTCCATGTTCTCCCACTGATCCAGTCTGCTTCTCTTCTTTTAGCATAATGGGGGTACCAGGTGAGCATTCTTGATGGCCTTTTGTTATCCCTCATATGAGCAGACAGCTTCCTAGTCCAGTCATTCATCTCCTATATATTACATGTCACATTGATATTTTACATTAAATTCTTGCACAGCTAAACAATATACTGAAACGTAACCATGCTGTAGTTAATGATTTCTGCAGTACAAACTACTCAGGCCATACCTGTGCCAACAGAGGCCAAAAGTCTTTAAAATGAAGTCTAAGTAGTCCTAGGCATTGTTTACAATAGGGCACTAGAAACCTTTTGCTTAAATCTGGGAGAGCAAGTTATAGTTTACCTGTCAGATTCATGGAGAAGGGAGGAATTTATGACCAAACTATTTAGAGAGCATTACGAAATGCAAAATGGATAACTGATCACATTACATTGAAAAGTTTTTGTATAAATGAAGTTAATATACCAAGATGAGGAGGGAAGTGGAAAATTGGGAAAGAACTTTTACAACCTCTGATAGTGCCTCCAATAAAGGCCTCATTTCTAAAATATACAGAGAATTGAGTCAAATTGATAAAAATACAAGTCATTCCTCAGGTGATAAATGGTTAAAGGATATGAACAGGCAGTTTTCAAAGAAAGAAATTAAAGACATCTATAAACATGAAAAAATACTCTAAATCACTATTGATTTAGAGAAATGCAAATCAAAACAACTCTGAGGTACCGCACCTCACCAGTCAGATTGGCTAAGATGGCAAAACAGGAAAATTATAAATGCTGGAGAGGATGTGGAAAAATTGGAACACTAATACATTGTTGATGGAGTTGTGAACTTATCCAGCCATTCTGGGGGGCTATTTGGAGCTATGCCCAAAGGGCTATAAAAAAGTTTGACCTAGCAATACCACTTTTGGGCTGCATCCTAAAGAGATCATACATGTGGGTGGAAGACCCATTTGCACAAAAATATTTTTAACAGCTCTTTTTGTGGTGGCAAAGATTTGGAAATCAAGGGGATGCCCATCAATTGGGGAATGGCTAAACAAGTTGTGGTATGTGCATGTAATGGAATACTATTATTGTGCTCTAAGAAATGAGGAGCAAATAGACTTCGTGATAATCTGGAGAGACATACAAACTGATGCTGAGTGAGGAGAGCAGAACTAGGAGAACTTTGTACACAATTACAGACACGTATTTCTAGCTGCTACTATGACTACTAACTTTGGTAGACTGGGCTCCTCCCAGCAATGCAAGGTTCTAAGACAACTCCAAAAGATGCATGATGGAAAGGATGTCCACATCCAGAGAAAAGAACTACGAAGTTTGAATACAGATCGAAACAAACTATGTGCTCTCTCGTGTTTTGTTTCATTCCTTCTTTCTCATTGTTCACTTCATTGGTTATAATTCTTCACAACCTAAATAATGCTTAATTCAAAGGTATTTGTAAAGCTTATATCAGATTGCATGCCTCCATGGGGGAAGAGGGAGGTGAAGAGGGGGAGAAAATTTGGAACTCAAGGGGTTGTGGAACTGAATGTTGTAAATTAAAAGTAGAAAAATGTAAGCGGCCTCTACCTTTCCTAACCTAAGGGCCAGCCTTAGGTTGCATTCTTAGGAGGGATTGATCAGAGGCCAGGGAGAGAAACAATTTAGAGTTTATTCTAAGAAAGAGGGGCTCTCAGACTGGAGGAAGAAAGTTGGCTCCTTATATAGAGCATATAGATTCAGGCATGAATTCCTCGTGCCTGGGGAAGGTGAACCAATGGAGGCAGCCCCCCCCCCCCCCAACCAGCCATGTCAGCTGCTGCTCATCAAGCGAGCGGTCTCGTGAGAGATGTCCTTGTGAGCCAGCAACTGGACTGTGGCCCTCAGCACCTCCTCATCTCCCACGGGCACAGAGCAGCCTCTGAACCAAGAGGCCCCGAAGCAGTTCCTGATTTCCCGTGAGACGAGAGGAGCTTGGAACTCACACTGTCGCTTCCAGATAAACATATTTTAAAAAATTTAAAAAGAAAGAAACGTGCTTAAATCAGCCAAGTGGCAGTAGAAGCATCCTGACTGACTACATAAGACTTCATTCCAGTATGAACTTTCCCAAGTCTAATATGGTCTGAGGTGCAACTGAAGGTTCTCCCACATTCATCACATTAGAAAGTATTTTTCTCTACTATGAATCTTCTGGTACTTAGACACTTGTCTCAAGTCATTCTCCTATCATCTGGTGTCTCTTTACTTGATTCTCATTTTCCCTACCTTGTTTTCAGTTGGAAGGGTGAAAAGTGTACCTTTTGCATCTTTCCCCCGTCATTCCCAAGGAGGATTCCTCTTAAAGAGTGTCCCACTTTGGATTTTTTTCCTTTGACTTCAGCCTCATTCTGCCCTGAAATTAGAAAGCTACATCAAAGGCTCAAGCCCTAATCCTCTGGACCAATCAAGTCTTTTAGAGAAAAACTAGCCAAGGCTAAATGGCAGGAACCCTGGTAAATCTTGCCCCTACCACAACTATTAGACCATGGCTCTCTGCCAGGTTTATAATCTTTTTTCCTAGGGGTGTACAGGTGGTGCAGTGAATAGAGGGAGTCAGGAGGACCTGAGTTCAAATCCAACCTCAGACACTTGACACACTAGCGGTGTGACCTTGGGCAAGTCACTTATCCCCAATTGCCCTGGCTTCCCCCCTCCAAAAAGGAAAAAAAAATTTTTTTAATATAATCTGTTTCCTAAACTCCTTATTTCCTCCTTCTGTCCTCATGACTTGTAGTACAGTCCAATGACATTATTTTTCTTTCCCCCTCATTGACTTTCACTTAAATGTCATCATCTGCACTTCTCCCACCCCCTCCAGTTTCCTCACATGATCTTATCATACGCCTTTCACCTTCCACTGCCTTTGACCCATCCTGTTTCTTCTGAATAAAATAAACCATTTTAGAACCACATTCCAGTCATAATTGTCAGCCCAACTCTCAGGGATAACCATAAGGTCAAACTTGCCCTCTTTTAGGACCCCCTAACTTCACATGCTTCTTATGTAAACTTGGAACTAACAGTTGGGAGCCAAGGGTTTTTCTTTGTGGATTTGTCTCCTGTGAACTTAGGAATAGTATTTCTAATACTCTCAAGTGCTGTTCTTCATAGCAGCTGTCTCTAGCTTGTTGTGTTTGAAGGAGGACCATGAAATCTGGGAAACGATGACGTGGCTTGCAATTGACTTTGATTTGATTGAGGACTGTGCAAGGGCATCAGCCTCACTTTCTCTTCCGGAGCATCTGAGTCCAGGGGCCAGATATTCACCAGGATGACTGGAGATGACCCAGGAGCAAAGGGAGACCCTGTTGAGGCTCTCACTTTGACCGACCTCTTTAAGAAGTTCCTCAAGGGGTAGGGGCTGCCAGGCGGCTTGGTGAGTGAGAGCGCCAGCCCGAGTCGGGATCACCTGGGATCGAATCCCGGCTCAGACACTTAGCACCCACCCAGAAACACCTGGCCGGGTAACCTTGAGCAAGTTACAGAACCCCGACAGCCTTAAAAAATTTTAAAGTGCGTCAAGGGGGCAAAAATAAAACTGGGAGCGGGACCCTCAGGGATGCCGGCCAAAAGAGAAGGTTAGTACTGAGGGGACCCCAAATACAGCCCTTAAGCGGAGCTCGTGCAGGGCCAGCGCGAGGACCTTGCCGCTTGTTTCCCGCCGTGCATTTTGCTCGGGGTCTTTGCCCAAGTCAGGGGTTCTGAACTGCTGTGTGTTACGGAGCTCTGACAGTCTGGTGAGATCTGAGACCCCTTCTCAGTGGCATTTTTAAGCGCACGGAACAAAACACGCAGGATTGCGAAGGAAGCCAATCGCGTGCAGATAAATGGGCTGCAGCCCGGATCTCAGCGCTCTGCTGTGCGGCCGGAGGCGCGCCGCCAGTGTTTGCACATAAGGACACTGAGCGTGACCACCACGGGGGGGGGGGGGAGTCGTGGCCGAGTGGAAAGCGCGTGGCAGTGCGGGGCATTTCTAACAAATCTGGTCACTGCAGGAGGAGGGGAAGCTGGAGAGAACCTGAGCGGAACCGCCGGTTCCTGAGCCTGCCGGGAGCGTGCGCTTGGAGACCCCTGGGAATAACCCAAAACGCGAGTCACGCCAAATGCTTCCGCGGAAGCCCTTCGCGCGTGGATGCAGCCGCAGGGTGCGGCTGCCGGGGCTGACGTCCGGGACGCGGCGCCCAGCTAACCGAGAGCCCGGCAGCTGCAGCCAGAGGGGGGGCCTGGATCGGAGCCCTCACAGAGCCCAGGCAGCCCACGGGCCACCGAAGCTTAAGTAACGCAAACTGCAATCCTCGCCCAGCACGCGCTCGGCAGGAAACAGCGGCACCACTGCGCAGGCGCCGAACAGCCGGCTCTCGGAGCCCCGAGGAGCTGAGACCAACCAACCAATCGGAGGAAGAGAACCTAGGCCGGCTCTAGCGCGCACGCGCGGGCGCCACGCTCCTCCCTCCCCGCCCCCGAGCTCGGCCACCTGCCGCTCGAGTCCCCCCCGCCCCCGCGCGCGCGCGGGACCGTGAGGCGCGTCCCCGTCTCCCCTCCCTTCCCGCGGGCTCACTCTCCCTTAAACCAGACGACGGGAGTGGGCGAAGCTCTCCCGGGACAGGCTGGTAAGGGGACCGGGCAAGGGCCGAGGGCTGCGGGCAGCAGCAGGACCCCCTCCAGGGAAAGGGATGGAGGAGAAGCACACCGAGCATCCACTAGAGCCGGTGAGTGGGGAAAGACTGGCTGAGGAGGAAGGGCCACTGGGAGCAGCCTTAACGGCTCTGTGGCTGCGCGTGCCGTGGAGCAAGGCCTGGCACGGCTCAGCCAATGGGCGCACGGTTCCCGCGATCACGTCCTCCTCAGGCCTGACGCAGCCCAACCAATAAGCTCTCGGAGGGGCGGCTTGCCTCACCGACCGCCTCGTCCTGCTCGAGTCCGGGGCGGGGCCTGGTGCCATTCAGCCAATGAAGTGCAGGGATGTCCGTCTTGCCCCGCCCCTTTCCGCCATGCCTCGGAGACCCTGGAAGGGGCGGGGCGAGGTCTGGCATATCTCAGCCAATAGGCGCGCGTGGTGGGGGCTTTCCCCGTCTCTTTATGCTCCTCTGGCATGCTTTGGCATCTTTTCATCCGGTCAGAGACACGCTACTGGATAGGGCGGGGCCAGGGAGCGAGGCGTGGCGCGGATCAGCCAATGGGCTCGCGACCCGGCGGCTCCTCCCCCACGTCCTCACCTCCTCCCGAGACCCGCCCCCCCAGCTGAGCTGGGGGGGGGGGGGGGGGGGTGGCCCGAAAGACAAATGGACTGGCCGGGACCTTGGCCCTGTGTGGGCGGCCCTACGCGAGTGCTTTGGGGCCCCCTCCGTGCCGCCTCGGGGGAGGGAAGGTGTAGTCGGGTGAGCCGCGCCGGCTGCGGGTCCGGGCGTTCGGCCCAGGTGAGCCCCTGCCGGGGCTAAGGGGGGGGGGGGAGTCATCACCCTGACCTTGATCTTGACCCCCCCTCCCCCGCAGCCCGGGCAGGCCCCGTGGACCGCGCCGGCAGGCCTCTGCCTCAGGACGGCCCAGGAAATCGGCCCCGAAGGCCCCCGGGTGTTTGCTGGGCGGCGGGAGAGCTCAGGGTCACCCTGGCCGTGGGGGCGGGAGGGGGCGGGGTCCTCCGCCCTTTGTATCTCACTGCTTCTTGCCCAAGTCTAGAAACCCACGGGAAACGCCCGAGCACGTCCACGCACGACCCCTTTGTCCAGGCGCGTGGGGTTGCACGCGTCTGCTTCCTTCCGAGCCTTTCGGCCCTCTCCCCGCCCTGGGCTGCCCGCCCCCGCGCCACTTTGCGCTTACTGTAGCCTTGGCGATCACTGAACGTTTGGTTAGAGGGCCACCCGAAGCCCACGCTCAGCCACGCACCGCTTGGTGAAGGCAGGCGAACGTCCACCTAGCGGTCAGAGCAAGGCCGTGTGGCCGGGCCGGTGTGTGTCCTGCAGGCCGTCGCGGGGTCCGAGCCGGCATTACGGGGTGGCTAGGGGGAGCGAGGAAGCGGAGGCAGGAAGGCCGGTTAGGAGGGTGACCAGAGCCCAGTGGCGGAGAGAGGGTGCTGCCTTCGACCGGAGCAGGGAGCATCTAGGGGGAAAGGTCAGGAGCCCAGGCAGATGGTGATGCAGGACCCAAGGAAGCTCGGAGATGATGGTCAGTGAGGGACCAGAGAAGAGAGCCCGGCGCAGAAGCTGGGGCATGTGAGCCCGAGCCAGGAGAATGTGGACACTGTCGGATGCCCGGAAGGGGTTCGGGAGGTGACTGGAGAGCAGCTTTTGCGGAGCGCCGGTCTGAAGCCACATTAGAAAGAACTGAGCGAGGAAAGGAGAAAAACCGAGGCTATTTTTTCAGAGCATTTGGCTGGGAAGGGGAAGATGGATATAGGACAGATAGCTCAAGGAGATGTTTGGTGAATCTAAGGGTATTTTTTTTAAGGATGGAGGAGTCTTGGGCATGTGTGAAATTAGGAGGGAAGGAGCCAGTTCATAAGGAGAGATCCTGAAAATTAAATTTCACAAGTCTAAGTTGGGACACATGAGACTAGAAAGCAGTCTGTCTGAAAAAAATCTGGAGGGTCTTAGTGGACTGGAAGATAGATCACTGTGAGCCAAGAGTGTATTACTTGGATGGAGCTGTGAGCTCATCAGTTTGAGTATTTTCTCCAGGGAGGCAGCTCAGAGCCGGCTATGATGACTTTGACCAGGCAGGCCCTCCTATAAATATACAGCCACCCACCACGATGGGTGATATTTGTCCTGGACCTCAGCAGAGGCCACAGTGGGTCCATTCCCTCCTCAGGCCACATGACCAGCTCACCTTCTCTCATGACCTCGTTAGGCCTCTTCTCTTGCACAATCCTTGAAGGTAACATATTTAATGTGTTTCTGCCTGCTCATGCCAGCCATGCACTTCTCTGGTGCCCTTTGGTGACCCACAATTGTAAATCTTCAGAGACTATTGTATTGCATGATTCATAGCTGTACAGCATCAGAGGGAAGATAGTGCTGCTGGAAAATGGGCCTTTGTTTCATGGCAATTTGTGAAAGTGTTAGAACATCCCTGAAAGTTCACCAAATGCCAGTCTGCAGTAAAAGAGCAAGTGTCTAGGACTAGGGAGGTGAAGGGACTTCCTTTCATCTTAATAATGACTTGCCAGCAGTCCTTCACTTGTGGTCTTTGAAATATTTTCATGGTTTGGTTCATCTAGCTGCAAATCAATTCCACTTATGGCCAAAGTGTTTATGCATTAACCTTTTGCCCTCTTCCTTTCAAATGAATAATCTCCTTATGTAGAAAGATGCCCAAGAAGAACAGAACTGAGAGTTGGGTGAATGAAGGAAAGGTTCTGTCTTTGTACTAGACTAGAAGCGCCCTGAGGCCAAGAGCTGTGTCTTATTGGGTTTTGTATCTTCTAACATGGCTTCTTGTTTCATGACTGTCTAATGAATGAATGAATTGGCTCCATCTAGTTGTTGGAACTGGTGTTTGGGAGTTACTGAGGATGATCAGAGGTTTGCTGTTGTTCCACAATCTTAATGAAGAATTGGCATTAGGCTGTTCAGAAAACATAGTCATTTACTGTACAGAAGACATTCATTGGGGAGTGCCTTGGCCTCCCTACTACGCACTCTTGATTACCTGAAATAAAATCAGGGCCAGTAGAAGTTCAATATTAAGTACAGTTGGTTTTCATTTTTCTTAATGATCTTGTCTCTAGAATAAACTATAAACTCCCATACTTGGCTCTTAAAAACCCTCCCAAAGTTGCTATACTTCAGCCTTTCCTCTGCCCCTATAGCCTCCTCCCATTTGTGAATCCATACTGGAACCTCCATTTTGTGGAAGGGTTCATAGCACCATCCTCTGTTCCCCAGACTAACTTGCCCCCCATCTTTTTCTGGTGCCTTTTAGGTGTTATCTTCCCCATTCAAATGTAAGCTCCTTGAGGCCAGCATCTTGACTTGTCTTGACAACCTGGCCCCCCATCTATCTTTGCAGTCTCATTATACATGACTCCCTGTCCTGCACACGGGTGATCTAGCCAAACTTGACCTCTCTGCTTCTCACACATGGAACTCCATCTCCAACTTTCTTATGGTGACTATGCCTGGGGTCTGGAAAGCACTTCCTCTTGACCTTCTAGACTCCCTCCTCTTTCAAGACGGAACCCAAGCACCACTTTCTATTCTGTCCCCCCAAACACCTTGTCTTTATTCTGTAGCTATTACCTGCTGCCTCCCTGGGTGAATGTAGGTGCCTTGGCAGTAGAGATGAATTAATCTTCTCAATCCTCAGAGCCTAGCACAGTACCTGCTCAGCATTGATGTAAATGCTTTTTGATTGATTAATAGAATGAGAACTGCTCTGTACGTGGTGCCTTAAAGTTGGCGAAGAACTTCCTGCATGCCCTCATTCATGTAAGCCTCACAGGCACCCTGTGAAATAGATAGGGCCGGTTTTATCCCCATATTACAAATAAGGCAGCCAAGATTCAGAAAGATTAAGCAATCCCATAGTTACACCTTTAGGAAGCGTCAGAGGCAGATCAGAAGGCAGGCCATCCCATCAGCACCCCGCTCCTTCACAGCTGTTTTTGGTCCAGACTGGGAGGTCTTTGGTATCCAGAGCTCTGTCAGTGCAGACTGACCCTCTGCTCTGCCTAGAAAGTTGCTGGGGACGCTGAAATGTTAAATGACCTCTGTAAGGTCACACTGCCAATGCTGTCAGAAGGCTACTTTGCCGTTGTCTCGGCTCAACCACACTGTAAACATAACACAAGACAGGCTTAACAGAAAGTACATGGAGGAGGTGATTACTTCCATTACAGAGCAGTTCTTACTGTGACCCTTGAGAGTACCTCTCCTCCATTTCACAGCCATACTCCTCGGAGAGGCCGTCTGTAATCAGCATCCACTTTCTTCCTCTCACTCTCTTCTAAGCTCTCTCTAGTCTGGCTTCCAGTCAACCCAAACTGCCCTCTCTAGAATTAACAATGAACTCTGGATGGCTAAGCCTAAGAATTTCCCAGTCATCACCCTTCTTGACCAGACTCTGCAGCCTTGAACACATCAGTCACACCCTTCCCTTTAATGCTGTCTTCTCTCTCAGGTTTGATGACAGTGCTCTCGATTGGTTCTCTTCCCACCTGTCTGACCACTCCTCAGTTTCCCTCATGGAATCTCCATAAAGGTCGTGCCGTTAAGCATAGGTGTCCCACAGGGTTCTGTCCTGGGCTCTCTTCTCTTCTCCCTCTGTGCTATTTCACTTGGTAACCTTATTGACTCTCCTGATTTTAATTACCATCTCTCTGCCAATGATTCTCAGATCTGCCTATTCCACTCCAGACTCTCTAGTGTCCTCCATTCTCATATTTCCAGGTGCCCGTTGGACATTTGGAACTGGATGTTCCATAAACATTTAAACTCAACATGTCCAAAACTGAATTCAGTCTCCCTTCCTCAAGGCTTTCCCCACTGCAGGCCATCATCCACTCAGGTGTGGAATAGATCTTCCTTAGGCCCAGCTCTGACTTTGTTACCCGCTCTTCCATAAATTCCACTGGTGCCCTGTCACCTCTAGGACCAATATAAACTCGTGTGTGGTTTTTAAAGCCTGCTTCCATCTTACTCCCTTCCACACGCTCGGTGGTCCAGTGACCTTGGCCACCTGGCCGTTCCATCTCCCAATCCTAGGCGTTTTCTTGGGCTGTTCTCCATGCCGGGTACTCTCTGCCCCCTGGCTTTCCTGGCTTTCTTCAAAGCTCAGCCAAAGTCCTACCTTCTGCAAGATGCCTTTCCCAGTCCTTCTTAGTCTTAGTGCCTTCCTTTGGAGGTCATCTCCAGTTCGTCTTCAGCGTGCATCTTATTTGTCCATCGCAGGTTGTCTCCCCCTTTGGACTCTGAGCTCCTTGAGGAAGGGGACTACTTTTTCCCTTTCTTTGTATCCACAGGGCTTAGCACGTAGTAGGAACTTCATAAATGCCGTTGACTTGATTTTTTAAAAGACAATTCACCTAAAGAGGCCTTTAAAAATTGTCCGTTTTTGCGGCACCCTTAAATGTTGTTCATCCTTCATCTTCAAAGAGGCCCAGTGACATCAGTGGTGATGTCTTGACTGGGTGTGAATTGGATTTCAGGGAGGCAGAACTGCAGTTTTCAGCCTCACTTTCCCTTAAATGGGATTTCATGAGCCTGAACATAAATGTCACATAAAGCAAGTTCCAAGTGTAACATTAATTTTGAATGATAAGATAATTATGAATACAAATACAAATGAACAAACAGGCTCCTCTAATACATTACATGAATTTTTAAAATCATGGCATCTTTTTTTTTTTTTTTTGCAGGGGGTAAGGCAGGGCAATTGGGGTTAAATGACTAGCCTGAGGTCACACAGTTAATAAGTGTTAAGTGTCTGAGTCCAGATTTGAACTCAGGTCCTCCTGACTCCAGGGCCGGTGCTCTGTTCACTGCCCCATCTAGCCACCTGAACAGTATCTTTTTTATTAAATCACCTTTGAGAATGTTTAAGTGTTTAAAAGGTTATACTATTGATGAATCAAATTTCTGACGTGATTTTGAAGTTTTTTACATAGAGCACTTTAATATTGTCATTGTTTGATACTATAGTGTTACATTCTAAGGTAATATTATTTCAAGAAAATATTTCCCTTTCTTTGTAAAGGACTGGAAAAATTTGTGCAATATCAGTGCGTGGAATACAAGACCCTTATCCAACTAAAAAAAACCAGAGGTTTCTCAAGGCAAACAGAAGCTCTTTATTTCCCTAGTCAAGTATCACAAGAGTTGGGCATCACCTACCCCAGAGCAAGCTGGTATAGGGAGGCCCTGCACAGAGATCAAGCAGACGGGTATATAGCCCTATAGAAACAAGTCTAAGAAAACCCACAAAAGCCCTCCCCAATATCTGGACCTCCCTTCCCATTGGTGGGATGTATGGCCTCACATTCCAAGTACCCAATGCAAACACACATTTCGGCTATTTTCCTTATGGAGCAAAGGCAGGGTTAAAAGAATATCTAGGAGGGAGAGGGCGGGTATCCCCTGAATTCCCTGAAATCAGGTGTTTTACAGGAAAATGAAGCTCAGGCCCAGAGGGGGTCAGGACCTGGCTCAGCTCCGGTGACTGTTGCCCCCACTTTATGAGAATGCTTTCACCCATTTCCCTCAACAGTTTTTAATATTCTCCTATTTCTGTTATGTTTAATTCTTTTAGTGATTAATGGATTCCTGGAAGTTGACTTGAAGCAATATATAGAAATGTTTTTCTATATGAGACCCATAAGGAGGTAAGGTTCGCTGTCAAATTTGTCTTAATATTCAAACAAATGTTCATTATTTTAGCTAACTTACAATTGTTTTTTCAAATGTATGAAGTTATTCTTGTCATTGGGGGAAAAACTAATGGGAAAGCAAGGATGGAAGACAAAAAGAGAAATTGCATCTAAGACAGACCAAGTCTTTGGAAGGCCCTTCGTGGGACTTAGGAGAAAACATACTGATCCGTAAAATACTTGGTTATGAAAAATAACACAAGTGGGGAAAGTGCTTTGTTTTTTTGTTTTTTTGCTTTTTTGGAGGGCAATTGGGGTTAAGTGACTTGCCCAAGGTCACACGGTGCACACGCGTGCGTGTGGGTGTGTGTGTGTGTGTGTGTGTGTGTGTGTGTGTGTGTGTGTGTGTGTG
>NW_027185797.1:24037767-24103083 GCF_028583685.1 Petaurus breviceps papuanus | reverse complement strand
TGCCCCACCTAGCCGCCACAGGGGAAAGTACTTTGTGAAGCAAGCATTGCAGATCACCTTCTAACTAGATGACAGATGAAGTGTTCATGAAGCACTACATGCCAGGGGCTCTGCTGAATAGTAGGGATACAAGTAGGACCAGCTGGTATAAGAGATAGAGCCTAGGCCTTAAGTCAGGAAGACCTGAGTTCAAATCCAGTCTCAGACATTTACTGTCTGTGTGTTCCTGGGCAAGTCACTTAACCCTGTTAGCCTCAGCTTCCTGTAAATGAGCTGGAGAAGGTAATGGCAAACACTCCAGTGTCTTTGCCAAGAAAACCCCAGTGGGGTCATGAAGAGTCAGACGTGACTGAATAACAACAAAGGCTGCAGATACAAGCCGGCGAAGCAGTTCCTCCCTTCAAGGACCCAACATTCTAATAGAGGAGACAACAAATAAAGGGGAGCCAGAAACCAGGAGGGAAAGCAGGCAGGATGAGGCCATTGCCAAGGAAGAGTGCTGGGAGCAATGAGAGCATGGCCAGGTCCTTCGTGACATGGGAGTCTGGCCTTGAGGCTCACTGGTCAGAAGAGAGGAGCTCGGGTCAGAGCCCTGTGCACAGTAGGAAGGCCCCAGAGTGAGGCAGGGACGTGACAGAGCAGGCTGAGTGTGTCCGGGGCCCTTGGGCAATGGTCTGTGCTAAGGACTCATCATTCAGATCGCCACCATCATATTTTAACAGAGAGATTTGACATAGAAGCCAGTGCTACCCATAACTCTCCATTGGAGAAGTGAGATTTTTTTAATGGAACAAATCAATCAACAAGCATTAATTATTAAGCACCTACTATGTACTAAGCACTTCTTTGACAGGCTTAGCACCAGGGAGTACATCAAGGAAATTCCTCATGTTTCCACTTGGCAGTGAGGTCACCCATTTGTGGCTGAAGCCTTTTCTGGGCTCTTTTGGACTCTTGTAGTAGCTACTTAATATCGATTTTGCTCATCTAAGCAATGGTGATAATCAATGTCAGTGTCTGTGCCTTTATTTATCTCCATTTTTTCTGCCCTCTGCTTACTCCAGTAACTCAGACTGAAGTAGTTGTAACTGTATGCAGTGGCTCCTCATTCTTACACTTCTCATGGATGCTGACTTTGATCTCCAGTATGATGGTGACACGGCCATATGGGCAGATGATTCAGAAACGACCCCATTTTTGTTATAATGAAGCCTTTTTCAGATTTGTTGTTCAGTACTTGCCGCTCCCGATGCCTTTCAGTTTTCTTTTTGAAGAAAGGGAGGGTAGACAGGTTTGAGTCTTCTGAGTAGTCTGCCAGACTTCTGTCTCTCTCATTTCTTAATCCCAAACCATATTTTCTGATCTTTGATGCTATCTTAGTACTAGGCTTCTCATTAAAGTCCCTGGGCCTCAAGGTGAAGCTTGTCCTAGAGTTCAGAAGGAGAACATTCTATACTTGGATTGTTCTTGGAGGTTATAGTACCCGGACATAGTATCTCTGTTTTAATAGCTTATGTTTGAATCATTTTGTACCTTTTTTTTATCCTTCTTTGTGCCTCGATGGATAACCCACCTTTTTCATATGCCTACAAGGTTATGTCTAGAGAAAACGTTCCCCCCCTGGCTTCTTCACTCAAGAGCTCTGTCAGGAGCTGAGGCCGTGAATGCTCTGAGGCCTTTCTATTTCGCAGTGCACCCAGATTTCTTCGGACAGCATCCCCAAGAGAGGGTAAGCATTGGCCTTGTCCTCTGCTGCCCTTGGTGCTTGGTGAGTGGGAGGGCACTGCTTTGGGTTTGTCTGTTGGGTTGGGATTTTTCTTTTGTACCTAATGGAAAGGGCATGTAATGAGCTAATTCCCAAGTTTTACTTGTACTTACATTTTGACTTCACTGTTTTCCTCCTGTTCCATGCCTTGCTCCTTCTTGTCCCCAAAATAGGAGTGTAATGTTGGAATCTTCTGTCTGCTTTGTTTCCTTTGCCTGCTCATTTTGCCACTCATTTATTTGACTTTTGGGCTTTTTGCCACAGTAGGACTCTGCCACCAGACAGGGGAGTTTTCGTCCCAAACGCTGGGGTTTTCTCAGCTGCCAGAGGTATTAGATGGGTGCCCTCTCTGAGGTCTCCACACGCTCTGGCAAGCTGGACACACACCCCAGGACCTCCACCCTAGACTGCAATCCAGATCCAAGCAGGTTAAAGCAAGAGCAATTACCCCTCAGACTGGTGCTTGGTCCCCCTACACTCTGCAGGCCAGGAGCTGAAGCCACCACGTGGCGCTGGCTGGCTGTGCTGGCGTCTCAGCAGTTTCTCGCCCCGCACTCCCACTTACTGGGTCCCAAAGTCCAGACTGCACTGGCCTCTCACCTTGTCCTTCACATCTATGTATTGATAAATCTGGAAACGGCCACAGCTAAAGCCTCGGCGTGGTGCTGGGCTCGGCTCCCAGAGCGCTGCGCTGGATTCCTGCCGGCCTGCCAGGCTGTCCTCAGCGGGAGGTTAGCTTCTCTGTGTCATTTTGTGGGTTCTGAAGCTCCAAAGTTTGTTTAGAGTCCTCTTTTTACATGGATTGGGGAGGGTGGAAGGTCGTGCTTCTACTCCACCATCTTCTGTACTTACATTTTGTACATTGATTTTTAGAAGAAAAATGGGGAATTTTGTAAGCCTGTCAGACGATGTTCCTGAGGGCAGGTGTCCTAAAAGTCTTGGTGCAGCCAGAAGCTTCCATCAGCGTCAAACAGCACCAGGACTTTTGGGACCCTGTGTAGAGTCCATTCTTGGTCATGCCTGTGGGGGCCATCGTTTTTTATATTGTCAGTGCATGGTTTTTAATATCTCCAGACATTTTCCCCTTAGGATGACACAGTGCAGAGAGCTTTGAGTTGGAAGCTAGAGAGATCTGGGTTCAAATCCCAGCCTATACCCTGGTCAGGCCTGCTGGAGTTCTCCAAGCCTTATATGTAATGAACTCCATTATAAGCCTCATTTCCTTATATGTGGAGATAACCTCAGGTGGGGTGAGGACCGGGGGAGATTTGGTTTAGAAGTTTAAAATATCCTGCTGGGTCTCCTTTGCCCCTCTCAACTGGTCTCTCATGAGGGCTCCACCCTCATCACTGACAGCCTCTTAGCCCCTGCAGACTCATATCTAGAAGCATCTCCAGCTCCCCATGGCCCCAGAGAGCCCATTGTGCTTTCCCAGACCTGCCCCCTTGCTGCTGACGGGTCTTCCTTGTACTCACCCTCTTCTCAGCCTTGCTGTGATCCTCTACTCCATACTCCCCACCTCACATGTAGTCACCAGATCCCATCCTCTCCATCTTCAGAATATTTGGGGACTTCCTGCCCCTTTCTCCACTCGCACTCACAGTCATCACCCTCATGGCAGCAACCCTTTTGTCTCCTTGCGTCCAGGCTCTCACCCCTCCAGACCATCCTCCATGGGGCTGCCAGAGCTGGGCTCCCCTGTCCCTGCAGTCAGACAGAACATGCTCTGTCCAAAGTTCAGAGTCCTTAGCCACTTCACCCCTTCCTGCCTCTACACACATCCTGTGTGTGACTTGGTCTCCCTGACCTTTGATGTTCCTTATACAACAGGCTCCTTCTCCCCCTCTGTAGTTTGGTACTGAGGGGTCCCCACTTCTGGAGGGCTCTCCTTCCTCACCTCTGCATTCTCTTCTTTTTTTTTTTAATACTTTATTAACTTCTGATTTACATCATCCGTTTCTGCCAGATTTTGAGTTACAGATTTTCTCCCCATTTCTCCCCCACCCACCGCCCCAAAATAGCAGTCCCACAGGATATCCCCTCCTCCAATCTGTTCTCTCCCACATTTTCCCCCTAACCCTTTCCACTTTTCCAGTGGATCTCTATGCCTCAGTGCCTGCACATCCCATTTCCCAATTAAATGTAGGATGGTATTAATAATAGTGTATATATATATATATATATACATATTTGAATATTTGATTTCAAAACTTTCAATTCCAGATTCATTCCCCTCCTTCCCCGTCACCCACCCCTACTGGGAAGATACGCAGTTCAGTATAGGTTGCACATGTGTGGCTAATGCAAAACCATAACATAGTAGATACATTGTCAAAGACTGACTACACTTCCCTCCCTCCCATCCCACCTCCCACCCACTCTCCTCTCCACTTTGATCCCGTCTATTTTCAAAAGTAAGTGCTTCTACCCTCCCTCCCCCCCTGCCTACCCTCCCTTCTATCATCCCCCCTCACATCCCCTTCCCCCCCTACTCTCCTGGAGGGTGATACCCTATTTAGTGTGTATTTCACTCCCTCCTCAAGCCAAATTCAATGGGAATAAGGTTGACCCATTCCCTTTTGCCTTCCTATTCTTCCCCTCCATTGTAACCATTTTCCCTTGCATCTTCTATATGAGATAGTTTACCCCATTCTGTCTCTCCCCATCTCCTCTCATTATATTCCTCTCACCTCTTAATTTCACCTTTTAAGTATCATTCCTTCCTGTTAAATTGGACCTGTGCCCTCTATCTATGTATACCTGTAAACATATATACACACATTCACATATGTATTCATATGCCCATATACCCTCATATATAGACAAATATATATATTTCTAATCCCTTCAACTACTGAGAAAAGTTTCATAAGTTACAGTTATTGTTTTTCCATGTAGGATTGCTAATAGTTCAACTTTGATAAGTTCCTTATGATTCTTTTTCCCTGTTTACCTTCTCATCTGCATTCTCTTCTAATGCTGCCCACAGCGTACCCCTCCCCAAACTACAGCGTCTTCATTTTGTGTGTATACTGCAAATCATGAGACATGTCTGTGTCATCGCCCCCATCACGATGGAGCTCTGTGAGGACTGAGGGCTCTTCCACTTTGGTCTCTGTACCCCCAGCATGTGCCTGGGACATAGAACCTGCATCATACAAGCTTGCCAGTTGACTGAGGATCCTTGAGACTGACTCACTGTGAAAGAGCAAATTTGTTTCTTTTAAAACTGCCTTGAAAATCTGAACCATCATTAGATAAAGACAAAAAATATAGTTCTTAGTTAAAAATAAATTGGTGCCGATGCTTTATTGAGTACAGTTTTTGACATGGCTCTTGTAAAACAGTATGCATGGTTTGACTGACAGATTTGTCCCCATCCCTCAGATGTAACAACAGGTTATGGCCTATATTTGTCCTCTTGGAAATGTTTTACTGTTTTATAATTAGAACTTGCAAACAACAAGAAAGTAGGAGCCTCTAAGTGAGTGGCGCCCCAACTGTCTCATTCCTCAATACATGCTTGCTTTTTAGAGTGGGCTGGAGGTCTTGGTGGCCATCTCTTCCAGAGAGATTTTTACCCTCCTCAGGATCCCATATCTTCCTTTTTGAATCTATATTCATTCTTTGGCTTAGCCAGGGGAGGGGGGAGATCCAGCAGGCTCCCCCAACTGACATTTTCTCCCTTGTTTCTCCCAAGACCAGGAGAAGAGCACAGCCAGCCAGACCCAGATTGACTTCCTTGTTTGTCTTTAAGACAACCAAGCATCTCAGACGTTCCTCTAGTCCCTTTAGAACTAAGAATCTTAAGCTTGCCTTTGGTGTATATGTATAACTTAAATAGATATTATTAGAAGTGCCAGCCTGGGTGTGACTTGGTCCTTTACATATGCTGTTTGGGCTTGCCTCACTGCGTGGCTGAAATCTAGGATGAAAAGGCCACATGCTCCAGCACCACGGACAGCAGGTCTCAGGCAGTATGAACCCATAACCAGCACCTGTGATGGAAGAGAACCAGGTAGACAGGGTGTGCTTCTGGGTCTGTGCCTCTGCCACGGCTGTGCTGCTAGCCCCCAAGTCAGAGCATTGAAATGCAAAGAGATGTGTGCACAGAGCAGAAGTCACTCATTTTAGGAAGCCCCAGAATCATTTTCAGATTTTAGTACCCTAGTATATCGGTTGTAAATACAGTTCCCTATCGTGTATGTGATTACTTCTTTTCTCCCCTAGGAAATCAATGAAAATTCTCTTAAGAAATTAAGTGCCTACTTGGAAAACCTCCAGAAACCAGGCTTCAAGTCTTTGAAACCAACCCAGCTTACTTTTTATGTGAGAGAAACTGAGCCGACGTCCTTGGATGGCCATGAGTCCTTGAATGCTCTAGGTGCCCTGTCTGTTTATGTGATGCTTCTGATTAGTTTCACCTACATTGTGCAGAGTAGTTATAAATGTGGAGGGGAGAGTCTGTGAAAGGAGCCTCTGGCCTAGGAAAGCATGGTGGGTCAGTGAGTTCAGCAGCCACTAGCCTTGGAATCCCGAGAGCAGGATTCTCTGCTAACTTTAGAGAGGGCTTTGAGCAAGCCCATATCTGCCAGTTAGACCACATACTCCACATTCTTGAGGGGGTTTGAGGTGAATGAAAGAATATTTTGTATTTCCTGGAATACAGGACAGCTTTCCTTTTATGTCCTATTGCCAGATAGCAGCCATTTTGATGTTTAAAGATGGGGGGGGAGTAGGGGGCTGGGTGGTACAGTGCATAGAGCACCGGCCCTGGAGTCAGGAAGACCTGAGTTCAAATGTGGTCTCAGACACTTAACACGCATTAACTGTGTGACCTTGGGCAAGTCACTTAATCCCAATTGCCTTGCCTTCCCATCTCCAAAAAAGACAAAAAAAAAGTTAAAGATGGGTCAGGGGATATGAACAGAGGGATCTGAATTGTGCTTTACTCCTCCCATAGCCAGGGCAGGAAGAGAAAAGTGATGTGTCCAGGCTCTCATTGCTGTCACTATTCCAGCTCTGGCCCAGCCAGTTAGGGCAGGTTTACCCCACAGGAAATGTAAACATTTTTAAAAGAATGCATAGTTGTGCACGCCATTAAATGTTTTATATGCAGCTTTCTTTTAAGTGCTTTGTAATTTGTAAATTGATAGAGGGTAACAGACTGATTGGAACTTTTAATAATTTAGTTATTAATGATATGCCTAAGCCCACTTCTTCTCTTTTGGGCAGAATTCCCATAACTGTGTGTGTATGGAGCCTGGGGTGGAGGCACGGGCAGGGGATGACGTAGAAGTGTCCTAAGTAACTACAGGCTTATTTCTCCAGTTTCTCCACATTCTCCATTCCAGGGCCCATATCCAGGGGTCCCCTTAGGCCATTGTCTGTCTCTCTCACTCCTCAAAATCTTCAAGATAAAAAATATCAGTCATAGAAAGGGAACCTCCTGCCATTGACAGGGCAAGACCTAACTCATCTTTTGAATACTTCAAGGAATCTTTAAGACCTTCCCCTACAAATTAGTAGGAGTCACTAAGACCCAGAGAAAACAAAAATTGGATTTAAATAATGGGAAGAAGAAAGTGTCAGAATAGCACTGACCCCAAACGTGAGCTTCAGGCATTAGGGAACAAAGCAGCCCTAATTGCTGGAGGTAGCTCCAGAGTAGGAGGAGCAGGAAAATTCTGTGTGCGCTCCCTGCCTTTGATTCCCCAGCCGTGTTCTGCGTGGCTTTGGTGATATTTCACTACTGACAGCTGGAGTGATGCACACATTTCTTCTGCAGACATATTCTAGAAAATGAGCTCCTTATTGATCATTCAGTAACTTCAAGTCACTAGGCTTAAATCAGTGACTGGGCCAAGAAGATGATGCCTAATGAGGCCTTCATATTCAACAATCATGGTGGACAGTCAGACATGGAAACAACAGGCCCGGGCCCTATGAGGTCAGGGGGAGCTCTCTCCTACCACCCAAAGGAAAGCTTGGATCTCCATGGCTCTCAAAACAAGAGTGCTAGGTGTGCCCCAAGATGATTTCTCTGAACTTCTAAAAGAGAGAGCCTGGCCCTGTTCTTCGCCACTGCCAGAACTCCTTGTTCCATACAGTCTTGTCCCATTAGGAGGTCTTTGGTGTGTTCTAACTCTTAGGACAGTTTTTCCATGATTAGGGCTATGGAAACTGACCCCAAACTTGATCCACTGAGTCAGGGATCAGTAACCCTTAATTTCTAAGGTGCCACTCCCTATCCTGCTGCCCCTTAGCTCTAAAGGATTTACCAACACTCAGTTCTGCACACCAGTAATAAAACTGAAATGAAGGGTCGAGGGGAGTACACAGGCAGGTAATTTGAGAAGTATGAAATTTTTTGGTTTTTTTGCAAATGTTTTTGCCATTAAAAATAAAGTTTGTTTGTTTTTTGGTTTTTTTTTTTGCTTTTGGGAGGGCAGTTGGGGTTAAGTGACTTGCCCAAAAAAAAAAAGTATTTAAGGAGAATTTCTCATTACACTCTTAGATTTTATGAATAGAACATGTGTTTGAAATTTTAAGTTTTTAATGGAAAAAGATTCCTTTTTCTTTTTTTTTTTTTTTAGCAAAGATGATATTAAACTGAAGCCAACAGTAATTGTTATGGGGTTCCATTTTTTAGGGTTCCGAGCCGTCACTTTTACTTTGCGTAGCAGAGATCTTCTGAGCACCGTCTTAGATATTCTCAACTCCTGTAGTTTATCCACTGAGCACATCCCAAGCTCCACTGCTAATGTGGCTTCCCAAGCATCCACGGGGGCAAGAAGGATGTTTGACAGACCTATTAAATGGGACAAGACTTACTACTCCTTTACCGGATTCAAGGACCCAGAGGAAGAACTGGAAAAAGTCCAAAGAATGGAAACTTCTCTCATGTATGTAAATGCTTTTACTTCATTAAGCTGGCACTGTAGCACATAAATTGAAATCGCTTTTTTACAGAAAACTACTAAAAATAGTCTCAAACTGATTGCTTCATCCAGCAACATTGTCTTTGAGAGAATCCATAATTCAGAGCCTCATCAGTGTCTGTCTTTCATAGCTTTAGTCTCCAAATTGCAAGAACCATTTGGCGAACATTTCTTGAACCTTAATTACTTTTGAAAATTGACTTCCCTTGGATCTTTTGAAAATCTTGAATTTGTAAGATGTATCAAACCAGAAGGTAGCAGTCAAACAACAACAAAAAACGGTTATTGCTGCTTTTTTGCTGCTATTTGGTAGCTTTAATAAGTCAAATTAGAGTTGCTGGTCTTTTAACACAGGAGCTCTGATAGCATCAAATGCAAGAAAAGGAACCCTCACGTTGTATTAGAGACAACCCAGAATTCTTTTCCAGGTGAGTTTTAAAAAATCATTAGGGAAAGATTCTGCCAACTTTGGAAAATCTTCCTCTTTAATGAAATAAGAAATCCTACCAGTTTTCGCCTTGGCAGGCTTTAGAAACCATGGTAAATGTTGGAGTAAATTACTTTTGGAACTAATCGTTGACTCCCACTCAGATACTCTACTGCAGTGCATCAGTCTTCCTGGTATCTAGAATAAAGAAATCTCCCTGTAACATTCTTTGGATTCCAACTTGTAACAGAAATACTGGAGGCAGTACTTGACAACCCCCAACAGATTAGCTGCTTTTCAGATTCTGTTTGTCATCTGCTCCCCAAGTCCCAGCTGACTAAGAGTAAGACTGAGCCAAGAAGGGGATGAGACTGTTGAGGGGAGAGGAGGGAGGAGACATTAGCATTTATTAAGCTCCTACTATATTCCAGAAGAGAAACAGTCCCTGCCCTTAAGGGGAAAGGACATGGCGGAGGTGTGTCTCAGTGGGGTGACAGGGTCGCTAGTAGGTCATTTTGAGACAGGAGAGGGGGACTCTGGAAAGGCTCGTGAGGCAGGCAGCGTTTAGTTCAGCTGCTCAGCCTTGAAGGAAATGAGATGAGAAGGAAGAACATCCTGGGTGTGGAACCGACAGGCCTTACAAAGGTCCTGAGATGGGAGACAGAGACAGAGCTTCATGTGGGAGGAAGGCCAGTCTGGCTGGACTGTGGTGTGTCTGAGGGAAAGAGAAGGTGGGAGCCAGCTTGGGAAGGGTTTGAAATGCCCAAGGAGTTTCTGTTTCATCCTCCAGGACCAGTCCAAAGTGCATACACAGTTTGAGGCTATTGAGATGAAAAATGGCTCATTTTCCACTCTTCAGTACGTGATGTAAAAGGCTTGCAGAGTTGTCTGTGCTTCACCCTTTGGTGTGGTGTGAATTATGGATGAGACCGGCGCTGATGCATGGCTTATGTTCTCTCTGGCAGATGGGGGGGGCTTGAGGGGGTCTGGTGGCAGCATCAGAAGGGTCTCTGCATTCAATGTAATTCACAATTTTTAAAGTGCCTACTATGAGCAAGGTGGAGAAACCCAAAATTGGTAGTTCCTTAAGAGCCAGATCTCTCCAGTGGGTTTGAAAAGGCATAGCCACAAATAATTGTGTGTGAGAGAGAAAGGGGCAGGCTTAGAAAAGGGTTAGAGGCTAGCCCCAGAGTAGAGGAGGAGACAAGAATGAGCTAAGGTCTCCTTGGAAGGTTTTACGAATCAGAGATTCATTTAGACCAGTGACCCCTTCTTGAAATGCAGATACCATTGAGGGTGGTTACTTAGTAGTATGTGGTGGTTTAATCAGGTAATCAACGCTCAAGAAATTATGATTGAGATAGGAGAAAAATGGGAGGAGTTTTGGGAAAGTTTATGTCTGAGTGAGGTCCAGTAGACAGGCAGAGGAAGGCCTTGGGTCAGGGTAGCTGAGAGTAGGCCAGGGCAAAGGAGAAGAGGCAGAGAAGGTGAGTGGGGACCAGAGACCAGAGGTCGCCTGCCTTGGAGTTTTGCCTGGTGTCTGGAGGTCGGCTTGTGTGCTGCTCTAACAGACTTGAGCCACGTTGCTGATGCCTAATTAAGAGATCAGGATGGGCTTGGAAGGCTGTACAGCCCAGCCTGCCGAGTCTAGCATCTCAGTTCCAGTCCAGTAATTCTCTGTGTGGCCTTCACCCTCCCACGTTAACGGGGATAGAAAAAACGAGGGGAGAGATGAGCCGTGAGCGCCATGTGTCCTCACCAGCTCCTTGCTCTCCGATGTCCACAGCGTCAGGGGCTTCTTTTCCCCCCAGGAGAGCTAAGAAGTTGGTGTGGAGTGGATGTCACTGTATGTGGCGCCCATTCAGCGCAGCACTTGGAGACAGCTCTGTGACCACCAAGGAAGCAGGCCCACCCTCCCCCAGGGTTAGAGCGTAAGTTCCAGAAAGGTTGTATTCTCTTCTCTTCTTTGATGTGCAGTCAGAACCACAATTCCATTTTCCATTTATAGTTTGGTCACATACTCAGCTATAATGATAATATAATATAATAATGATGCTGAAGGTAAAATGTTGGGCCATTGCCGCAGTTAACAGCTTCCTCCAAAAGGTGTTTGGCAACATCACATAATGTATTTCCTTGCCCCCAGACACAGTAGCTGTGTGACCCTGGTCAAGTCACTGAACCCTGTTCTTTCCGCATGTATAAAATGAGCTGGAGAAGGAAATGGTAAACCCTCCAGTATCTTTGCTAAGAACACCCCAGATGAGGTCACAAGTAGTCAGATATGAATGAAAGACACGTGTGAATTTAGCAGTGTAAAGGTTCGAAATCAGTTGCATCAGTAATCCTGAGACCTGTTACCTTCCAGATGGTCGGAGGTTTAAGATTCTCATGTTTCTGTGGTTTCAGCTTCATGTAACTTGGATTCCGACCACCTCTCTTCTTCTCTGTATTAGAGATTAAACAGGATTCCTGCTGATGGTTGGGGGTTTTTTTATTAGCAAAGAACTGAACATGATGAAAATCTTCAGTCCCGTTGTGCCTTACCATTCTTCAGCTTCCCAGACTTTCAGCATCTCCCCAGGATGCCTTCATTTCATTGTCAGATAAATGAAGGGAGGAGTCAGCCCACTCTCCCAGCAGGCCCTGGGCCATGATTGGCATTTCATTTTTTAGAGTACCAGCAGTGATAGGAACAGGAGAGTAGCATTTAGTTAGTTAATGCCCAGAAAGTAAATTGCTGTATCCAGGCCAAAAAACAATTGCTTCCTGCGTGTTAATTATTATAACATAATACATGATAAAAGCCAGTGCCTGTGTTCTTTAAGTGCCATTGTGCTTTGCACATAGTAGTGCTCAAAATGAACTTGAATTTGTCATGCTTTGAAGCCTTTCTTGCTCCTGGAAGAATATTTGAAGTCATTGCTGGGGCAACCTAGCAAAAGGCTCTTTGAGAACTAACAAGTTACTCTGTGTTGTGGGTTAAATCAGCTCAGGCCTGAGAAGAAAAGAGAGGATGGGACATCACAGGGTCTCTTGTGCATTCCTGTGGGCTGCCTGGGCAGAGGATCATTGAGGAGATGAAGAAGAGAGACCCCAAGTGCTGCTCTGAAGTCATCCGAGGGAGCCTCCTGGAGCTAGTACTCACAAAACTTTAACATGAGGCCAGGGAGAGAAGACACACGGCTGAGCAGCCTCTGATACAAGGGGAGATTGAGGGTGTGATCAGAGCTACAATTCCCATGAGGATCCATCTGTGCGATTCTGGAGTCATCTTAGAGAACATCGGTGGCGTGTGTAGGAAGGGGGACTGAGGAGCTCTTCGTGATTCCAAGGTCAGCCCTGCAATCTCTGCATAAGAATATAAGGGTTGATCTGGGGACCACAGCTTCAAATATGGAGTCTACTCAATGAGAACCAGTGAAAATATATTTGCCCAGTTTCACAATGTTTATCTTTAAGAAGACTGTCCCCTCCTATCCAACCATCACTAGCTGTAACGTAGGAAGAAAAATAGGAAAAGAAGACCAGCTGCCGGGAGACCGTCTCTGAGAAGAGAACTATCCTCAGGTGTCTGTTTGAATTTGCCAAGTCAGGATAATGAAGAGATACCAGTGCTCCTGATGTCATTAGCCTCACTGAGACTTGGCATAATTGGGCACAGAGCTAGACTCTGGCTCTGAAGGCAGAGACCTTTGTAATGTTCATGGGATTTAAGATCTTTCCCCTTGCTCCCCCCCACCCATTAATAGGCCTCACAGTGGAGCCCAATAAGGGAAGCTTGCTTAGGGGAGGCTTGCTTGTAGGAAGGCTTTCACAACTTTTCTTACTTTGTAGTTGGGCAGTGGGTCATGAGGGTTGTGATGCCCTCTGACCCTGAAGAAGTATATATATATATATATACTCTGAGGTTAGCATTTTGCTTTGGGACTTATTCACTGGAAGAGTGTTCTTGTGATTTGACCAGATAAGACTCTGGGTAGCTGTTAAGGAGCCCCCTAGCTTTGAAAAACCCAAATGTTGGTGCTTCTCTCTCTGGTAGCTATATATTTTTGCCTTGATCAGACAATCTATGGATTCTATCTGTTAGATAATCAAACAGAATCTATCTGTTAATCTGTGCCAATTTCTCAGACAGTGAGAAGCCCTGTCTGTTGGTCTTTATTTCTCTGCTTATATTTTCTCTATTTTCTTTGGATTTTCTCTGAAGTTCAGGTGCTGACTTTTTCCCTCAACTAATGAATGTAATTGAAAAAGACTGTTGACCCCTTGAACTGCTGTCTTTCCTAGTGAAGCAGATCTAAGAACGTGTGCCAGCTGCCATCCTGGGGATGTCAGTGTGTTTGCCACTACAACCTTGAATACAGCTCAGTTCCTTTTTGTTCCCTTGGGTTCAGCAAGCCAGCCCAGCTGAAGCAGCAAGACACCCTGAGGGAAAGACAGTAAGCAGCATGCATGCACCAGGTGAATCAAACCCCTGATGCAGCCAAGCCAGGGCCTAGAGTCAGAGCAGTCCAGCTCTTCTGGCCAACTCTTCATGACCCCAATTGGGGTTTTCTTGGCAAAGATACTGGAGGGGTTTGTGATTTCCTTCTCCAGCTCACTTTACAGATGAGGAAATGAAGGCAGACAGCATGAAGTGACTTGCCCAGGGTCACTCAGCTAGGAAGTGTCTGAATTTAGATTTGAACTCAGGAAAAGGAGTCTCCCTGACTCCTGGCCTGGTGCTCTATGCATTCTGGCTCCCCCTAGCTGCCCTAAGGCACAACAGATAAGCTTAAAATCACTATGAAATTATTAAATTTCATTTTTCCTTTTCAAAAAGTTGCTTATAAAAGCATTTCTTCTGACTCCCCCCACCTTCCCTACTCCATTGGACATCTGTTTCCTCCTGTTCACTAAGACTGGAATCTTAATGTCCTGATTAGTGGGAGCAATAACAAGTATGTTGCCATTTGGGCTTATAGTTATGAAAATGCAGCACAGGAAAAAATGCCCTTTAACAAAAAGACATAAAAATATGCATCTACATATGCAAATAGATAAATGTGTATACATAATGATGTTTTCCCCATGAAAGCAGATAGCACAGTGTTAAAAATTAGATGTCATTCTTTTATCCAGGGTAGGAAGTTAAAGTTTGTCTCCATTAAAAATGGGGACAAAGGAAGGCTAGGTAGCATAGGAATAGAGCACCGGCCCTGGAGTCAGGAGGACCTGAGTTCAAATGTGGCCTCAGACCCTTAACACTACCCATGTGACCTTGGGTAAGTCACTTAACCCCAATTGTCCTGCCTTCCCCCCTCCAAAAAGCAAAAAAAGAAAAGAAAAGAAAATGGGGACAAGAATTTTGTGAATGTTTGTGCTTACAAAAATTTAGGTAAAAATTCAAACATTTTTTATGCTTAATTCTAAGAACATTTGCGCATTTAAAAAATTTAGTTGTTTGATTTTTGTTTTGTTAATTTTGAGTGACTTGTTATTGTTGTTTATGGAATAAATGGAATCTTTTGTCCCTGTGTTCGCCTTCTTTCTCCTTCTTCCTTCTCCTCCTTATCACCCCCCCCCAATCAGCAGGACTGTTTCACAGTTTATAGGGAGCTATTTGTGGTTTTGCTTACTATTTATATACTATTTATTTGCATAAAGCTAAAATGGCAGCTTAGTGATTTCTGAGATCCTTGGCATCAGCTTCTGACAGCTGGGTAGGAATGACCTGTGGCTGGTTTCCAATTTTGTTTCAGGTTTTTGATTGGAAAATTGATCATATATTGAATTGAAAGATGTTTGGCTTATTCATAAGTTATTGGTTAAAGTTATGAGATTTGATGTTTAATGGTCTCTAACAGTTGTGATCATCATGGCTTTAAAAAATGGTTAAATAATGATTTCTTAAGCTTTTTTCCTCTTATCTAAGGCCATCTGCCAGAAATTTGGGGGTAGTAATTGGGAACCCTTGGGCTGCTCTGATATGAGAGTCATAGACTCTCATGGTCTAAGGGGCTGCGCCTGGCATCCTGAGGACAAAGCACAGTGGGATGATGGGGCTTTGGAGGGGCATGGGCTGGAGAATGATAGTGGAGTTAATAAGGAGCTTTGAAGTCTACATAAGGGCCAAAGATAGCTCAAGACAAATTAAGAAAGGCATTCCTCTGTCTCTCTGCATCATCCAGCCTTCCAGCCTTATATGCTTCTAGAGTATTGGTTTTGTGTACTTTGTGCCCAGCACAAAAAAGTTAGAATTACGGGTATGGGAGAAAATATGGGAGAGAGCAGATTGGAGGTGGGGATATCATGTGGGACTGCTGTTTTGGGGGGATGGGTGGGGGAAAAGCGGGGAGAAAATTTGTAACTCAAAATCTGGCGGAAACGAATGATGTAAATCAGAAGTTAATAAAGCATTTAAAAAAATGCAAAAAAAAATGTTAAAAGTTAGAATTGAAAAGAAGCAAACAATGCACTATATGTCCATGAGGGATGAGGTAAGGGAGCAAGACTAAGAGAAATTCAGCAGCTGGAAGACCTGAGTGAAAGTTCACTTCTCTCTAAAAGTCACGTTGCCCATTGGGATCATGGCAATGACATTTTTTAAGAACATTTTCTTAGAAAAGGTTTTCTTCTCTCCAACTTTCTTGAGCAGTGACAGTAGCTTTTTCAATAGAAGTTATTATTTTGAGTGATTGAGCTGCAATAATCTGCATCAGTAGGCAGTACCCTCATCAGGGAGGAGAATGCAAATCCATGGGAGTATTTGAGGGGCAGACTACTTCTTGAACTAGAGGAAAGGCTATGTGAAAAATTTGGAATATCCAGAAAACTCAAATAATAATATAGAAGGATAAAAGTCTGGTGGTCTTGGTAGAAATTTGAAAGTATTCACCAAGGTTTGATTTGATTGAGATTGCTTTTAACTCTCCAATCACATTTTACAACTCAGAGGTGCTACCTCACACCTATCAAATTGATTAATATGACAAAAAAGGAAAATGATAAACTGGTGGGGATATGAGACATTAATACACTGTTGGTGAAGTTGTGAACTAATCCAGCCATTCTGGAGAGCAATTTGGAGCTATGCCTAAAGGACTATAAAACTGCATACCCTTTGATCCAGCAATACCACTACTGGGTCTGTATCCCAAGGAGATTTTAAAAAGGGAAAAGGACCTATTTGTACAAAAACATTTATAGCAGCTCTTTTTATGGTGGCTAAGAATTGGAATACCCATCAATTGGGGAATGGCTAAACAAGCTGTGGTATATGATTTGGATGGATTATATCTATAAGAAATCACAAGCAGGATGCTTTCAGAAAAACCTGGAAAGACTCAAATGAACTGATGCAAAGTGAAATGAGCAGAACCAGAAGAACATTGTACACAGTAACAACAATGTTTTATGACAGAGAGCTGTGAATGATCCAGCTGTTCTCAGCAGTTCAGTGATCCAGGACAATCCCAAAGGACTCATGATTAAACGTGCTGTCTGCCTCCAGAGAAAGAGCTGATGTTGTCCAAATACAAACTGAAGCATACTCTTTTTTCACTTTCCTTTCATTCTTTTGTTCTTGTAGTTCTAACTTCCTTGCATAAAATGACTAATTTACATGATCGCACATGTATAACCTATATCAAATGGCTTGCCATCTAGGGGTGGGGGAAAGGGATAGAATTTGGAATTCAAAACTTTAAAAAATTTAAAATTGTTTTAACATGTAAATAGAGAAAAAAATGAAATATATTTTTTAAAATGTATTTATTTTTAGTTTTCAGCATTCACTTGTGTAAGATTTCGAGTTCTAAATTTTCTCCCCAAGATAGCATGTAATCTGATATAGGCTATATGTGTGCAATCATATTAAAAATATTTCCTCATTGGTCATGTTGTAAAAGAAGAATCAGAACAAAAGGGAAAAAAACACAAGAAAGAAAAAAAATGGTGTGCTTCAATCTGTATTCAGACTCCATAGTTCTCTCTCTGGATATAAATAGCATTTTTCCTCATGACTCTTTCAGAATTGTCTTAGATCCTTGCATTGCTAAGAGCTAAGTCTATCAAAGTTGGTCATGGCACAGTGTTGTTGTTACTGTATATACAGTGTTGTTTTTACTGTTTACAATGTTCTACTGGTTCTGCTCAGTTCACTCAGCATCAGTTCATGTAAGTCTTTCCAAGTTTTTTTGAAATCTACCTGCTCATCATTTCTTAATGGAACAATAGTATTCCATCACATTCATATACCCCAACTTGTTCAACCATTCCCCAGTTGATGGGCATTCCCTCAGTTTCCAATTCTTGGCCACCACAAAAAAATAACTGCTGTAGATATTTTGTACATGTAGGTCCTTTTGCCATTTGTATGATCTCTTTGGGAAACAGACCTAGTGGTGGCATTGCTGGATCAAAGGGTATGCATGGTTTTGTAGCCCTTTAGGCATAGTTTCAAATTGCTCTCTAGAATGATTAGATGCACAGTTCTACCAGTGGTCCATTAGTGTTCCAATTTTCCCATATGTTCTCCAACGTTTATCATTTTCCTGTCATATCATATTAGCCAATCTGATAGATGTGATGTTGTTTTAATTTATATTTCTCTAATCAGTAGTGATTTAGATAATTTTTTCATATGACTATAGATAACTTTAATTTCTTCATCTGAAAACTGCCCATTCATGCCCTTTGACCATTTAACAATTGGGGAGTGACTTATATTCTTATAAATTTCACTTGACTCTCTATATATTTTAGAAATGAGACCTTTGAAAATGAATTTTTTTTAAAAAATAGAAGTTTAACTTTCTGTTCTATGGGAATAAGTGGGCAATTCCAATGGTTACATCTCTCTTTCTCTTTCTAGGTCCTGGTTAGATAGTAATGAAAAAAGTGCCATTAAAAAGCTGACCAGTAGTTTGCCACTGAGAGAGGAACTAGACCGTTTAAAAAACGAACTGTCTCATCAGCTCCTGCTCTCAGATATCAGGTAATGATGCAGAGGTCAAACTGAGCATGTGCTGCTTCCTGGCCCAGCTTCCTTCCCTTCAGCTAAGAGGTGCATCTTTAACTTTATCCTGTTTGTCTTCAATGTTCTTCCATTTTATTTCATCAGTAATAACTGGACATATATATAGATAGCACTTAAGTATTTTGATGATGTTCTTCAGAGTGCCCTGTGGGATCATAGTTTTAGAGCTAGAGAAGGGTCCTTAAGGACAATCTCACTTAGCCTCCTTTTGTAGATGCATAAATAGGGGTCCTAGGACCATCCAGGTGCTAAAGGGCAGAGGCAGGATTCAAACTCACCTCCTCTGACTCCAAGTCTATGGGCTACACAGCCTCTATATAAAGGGTAAATAACTACATTCAGCATACTCTGCAGTCCTGCACAGCAAGGACCATGGGCATTTTTGTTCTCATTTTAAGTATTGGGAAAGCAGGGGCCTGGGGGGGGCTTAAAGAGGTATTAAGACTTGCCTAGGATCATACAATTTGGTCTCCATTAGGATTTGAACCCAAATCTCTTTCAACTCTTCCATATTGTCTTCTATAAAAAAACTTGTGACCTGCCCCCTAAAACTAAGGGTTCTAGGCTTACACAATGGACTCTATCTTGGAGGCCACTCATATAATAGAGCTCTTTAGCTCATCGCTACATACGTCGTTTGCCTGGAAGCATCGCTATTTGAGTCCACAACCAAAGGGAAAATGTCCTCAGCTCCTGTGCAAGCACTAAGGCTAACAGTACATTAAACAGGGGGCAAGTATGAGGTCATCCAGTACGGAGGCCATAGACAGCCAGGATCACTGCCTTTCCCTCTCCACTACTGTTCCACTTCTCTAGGGACTCATAAAAGTCATAGAATCACAGAATTTGAACGATGGAAGGGACCTCAGTGGCTTTCTAATCCAGTCCTTACATAAAAAGAGTCCCCACTGTAACATCCTGGACAAGTTTTCTAGTCTTAAGTCACTGCCCCAGGGTTGGAGGAAAGCACTCTACTCTTCCTTCCAAAGAGCCCCACCAATCCTCCCGATTTACTGTTCTGTCCTAGTTGGGTTCAGCCCCATCACTGCCAACATGTACAGTCCAAGGCAAGGTCCTGATTTACTGCTCAACATTACGACTCTCTTATTTGCTTCTGTTTGGCTTACATGCCCACTTGAGCTTGGAACTTGACATGGTCCAGGAATTCCCCTGTTTGGTCCAGGACCTCCTTTACTGCTTTCCCATTGCTTCTCCATTTCAGCCATCTCTGGGGCCAAGGGGAAGCTCCTTGAATATTTGACTCTGCCCCATAACCATTCAGGGAGCATAGACCATGATCTGGGTGTAGCACTAGAAGGAAGAAAGGAAAACGGAAGGAAGGAGGGAGAGAGAGAGGAAAGAAGGAATCAGGGAAGGAAGAAATGAAACAAGGATGTATGAAGCACCTTTGTTCAGTCCTCACCAGCTCTCCATGACAGCGTGGACCGTAGCACACCAGGCCCTTCTATCCTCCACTGTCTCTCCAAGCTCATGTTCCTTGCTTCCATGACACTACCTATCCATCTCATCCTCTGCCAGCCCTTCTCCTTTTGCCTTTAGTCTTTCCAAACATCCGGGTCTTTTCCAATGAGTCCTGTCTTCTTATCATGTGGCCAAAGTATTTAAACTTTAGCTTCAGTATTTGACCTTCCAGTGAACAATCTGAATTAATTTCTTTAAGTATTGACTGATTTCACCTCCTTGCTGTCTAAGGGAATCTCAAAAGCTTTCTCCAGCACCACAATTTGAAAGTGTCACTTCTGTGGTGCTCAATTTTCCTTATAGTCCAAATCACACAGCCATACATTGCTACTGGAAAAACCATAGCTTTGACTATATGGACCTTTGTCAGCAAGGTGATTTCTCTGCTTTTTAGAATGCTGTCCAGATTTGCCATCAGTTTCCTTCCAAGGAACAAGTGTCTTTTAATGTCATGGCTGCTGTTGCTGTCTGTAGTGATCTTTGAGCCCAAGAATGTAAAATCTAATACTGCTTCCATTTCTTCTCCCTCCATTTGCCAGGAACTGATGGGGCCAGTTGCCTGGATCTTTGTTTTTTGATGTTAAGCTTCAAGCCCATTTTTACACGCTCCTCTTTCACCCTCCTCAAGAGACTTCTTACTTCCTCTTAATTTTTTGCCATCAGAATAATATCATCTGCATATGTGAGACTGTTGATATTTCTCCCAGCAACCTGAATTCTGGCTTTTGATTCATCCAACCTGGCATTTCACATGATGTACTCTTATATAAGTTAAACAAATAAAATGACAATATACAGCCTCTTTGTACCCCTTTTCCAGTCTTAAACCAATCAGTTGTTCCATGTTCAGTTCTAACTGTTGCTTCTTGGCCCACATACAGGTTCCTCAAGAGACAAGTAGAATGATCTGGTCCTCCCATCTCTTTGCAGACTTGCCACATTTTGTTGTGATCCACACATTCAGAGGCTTTAGCGTAGTCCTTTGCAGCAGAAGATGTTTTTTTCTGAAACCCCCTTGCTTTCTCCATAATCCAGTGAATATTGGCAATTTGGTCTCTAGTTTTTTCCCTCTTTGAAGACCAGCCTGCTTCTCTGGTAATTCCCATTTTACATATTGCTGAAGCCTAGCTTGCAGCCTGTTAAGCATAACCTTGCTGGAGTGTGAAATGAGTGCAGTTGTTTGGTAATTTGAATATTCCTTGGCATTGCCTTTCTTTAGGACTGGAACATAAATTGATCTTTTCTAATACAGTGACCACTGCTGAGTTCTACAAATTTGCTGCCATACTGAGTGCAGCACTTTAACAGCATCGTCTTTTAGGATTTTAAATACATAAGCTGGAATTCTGTCCCTTTATATTAGCCTTACTGTTAGCATTGCTTCCTAAGGCCCACTTGACTTCACTCTCCAGGATGTCTGGCTCTGGATCAGTAACCACACCGTTCTGGTCATCACTGATGTTAAAATCTTTCTTGTATAGTTCTTCTGTGTATTTCTTGCCTCCTTTTCTTAATTTCTTCTACTTCTGTTAAGTCCCCACCATTTTTGTCTTTTGGCATGCCCATTTTTGCATGAAATATTCCCTTGATATCTCTAATTTTCTTGAAAAGATCTCTTGTCTTTCCCATTTTATTATTGCTTTCTTCTATTTTGGGGCAAGAGTCTCTAAGAAGAAATGGAGTAGCCTTACAATCAATAAAAGGGTAAGAAAAGTAGTACTGGGCTAGAATCTCAAAAATGGCACAAGGGCATCTGTTTGAATGCAAGGCAGACCGTTCTCTATCACAGTAATACAAGGCTGCGCTCCGACCAGTGATGCCAGAGAGGCCCAAGTTTGTCAGTTCTATGAAGACCTCCGATGTCTTCTAAAATTAATGCCAAAAAAAAAAGACATTATATTCTTCACAGAAAGACTTAAGTAGGAAATCAAAAGATTACTAGAATAACGGGCAAGTTTGGCCTTGGAATACAAAATAAAGCAGGGCTGAGACTAATAGAGTTTTGTCAACATAACTGGCTGGTCATAGCATGCACTCTTTTTCAACAACCCAAAAGACGACTCTGTACATGGACATCACCAGATGGTCAATACCAAAATCAGACTGATTGGGTACTTTGCTGCCAGAGGTAGAGAAGCTCCAGACAGTCAGTCAGAAAAAACCCTGAAGCTGACTGTGGCTAGATCACAGGGTTCTTGCTGCAAAACTCAGACTAAAATTGAAGAAAGTAAGGAAGACCATCAGACCATTTAAGCATGACCTTATGGATATGAAGTGGGGTGATGAATAGATTGAGGGGATTAGACCTGATAGAAGGCCTGAAGGTCTTTGAAAACCAGCCTGCTTCTCTGGTAATTCCCATTACTCTGGATAGAAGTTCACCATACTGTAACGGAGGCCGCAGCAAAAAACACCTCAAAGAAAAAGAACAAGAAAGCAAATGGCGTCTGATGGAAAGAAGGGAAGCGAAAGCAATGTCAGCCAAAGGCAGAATTCCAGAAAATGAAGCACCAGCTTTGTGTCATGTTGTACAAATATTAGCTCATTCAATCCTCATGACAGTGCTAGGAGCTGGCTTCTGATATCCCCATTTTATAGTTGAGGAAACTGAGGCAGTTAGAGGTTAAGTGACTTGCCCAGAGTCACTCAGCTATTAAGATATTGGATTTTAACTCAGGTCTTTGTGACTCCAGGCTCAACACTCTGTGCCATGGTGCCCCCCTAGCTGCCTGGTCAATAAAGATGCATGGTCTTTATTAACCAGGTGGACTTGACCCCCCCAAGACAAGGCCGTACTTTGTCAAATAGCCCAACTTTTCAGGGGAGCGGCCTAGAAGAGACTCTGCCTCCCCTCCAAAGCCGGAAGTCTGACCTAGTCATGGCTGGCCAACTCTGGGTAGGGAAGGGCCCCCAGGCAGCTCTCTTTGGCCACTGTGGGGAAAGGCATTTAGTTCCCACGCTAAAGACATCAAATGAAGCGGGGGTCAAAACTGCCATGCTGACCACCAGTGGAGTTAGGCTTGTGGGTGGTGGCTGCACTTCCCCAGGAGCAGGGAGGGAGGCCATGTCAGCCTCATACATCAGTCAGCTTGAGTTATTTGTGTGTCTGATACTCTGCCCCCCAAGTCTCTGAAGGCAGTATGCCCCGTGAGCCATCTACCCAGAGGGTGTAGAGGCTATGGATCTGGGCCTGGGGTCAAGAAGACCCAAGTTCAAATCCAGCCAACCCGAAAGCATCATTAGCTTGAGAAGAACAGCAGGTAACAACTTTCTCATTTGTAAATAGGATATTAAACTGGCCTGGGCCACACCTGGGGCTTCTGTGGTGTCAGGAACTCCCAGTGTGTGCATTCCCTTCATGCAGATGATGGATTCATCAATAATTTGACAATTTAGAATCAGAGCAGGGAAGTGAAGAGGTTTACATAGTGTCACACCATCATTGTATGGCCACAACCGAGCTTGGACCCGGGTCTTCCTGACTCTTGAAGCTGCATATTTACAATATTAAATTACCAGCATTAAAACAAAAGTGATACCACCCAAAGTATTTTCTGAGTTCTTTTCCTCATTGAATAGGAGGGTGGAAGTAACATCACAATCTTCCATTTTGGTTAAAAGGAAAGAACTAAGAACATTGTAAATGAGCATTTAATTCATGTCAAAAGTACATGAACACCATATTTAATTTTTCCTCTAAATTTTGAAAACCATTCCAAACAACATGTTCAAATACAACATGTTAAAAGCCAAATCATTATATTGGTCTCAATATGGAAAATCATGGAATATGAGACCATGTATCTTTAAAATCATAAATAATATCTCTCAGAAAGAAATACACAGTTAAAAAAAATCATAGACCACAAGCAGATTTTATTTTATACAATCCAGATTTGGGGAAAAGCCCAGCCTTTATTTGGACTAATATAGCCTGTAATACACATGAAAACTACTTTCTGCATCAAAAACACATTTCTATAAGGTAAGATTTTTAGAATGTGGCATGATAAGTTTGCTAGGGATTTTTAGGAAAATGGAAGGATTTTATTAAGAAAAAGAAAAATGATCATGTTATAATCTTGACAGAGAAGATAGACTAGACATTTCAGATGAGAAAACTACCTGTTTTGTAACTCCTCATCCAAGAGAGCTGCCCGGACCCCTGAGAGGTCAGGTGACCTACCCAGAGTCATACAGCCAGTCTGGGTCAGGGGCCGGACTAGAATGCAGGTGTTCCCAGCTCTGAGGCTGGCTCTCTCTCCATTGCCTCTCACTGCCTCTCAGTTTTGACAAAGCAGGTCATATTTTTAATACCTTTCTCCCTTGCTTTAAAAATTCAGTTTATTTGTTTTTCAAATTTGTAGATTCTTCAACTCAACTGCCCTCTCAAGTCAGGAAAACAAACCCAATTCCATTGTTTTCTCTTTGGTTGCTTTCTCAAAGTCTCTTGACAGAGCTGGTGTAGAGATACGCTTCAGTTCAGGTCCGGTTGTGTATGTGCCTCCAAAGGACTGACTTTGCGACTTTGACAAACTGTCACCATCCCCCATGATTCCCCCAAATGTGCTGGTGACGTTGTCTCTGTGCTTTGTGCAGGTGGCAGAGGAGCTGGGGGATAGCTCACCGCTGTAGCCAGCTGCATAGCCTAGGACGCTTAGCTCAGCAAAACCTGGAAGCCCTTCGGAATGCTAAAGGTGCGTCTTTGGGATCTCTTCTCCTGTGAGGCAAGTCATAGGAGGGCAAGGTGGTGGGGAAAAAAGCAAAGTAGAGGAGGCAGGAGGGACAGGAGACAAGATGCACATTGATAAAAACAGGTTTGGGAAAGTATGTGTGTGTGTGTGTGTGTGTGTGTGTGTATGTATATGTGTATGTGCAGATCTGTAAAAAGGGGGACATGAGCCTAAAAGTCGGCATAGGTGTGACTCTCTTTGCAGAATGAGAGCTTTGTGATAAAATCAGCGCAGTCACGTGCTCATCTTGATGCTGGAGTTCACCGTAGACAAGGTAGCAAGCGTGAGGACCCGAGCTCCGTGCAGACTTCTCTGTGTGTGATAAAGGATTTCTGTTTGTATTGTCAGGTTGTACAGTGGTGTTCACAGACCGGTCAGGCATGAGCGCCTCGGGCCATGTCATGCTAGGAACCATGGATGTTCATCACCACTGGACAAAAGTAAGGAGAACCCAAAAGCAAAGGCGTCTATGTGATTTTTGTCTAAAGTACTATCTTCATAAAATGCAGAATGCTTAGATCGGTATTTTAGCCACCAGTGGCCACCTCAGCAGCCCCATCATCCTATCACTGTCTAACACATGGATAAAAATGTACTGTATCAAAATATCCAGATTTGGGGTCTCAGGTAAGCAGGATGATCGAAAGAATGACTTGGTTTGTTTTTCCTGCTTTGTATACAGAATGTTGACCGTTCTGCAAACACAGCCTCAGAGCCATCCTTCCGTTTTTTATCAGATTGTACTTCCTCAGTTTTCTTTGCCACCACATGATTCTTCATCATTTCTTCTTCTTTTGTCCACAGAATGAATGGCAAGATACATCTCCCCGTTAGTTCTTTTTATTTCTTGTACATTTAGTATTTTTTTTTCTCTCGATTCCTCTGTTCATTCTGATAAACTTATTTGGTGATATTTTACATAATTACTATGTCAGGAGCTGGTCACCTGCCCCAATAAGGGCCCAGGGTGACTAGGACAGCCAGTCCCTTGCCATCAACTCAAAATTTGTTTAAGTTCATTTCCCCCTATGTATGGCTCGATGTGGGAATTTTCCATTCTGCTCTTGCTCTGCCATGATTGGATTGTTTAAAGCAATCAAAAAATTTAAAACAAAAAAAAAGTTGTTTAAAACAACAAACAGTCTGTGCTTTCTGGATAATGGTGAGGATCTCCTTGCTTCCCACAAAGCCGTGCTAGGCTTTCCCAGCACTTTGTGTTGGAGTGTGTTTTTGTATAGGATGTCTATTTGGATGCAGTCAGATGTTCTGATACACACTCATGTCTTTGGGTTGTGATCTCGTCAGTGTGACGTCATCTTGGCCCCCACTTGCCGTCTCATTCTGGGCTGTCCTTGTCCACAGCTTTTCTGAAACCCCCCATGGACGATCTGCCCTGGAGGCTGGAGGCCGTCCTCACGGTCCTTGAACATCCTCAGACCATGTGCTGTCCTTGCGTCTTATTACATGATCCACCCACCTTTCTTTCTGTCGTTTCACCAAAGCAAGGAAGCCTTCTCTCCTCGTCCCATTCAGGTCTGAGATCAGCTCGTGTCCTGTCCAACGTATAGATTGGTCAGGGAGAACAGGGTGTATCCATGCAGCCCAGGGCACGGTCCGTCTATTCCTTGATCTGCATAGGTTTTCCTCTTTCGTCCCCAAGGCTGGTCTCTTCTCCCATTTCCTTTAATGATATTCTTGATGTGCAGTACACAGACCACTCTCGTACCTATTTCAAATACATGGGAAAGGAGACATAGACCTGGTGCCTGCTGGGGCCTTCCTCATCACGTCCACGTCAGACTCTCATCTCTTCCTTACTTCTTCAGGAAGCCTTTGCTGTTTCTCCCTCACTGTTACAGTGTTCTCCCTCCCCAAAGCATTTCTTGTGTGTGCTTAGAGCCGGATGAAAGTTCTCTGAGAGCAGAGGTTACATCTTGGTGTCCCCAGGGCCCAGCTCATCGTGGGGTCATTGAGTGATGACTCTCTGCCTCTTCTTCCCTTCCTTCCAGTGCTCGTATCTGCACAGTGGTGGTGGGTGGGTTGCCTTCAGAAGGGCAGTACTTCCCTCCTTCTTAGCGGCTCGCACCAAGTACAAAGGCATTAGAGGCCAACCCTGATGACTCACTCCGTAGCCATCAGCGATGAAAAGAAGTCTGTCCCATCTCACGTGTGTCTGTGGTCCCTGCCCCAGCTTGATCCAAGTGCCCTCAGGTCCACCTTCCGCTGCTTGTCACTGCTGAGTATTCACAGACTCCTCTCTCCACCTGCCAGGAAATGAAACATGTGATGATTGAAGGAGTTTCTGGCCCTCTTATTGCAGGAGCCTCAGTTAAAATGCTCAGGGAAATAGTTTACCACTTAGTTGGTAATTGGACAAAGTGCAGTAAATGTGTCTTTCTAGGAGTTTAGCACTGGAAGAGAAAAGAAGTGAAACATGACAGCTTAAAGACATTGGCGGGCACAAGGCTACAGAATCGTACACCCCCCTTTGACCTAGCAACACCACTGCTAGGTCTGTATCTCAGAGAGAGAAAAAGCAAAAAGGAAAAGGATCCACGTGTACAAAGATATTTATGGCAGCTCTTTTCTGGTGGCAAAGATTTGGAAACTGAGGGGATGCCCATCAAGTGGGGAACGGCAGAACAAGTTTTTGTCTATGATTGTGACTGAACAAGTTGTGATATGTTAATGTAATGGTACTATTGTTCCATTAAGAAATGATGAGCAGGCAGATTTTAGAAAAACATGGAAAAACTGATGCAAAGTGAAATGAACAGAACCAGGAGGACACTGTACACAGCAACAGCAATTGTGTACAATTTTCAGGACAGGGTCAGGCTTTGGGTAAAAATAAAACAAGTAATAGGGTGTTGAAATTCAAGTTAAAAGTCAGTTCATTGGGGCGTCTAGGTGGCACAATGAATAAATCACCAGCCCCGGAGTCAGGAGGACCTGAGCTCAAATCCAGCCTCAGACACTTAACACTTACTAGCCGTGTGACCTTGGGCAAGTCACTTAACCCCAATTGCCCTGCCTTCCCCCTTCAAAAAGAAAAAGAAAAAAAAAGTCAGTTCATGGAGTATCTGCTAGGGAGGCACTGATGTAAGCATTTGGGGCACAAAGAAAGGGAAGCAGACCCATGCCCAGAAAGAGATCATTTTAATGAGGGAGGCTGTATGCAAACAAGACTCACACAGAATAGGGAACAGAGTGGGGAGACCACTGCAGGCTCCTGCCAGCCTTTCTGGCTAAGGTTCCACATCTTCCAGATACGAAATCAAGCATAAAATTGACTAGAAGTGGGTCATCCCTTATGAGAGTGTGAACACTGACATACATGAATGGCCTAAATCAGATTAGATTAGAAAAGAACAGAAAGATTTTTTTTTTCCCAAAAAAATTATTCGAGACGAGGTAAGTAGTTACAGGGGGCTCCACAGTGCACAGGGCGCCCAGGCCTGGAGTCTGGAGGACTCATCTTCCTGAGTTCAAATCTGGCCCCAGACACTTCCTAGCCGCGGGACCCTGGGCACATCATTCACTCCTGTTTGCCTCAATTTCCTCATTTGTAAAATGAACTGGAGAAGGAAATGGCCAACCCGTCCAGGATCTCTGCCAAGAAAACCCCAAATGGGGCCGTGGAGAGCCAGACAGGACTGAAGCAGCTGAACAACTGCGGCCCAGTACCTGTGGGCTCCCTTTTCTTGCCGTTGCCAGTGCTGTCACCGCTACAGTTTTCTCCACCTCACTCCTACTAAAGTAGGTCAGCTGAAAAGACAAGAGCTTGAGCCCAGGCTCTTTCTGATGCCCTTCATCCCCATTTTCAGTCGTCCTGAGCTTAATGAAGCGTCTCCTGGGCCCTCTTGGCTGTTCCCCGATGCCCAAGGCTCAGTTCCCCAGAAGCTCAGCTCTGTGTTTGGGAAGCGTTTCTGCGTCCTCTCTGGCCTGTCTACTCTTGGACCAGCTTCCTACCTTCTGGGCCACCCTTCCAAGCAGATCGTTCCGTGTTCTGTCGTTCTTATGTGTCTTCGTTGTGTGTGACTGCAGCTCTCAGCTCACTTCTCCCCTCTTTGGGCCGCAGCTCTTTGAAAGGTTGCCCAGTTACTTCGCGCTCCAGAGGAAGCTGGTGCTTTTAGAAGACCAGATCAGCTACCTGCTGGGCGGCATCCAGGTAGTCTACGTAGAGGAGCTGCAGCCGGCGCTGACCATCGAGGAATACTACTCTCTCCTGGACAGCTTCTACAACCGGATTGTTAAGAGCAGGCTCCCTTTCCACCCTCGCAGCCTGCGGGGCCTGCAGATGATCCTGGACAGGTGAGGCTTTGGTGTCCCTGCCGGGCCGCCAGAGAACTGTGTTGCTGGTCGGGGGCGCTGTTCTGAGGGCCTGGCCAGGCGGGCAGGGCTGGGAGGAGGCTCGTAAGCCTGGCGTGGAGTCTGGAGGAGTGTTCCTCCCCAGGTAGCCATGCCGGTGTCTGAGGGGTCTGAGGAGAAAGGTGGTGCTGGGTTTCATGTCTATTTCCCTGCAGTGACAGATACTCCCCTAGCCTGCACGAGCTCGGCTACTTCAGCATCCCGTCGCTGTGTGACCCCATGGCCCTCCAGTGGTTTATTTTCACCAAAGCAGCCCAAGCCAGAGAAAACATGAAAAGAAAGGATGAGTAAGTATTTGTCTTCTCCCATAAAAGTCATCGTTCAGTTCTGCTTTTTAATGTTTGCGACTCACATGGTCAACCCCAAGGCCTGCACTCAGGGATTGAAACCCAGAAGGGACCTCCGAAGTCATTGCCAGTGGGAGGGCCCTCAGCTCTGCAGAGGGGCCTGGACCCTGGGCACAGGCTGGTGGGTGGCCCCTCCACCTCTGCCCCTTCTCAAGATTAGAGATACTTCAGACCTCAAAAGAGTTTGGGCCAGCCCTTTGGCTCTGGGAGGCTGACAGCATCCTTTATGCCTTCTGGGCCCATTCTGAGCTGAGGCAGCAGGATTGGGAGCCATGGGGGCACTTAGCAGAAGGAAGACTTCTCCCTGAGGCCTGAGGACACACTTTCTGGCCTTTAGAGATGTTCCAAACTGCCTGGTGAGGCAGGGGCCTTCCCTAAGGCTTAAGGATGTTGGAGATGGGGAAAGAAGAGGCCCTTCAGCTCTGAGCCCCTTTGGAGCCCCCCTCTGCCTTCCAGTGCCAAGCATAACGCCCCATATGTAGCAGGGGCTTAATCAATGTATGTCTGGATGCAGTCGAACAAATGGGTAACAGCCTCACTCTTTTTTTAAATCCCCAAATCAGTAGGGAAATCACTGATCCCATGACCTATGATGGGACTTCCTTCCTGTGTTCTGAGTAGACTGTTAGGTGGCGGGGCCTGGGTTTGATTCCAGGAGACTCTATGACCTTCAGCTAGTCACATGCCCCAAACGGATGATCCAGTGATCCTTCCAGCTTATTCTCACACATTTTCTGTTGTATTTCATTACGTTCATAACTCCTGATGATTTTCTCATTAATATCTCAGGTTAAAGGTAATTGAAAATGAATTGATCCATGCTTCAATTAAGAAATTTTCTCTGAAGAAGTTGTACAAGGAGCCCAGTGTTTCAAGTGCCCAGATGATTGACTGCTGTAAGAGACTCCTGGAGCAGTCCCTGCCCTACCTGCAAGGGATGCACGTCTGTGTTTCGCATTTTTATTCCGTTCTGCAAGATGGCGACCTTTGTATTCCCTGGAATTGGAAGAGCTGAGGAACTGCCTTGTAAGAGGTCACCAAGAAAAATAAATTTTAGGCCTAACTTATTTAAATAGACCTTTTTGTACAGCCGTGTTGTTACAGCTCTGGCCAGAGCGGGGCTCTTCATGGCTGCTGTGAAAGCAGAACTTGTGGTCACAAGCAGGAAAGCTTTGTTTGTGCATTTCCACTTCTCATCCCTCACCTTCCGTGGTTTCCAAAACGATATACATGTCTATTAGAGGTATTGGAATGAAAGAGGCCATATATATTTTTAGTAGTGGGCAAAAGATACTTTTAAATGAAACGAGTTCCACACAAGAAAAATTATCTATTTTTATATGCTCGGCTGTTGGGATGGGGCATTTGACAAAGGTGAAAAGGCGCAAGAAAGTAGCAGATACATAATGAGGAATGGAGAAAGGAGACTCCTTCCCACAGGCACCTCGTACCCGGCCTGCACACAGGAAGTAGGTGCTTAATCAGTGTTTATTGAGGTGAAGTCACATTTCTCCCCTTGCTTTCTTGTTAAACCTCACACCCACATGTTGTGTCACTTGGTGAGCAGCTGGTATTATCCAAAGAGGGAGATTTCTAGGAAGCAAAAATGAATTGTCCGTTTTGATTCGGAAAAAGAGGCTAGAATTGTGAACAATTATGTGGATTTCGTCTGTGATGTCCCTTTGACGTTTCTGTAAGCTGTTTGGGGCCAATATTTCTCTCATGCTATTATCCACTCTTGTTGCTGGAGAATTTGGTTTTTAGATTATTGTTCCCATAATCGAGGGTTTCCTGTCAATTTAGGAGGTAAGTGACTGATTGTAGCGTTTTGTGATTTTAGAATCACACATCAGTCAAAGGACCTGTTTTCCTTCATAGGGAAGGAACTGCTCCCAGGAAGACTCTGGCCACAGCCCTAAAGGTAGCTAGAGGCCCAAAACCCCAGTGAAGGGTCACTTGAACCCCGGCCCCAGGGGCCCCCGCCAGGCCTTCCCCACCCAGGTTCGCCTGTCTCTCTTCAGATGTCAGACACTTGCCTGATGCTACAGCAGCCACCTCTCACTTCCTGCTGCTCTCACACTTAGGGGCTTCTTCAGGTCCCCAGTGCCGTGTTCCCCACTGAGTAGCCTGTAGTATAACTGGTGACTGCTCTGCATACAGTCAAGTGTTCTCTCGGATGCTCCTCCCTACCCACTGAGAAGTGGACCTATTCTCTATGACTGATCACCATCCACAGACTCCCTAACAGGAAGGCAGATTCCCTGTTTTCAGTGTGTGCTGTTAGACTGAGGATATTGGAAGAGATTGGGTCAAATTTAAGCTTATCTGAAACCTAGATTCAAAAGTCATAATTTGAACAACTCAAACAAAAATTTGAAAGTAATTCTGGATTCAAAAAGTGTTGATTTGTATGGTTAGTGTTTGTGAATGCAAACATTGTCCTTTTAACCTCTGCATAAATATGCTACAAAGAATCTTCTGTCTTTTAGAATGACTGTCTGCTCAAAATATTTGACCAAACCTACAGATAACCCAGAAACTGCCATCTTACAGAATTTTTAAATGAAAAAAATAGATTATCCCCTTTGTAAGATTAACTAAAATGTAATTTCCAGTAGTATGTTTTGAACTGGATTTTGCCTCTAAGAACTAACAATTGTCATACAATAAATAAAATCTGTATTAACCATACAAATATCTTCCTTACTGTTTTGTTATTAGCAAACCATTTTCTATTCGTTGGAAGAAAGATTCTTCCTTTATTAGACACATGCCTTAGCAATAAGCTGTTTGCCCACCCAACAAGTCCCGAGTCTGCACTAAGCCAGTCACTGGGGTGCTTGACCTTGGCCTCCCACTTCTCAGAGAAGCAGGATGAACTTCCATGAAGGACAACAAACACATGGTGTCAGTGAGTCAGTGTGGCATGGTGGGAAGGAGTATGGGCCCAGGGGTCACTGGCTGGGTGACCCCAGACTTTCTGAGCCTCAGTTTCCTCCTCTATAAACCAGGGACAATAATCCCAGCACCAGCGCCCTGCCGGGGTGGGTGTGAGGAAAGGCCGCCTCACAGCCTCATCTCCCTGAGGTGGGACCCATTTTAGTCCAGCCTTTTCACACACTCACATTGAGTAGTAATGGGCCACAAGCTAGCGAGGACCAGGCTCTAGCACATTCATAGATGGCTGGATCACAGCCAACTGGTTCCAATTCTGTTTTTTAAAAATCATCCAAAACACCCGTGAGTTTGATTCTACCTCAAGTTCCCGGGAAAACTTTCCCTGATTGCAAGGAGGAGGAAGAGAAGAAGCATCATGGTAACCAGGTAACCCTGGGCTCTAGGCTCAGCTCTGACGTCCATGGCCCGCCTTCTCTAGGCCCAAAAGCCTGAGACGTGTGCCCATTTAATGACACACCCACACTCAGGTGTGCACTTAGACATGTACCCATTTGAGTTACTGGCCTGTTTTCAAACAGTCTGGTTCCATACAAAGTGACTTTATCCAGGTTACCTCGTTTGTAAAATATATTTAATGTTTTAAAGACAGAAGCGATCCTGGGTCCGAGAATTGTAAAAATTCTAAAAAGTTCATTGGTTAGGGGCAACCAGGTGGCTCAGCGAGTAAGAGCCCGGCTCCAGTGTCAGGATGACCTGGATCGAACCCCGCGCTCAGATACTCAGCACCACACCCAGAAATAACTGGCCGTGTAACCTTGAGCAAGTTACTTAACTCCGATTGCTTTATAAAAAAAAAAAAAGTTCATTGGTTTCACTTTTGAAAGAGGAGGACAGGTATTTGTTTAAATGAGTCCTCACACAGAGGCATCTCTGGCCTAGTGGAGAGAAGGCTGGCCTTGGAACTAGGAAGGCTCAAGTCCCACCCTGGACACATCTGGACAAACCCCTTAACCTTTCAGGGATAATCCAACCAACTGCAGAGAAAATGCCACCTTGCCCAAGGAGAGGGAACTCCCCATGGAATGAAACCCCAGGGCCAGATGCTGTCCCGCGGTGGTCTACCTGACTGAGCTGTTATGGCGCCATGTTGTGTGGGAGAAAAGCCCAGGCTCAGCCATCTGTTAAAAATGTAAAGCTGCTCCTGTCCTTGTGCTGCCATCAGACGCTAGGTGGTTAGCGCCCCTTGCAGCATTAACATGTCTCCTACTTACCGCCTTCCAAGTGGTGAGTGGAAGTGTCTGGCATAGGTTTGGTGCTGTTTCCATGTAAAACCGTAAAAGATGTCATAGTCATCGCCGGTGTGATCATATAACCTGCCCAAAGGCATCCTGCATACAAGGTGAAATCGAGGCCCTTTTAATTCCCTGCTTGTTGTCTTCACAGTGCAACACAGCTTGAAGGTTCACCAGGCACTATCCTCACAAACCTTTGCGTTACGCATTTCCAGCATGATTATCCCCATTTTACAGATGAAGATTCAAAGGTGAAGGCGGCAATTTTTTTTTTAACACAAAGAAGTTAAAGGACTCCCACAAGTGGTGAATTTCTGCAGCCGCATTTCTGCATAGCTCTCGGTCTCCTGACTCCAGGCCTCCAGTCCTTTTTCATGAGCACCAGGCACAGGAAGACTTATGTGCATACCTCACACAGCCTAGAAAGTGTATTATCTGGTCCTGCCTTGTTCTTTACCTGTTCCCCATTTAGAAATTCAATTAATTTCAACTCAACTCATCAAGGATTTATCGAGTGTTTGTTAGGTGTAAGTAATTTACTCTGTGTTTGCACTGTGCTCAGGTACAAAGATAAAAATTAAGTAATCCATGCCCTCATATATTCTACTGCAAAAAGCAAAGGAACATGAGTAGTAGACAAAAAAAATATTTCTTGAGTCTAAGTCCAGAACTTAGCTCTTTAACATGATAATAGGTTATAAATTAATATATTTGGAGTGCCTATCCATTAGAGAATAGCTGAACAAATTACAACATATGAGTATTAATTGAATACTGTTATTTTGTAAGAAGTGATGAGCGGTAGATGAAATTTAAAAGTCCACAAATAAAACCAATGCAGTTAAAATTAGAAGGGAATCAGGGAAATAGGGAAGATCTTTGCAGCAAAGTTCCCTGATAAAGGTCTCATTTCTAAGATATATAGGGAATTGATTCACATTTATGAGAATGAGTCAATTGATAAGTTTATATAATTGATAAAGCATTTTTTAAAGAAATCCAAGCTATCCATATTAAAAAATGTTCTAAATAATTAGACAAATGTAAATTAAAATATCTCTAAGATTCCACCTCATACAGATCAGATTGGCAAAGTTGGCAAAAAAAAAAAAAAAGGAAAGAAAAAAGGAAAAGAAAAATGACATGCTGGAGAGGCTATGAAAAACCAAGTATATTGATGCAGTCACACTCAGAGCTGTGAACTGGTCCAGCCATTCTGGAAAGATATTTGGAACTATGTCCAAAGAGATATTAAGCTGTGCATACCCTTTGACCCAGCTGCATGCCACCAACAGGTCTATACTCCAAAGAAATAAAATTTTTAAAAAAAGGGAAAAGACCCAAAAGTACAAAAATATTTACAGCAGCTCTTTTTATGGTGGCAAAAAATGGGAAACTGAGGAGGCACCCATCAGTGGGAAAACAGCCAAGCAAGTTATAGAAAACGTAATAGGGCATTATCGTTCTATAAGAAATGATGCAGGCAACCGTTTCAGAGAAACCTGGCAATGTATATAATAACAACATTTGTAAAGACAAGTAGCTTCGAAGGATTTGGGAATGCAAATCAGCACAATTTACCAACCACAATTCCAGTTCTCACGATGAAACCTAACCACCTTCCAAGGTCATTGGCTCAGAGTACAATTGTTTTTTTTAATATGTCCAGTGAGGCCAATTTGTCTTGCTGTACTTTTTATATTTCTTATGAGGGAATTTTTCCCCCCTTAGGGGGAGGGGTGCATGTGTGAAAGGAATGTGGGAGAGAAAGAAAATAGATTTTAAGTGAAATTCTAAAAATTTTTATATAAACACTATAATGGTTTTCACAATGGGTCTAGTTTGCGTTGGTCAAAAAAATCCATCAAGTAGAGGCCAACCTACTGAAAAGCCAATATTTAGGTTGATCTTCCGCAAGCAGACATAGTCTTGTCCCCAAGTCCATATTCAAAAGTCTTCCCAGCATGAAAGAACCTTCCATCATCTGTACTAAACTGGTCCAACTTCACAAACCCACCGTCACTCTATCATGATGACGTGGGAAAGTATTCAAACTTAATGATCTTCAAGTTTCATAATATTCAAACAGACAGGACTCGAGGGGACCATACCATGTTAGAAATGTCTCACACTTCCCTGATTCTGTGTTTAGGGTCATTCATTCTCACCCCAAAATGAGATCATTACAAAGTGTTTAGCACAGCGCCTGGTACCTAGTAGGAGCTTAATAAATGCCTATTCTTTAGTCCTTCATTATTCTTATCCTGACCACACACTTCACTAACTGATGCCTATACTTCTGCTATCTACCCTCAGCACCTTGATCTGGCTTTTTAAGGTTTTTGCTACAAAGTAGTTAATCTGGACCTAAGTCTAGTAATTGGATTTCATTTGTGCTATCATTCCCGTCCTTTATGGATTTATACAAAGCTATTTATACAACTATATATGCAAATATATAGTTATAAAAGAAGTTATTTTAAATGATTCATGAGAAGCAATGTGGCCCGAGTGTTAGAAAGCTAGCCTCAGAGCCAAGAAGTTTCCACTGTCGAGCCCCGCCGCTGACATACATGTGCTGGTTGTATGACCCTGTGCATGTCACCTCCCTTTATCTCAGTTTCCTGAATTGTAAAATGAGCATAACAATGCCACCCACCTCCCAGAGTTGCTGTAAGGATCAACGAGATTCTATGTGTAAAGTGTTTAGCTCAGTGACAGGCACACAGCAGGTACTAAATAAATGCTTTTTCTCTCCCTCCACTTCCCACCCCCATGCCAATGAGCTCCCATGTCTGCCTCCTGTCCCTGTAGGAGAGTTGCTTTACAGGCAGAACCTACTTCTTTTTTTAAAAAAGCCAGCAAACTGGAGGAATTGTGTGTCCTGATTTATCGAGGAAAATGATTTTTTTTTCTCATCCAGGTTGGGATGTGCCAAGGCGATCTTGTTTTAAGCCAGCACATTTGAAGACAACATTCGTGTCCTGAAGCTTTAGCCAGATCTCTTGGATTAAAAACTAATTGAATGGTGCTTGGGAACTAGCTCTGGCTTTAGTGAACGAACATCTTGCCATGTATTGTTTTCAGTTATTCATTATGGACCATGGGGACCCGCTAACAGTCCTCAAAGCAATTATGGTTCACTTAGCAGGGATGGGGACGCTCTTGGCAAGATTCTCTCTTGGCATAATGCAACATACTTTGTATTGTCTCCTAGAAACATGCCTGGAAGAAGGAAGGTTTCGTCAAATTCTGAACAAACTTTTCGCCCAGAGGAATCTGTCTTTTGCCTCATACCTACATGTGTTCAAAGTAGAGTTTGCACAAACAAGGCTTCACATCTGTAAATAACCCAGAGCAGTCTGAAGATGAAGGTAAGAGTAAAAAAGAAAATGAAAAAAGAAATGAAACCTGAACACCTCCACCAGATAAAACTCCCTTCACCCCTTTAATCATGTCACTGCCTCAACCTAAAAAAATTCTCTGTTGCCTGAAGCCGTGGTCTCTAAACTTTTTCAATCATATTTATTTTGTTAGTAGTGGGAAAAAAAGCATGCATGTGAACATTTCCTTTTTTTATCTACTGTACTAGTAATTCAGTACGTTATAAAACCCTTGCAAAAAAGAGAAATCCCAAAAGGATGAGATAAAGATTCAATAGTATTTGGCCCCAGAGTTAATAAGAAGCCCCTGGGATTTCTTTTCTTTTATCACAAGAATGCTGCTTTGTTTTTAATATGGTTTATGACAAGCAATACCAAAGTCATCCACTCTTTCCAAGTTTATCCTGACCTTTTTTTTTAATAGACAACTTTAAAATAGTTAAAACAAAACAATGAAACAAAAGAAACACATTGTGCGCACTGAGGAGACTGATCATCACATCTCCGGAAACTCCTGGGATTTCTGGAGTAGGAAGATGACACAATGAGTTGGAGCTTTAGGAAATCACTTTCTGGATTTTAAGTGAAATTCTAAATTCCCATCTTCTACATAGTGGTCCTAGACAATCCCAGCCCCCTTTATCATCTTTCTTCTCTGATGTGTACAATCCATTATCTATACCCCTCAGTCTAGCATTGGTTGGGACTCTCTCTCATGTTAGATTTCTCTCATTTTTGTATGTGTTTAAATCCAGCTGGACAGAGGCTGGATCAGAGTGGATGGAGACTTGAGACCAAGGGACCAAGCCCGACACCACTGCAGTAGTCCCAGAGGGAAGAGAGGTAGGTTTGGCAGAGTGGATCTTGTCACAAGATCTGTGACTTGTCACAATTCATCCATGAGTGATTGTCCCATCCCAAAGAAAGGGGGAGGCATTCCTAACATGCCATTGTCTGCCCTCCAGGGGCATCTATAGTAGCCACTGCGTGGCCTGAAGGGTGGCAGTGGAATGCCCTGAGGAGTCAATGCCTGACTCATAAGGAGAGAAGTCTGTAGCTGACAACAGAATATGCAGATGAGATCAGTGTTAGAAGCAGGTTCCACTACAGGCTTCCTCAGACCCATCTTCCCACCTTCCAATTAGTTAATCATGGGCTTTTTGAGGTCAGGTCATAAGATCCTACTGGAATCAGATCACAGCATTCCAGACGGTCCTGTCCCCAGCTTGGAGACCACGCATTGGCTTGAAGTATCAAGTCCCAAGTCCTCCACCCTAAGAAGGCAGTGAGATATAGTAGAAAGAGAAACCAGGAGTCAACAGAGCTGGACAAGTCACATAATCTCTCTGGGTCCCAGTCTCCTCTGTAACACAAAAGAGTTGGAGCTTTGACAACTAAAATGTGAGGTCAGTGATAAAAAGAAACATATCTCTCATATATACAAAAATATTTGGAGCAGCATTTTTTATAACAGCCAAGAACTGGAAACCAAATATATGCCCATCAGTTGAATCACATTGTGGTCCATAATGTGTGGCCTATCACTTGCATGTAAGAAAATTTGATGAATAGAGAGAAACAAGGGAAGATTTATCTAAATTAACGCAAAGTGAAATAAGTAGAACCTGGAAAATTTTTCAAAATGATTACAGCAATGGAAATGAAAATGATAGCTATGAAATAACTGAAGTTGAATGCAATGAAATTATAATGATAAAACTTGGTCCCAGGGAAGAGATGGGGGTAGAGTATTATGAGCATGGATCCCTGCAAATAATAACAATCTTGGTTGTTGTGCTAATTAGTTTGACTGAACTATTTCTTACCCTCTTTTCTTAATTAAAAACAATAGCTCTCTGGGAGAGAAAACTGGAGGGGATATATCAGAAAATGTAAGTGGTATAAAGACAAAGGGCAATGAAACTTTAGAAATTAAATATCTAATTCATTGTATGATTCTAAGGCTTTCTATAATTTGAATCCACCATAATAACTACACATGTAGACCCAGGAAAGTTGAAAGAACATTCTGATTTACAGTCGGGAACTGGGTTCAAATCACATCTCTTGCTATTTACCTTATGTAAGTTGTTTAATTTCTCCAGATCTAAGCTTCCTCCTCTGTAAAGTGAATAGGGTGGGCTGGCTGATCACTGTGGTCCCTTCCAGCTTTAAAAACCCTTCTGTCCTCATCTGTCATTCTACCCTACTTCCCCTACACCCCCACACACACACACACACGCATGTACACACACACGCACGCACACACACACACGCACACGCACGCACACACAGACACACACACCATGATCGTTCCTGGGTCTGAGCCTTTGCCAATATTATTGCTTGGAATGACCTTCCTTCTATCCATCTATCTGAATTCTTTCCATGCTTAAGTTCCCATCTTCTACATAGTGGTCCTAGACAATCCCAGCCCCCTTTATCATCTTTCTTCTCTGATGTGTACAATCCATTATCTATACCCCTCAGTCTAGCATTGGTTGGGACTCTCATGTTAGATTTCTCTCATTTTTGTATGTGTTTAAATAGTCTCTCCAGACACATTGATGCTTCCTCTAGGGTAAGGATCAGAGTTTGTATTTCTTTTCTCCAACAGCATTGAACCCCATAGTGGCCAAAAGTATTGATTAACATCTGTCCAATTGAATTACACAAATGTGTCTAAGATATCATCAGGAGTAAGCTTGGCCCTGGGTAGAGTTCCCCTGGAGGGGTGCAGTTTCCTGTGCCTCCAGACCTTTTGCTCAGTCATCATCCCAATGGTCATTTTGCAATCTTCTTTTATAAACGATACTTTTTTTTTTAAGCAATTGGGATTAAGTAACTTGCTCAAGATTACACAGCCAGTTATTTCTGGGTGTGGTGGTAAGTACTTGAGTCCAGATTCGATCCCAGGCCATCCCGACTCTGGGGCCGGTGCTCTTACTCACTGTGCTACCTGGCCGCCCCATATAAATGATACTTTTTAAACAAACAAAAAAACACCGGGGTGGCTAGGTGGCACAGTGAATAGAGCACCGGCCCTGGAATCAGGAGGACCTGAGTTCAAATCCAGCCTCAGACACTTAACCCAAAAACTAGCCATGTGACCTTGGGCAAGTCACTTAACTCCAATTGCCCTATCTTCCCCCTCCAAAATGCAAAACAAACAAACATAAACGATACTTTTTACCATACCAAATTCAGTAGATTTTCCATTGATTGATGCATTTTAAGAACATAGTGATTTGGCAGATAGTACAGCAGATAGAACGCTGAATGTATTTAGAATCAGGAATATGAGTTCAAATCCAGTCTCTGAAACTTACCAGCTGTGTAAATCTGGGCAAGTCACCTAACCTCTGCCTCAATGTCCTCACCTATGAAATGGGGATTATAATATTATAAATTATATATAAATTATAAATAAGTTATAATATTATAAAGATATAATAATATAATCTTCACTTCCTAGAGTTAGTGAAGATAGAATGAGATAATATTTTTGAAGCTTTTTGCAAACCATAATGTGTGAGTTCAGTCATTTTCAGTCATGTCCAAGTCTTTGTGACCCGATGTCAGGTTTTCTTGGCAGAGACACTGGAGTGGCTTGCCATTTCCTTCTCCAGCTCATTTTACAGATGAGGAAACTAAGGCAAACAGGGTTAGGTGACTTACCCAGGGCCACTCAGGAAGTGTCTGAGACCAGATTTGAACTCAGAAAGATGAGTCTTCCTGACTCCAGGTCCAGAGCTCTACCCACCATGCCACCTAACTCCCTATTTTCAAAGCATGATGTGTTATGTAAATTCTAAATATTTTTATTAATTGGGGGTGAGGGTTAGTTGATCAGAAATGCTTGATGAATTTACAAAGATGGTTGGGTAGGGAGCTTTTGCTCCCCTCAGACCATGAGCAGGTATATCTCCACATTATAAGGGACATGGAACCTCGAGTGACCCACACCCTAAGTGACCTGATTGAAGAATGAACAAAGTATGAAACTAGGAGTAGGCCAAATGCCCCCTTGTAAAGGCTTGATTTTCCCCCTTCGGACTTGGACCTGCCAACCTAAAGAAATGTTCACAGTAATTCTTCACTCCTTTTAGATAATGTTGGGGCAAAGTCTCTCCATCAGTTGGATGGAGTGATAGGGTGACCCCTGGTGGTCTTAAAAAGCAGAAACAAGCCAATCCTCTTCAGAGATCATTTTAAACATTGTATTTATTGTGTTTGAATTATTCTTATTGATAGATAAGGCATTTATAATTTTTAAAAATTTCAAGAAGGCATGGGGAAAATCTTTGGAGATAAATGTGGGCAATTATATGAAATAATGTCAGCAGTGAATGCCCCTTTTTTAAATTAGTCTTTATCATCAATATAATATTAGCAGATTTCTCTATTTGAGGGGATTCCCTAGAAACTGACAGTAGAGAGAAAATGTGTTTCTTGAGCCTCTGCTAGGCTCGAGCCCTGGGCTAGGCACCACAGAAGATGCAGGAGAAATAAGAGACTCCACCAGGTTAGCACAGTGTAAAGTGCTCTAGATTCTGGAGCAGGGGACCCGAATTCAAATCTAGCTTTGACACTTCCTACTTGTGGGATCTGGGGCCGATCACTTAATGTCTCTGGGCCTCAGTTTCCTCATCTGTAAAACTAGGGGGAAAGGGGCGGCTAGGTGGCACAGTGAATAGAGCACCAGCCCTGGAGTCAGGAGAACCTGAGTTCAAATCCGGTCTCAGACACTTAACATACTATTTACTAGATGTGTGACCTTGGGCAAGTCACTTAACCCCAATTACCTTGCCTTCCCCCCTCCAAAAAAAAAAGAACTTGGGAGTCCTGGTGAGGGAGCAGATTTCTGGGGTCTCAGAGCCCCATAACTAGGCACCCCTCTGAGAGGAAGTATGGTGTAATGGTTAGGGCAGAGAATTTGGGGTCAGGAAAACCTGGGTTCAAATCCTGATTCAGACATTTATTATTTAAGTGACTTGCCCAGGGTCACACAGATAGTGAGTGTCTGAGGCTGGATTTGAACTCAGGTCTTCTTGACTCCAGAGCTCTATCCACTGAGCCATCTGGACGACCCAACCCCAAACCTAGACTTTTTGAATGAACTCCCAGTTGCTAGTGTTTGGACCCCAAAGTCACTTTGGATTTGTATCATATTTATCACCCCCTTCCTGAAAGAAAACTCCTTGAGGGTAGGGACTATTTAATTGTTTTGTCTTTAGTGCAATAACATGTATACAGTAGTTAACTAATAAATGCCTGCACACTCCCCTTTTCCCTCTTGGAATCTCTCCTCGTACTTTGGACTTCTCCTTCGCAGGCAGTTGTTCTGGGGAACAGAAGGCGAGGCTTGTGCTTTTGCTCCCCTGGTCAGTACATAGTTAGTAGAGACTATGTCTGATTTCATCATTGTAATAACAATAATATTAATATAGTACTTTAGGTTTGTGAAATGCTTTACAAACATCTCATTTGAGCCTCATGACAATCCTAGGATAAAAGTGCTATCAATAGCCCCTTTTTCTGCTGAGGAAACAGAGGCCTCAGTCTCTCAGAGAGAGATCAAGTGACTTGCTTAGGGTCACACAGCTAGAAAGTGTCTGAGGCAGGATTTGAACTCAGGTCTCCCTGACTCCAGACCCAGTGCTCTATCTACTATACCAACTAGAGACATGAAGGGTATCGACAGTACTTTGGTTATAAATGGTAAATTTGGTCAAGATGGTGGAGTAGAAAAAGGACTTCCTGAGGCTCCCACTCCCAACTCCTCCAATTCATGTAAAAAATGACTCTAAACAAAGTTTGGAGCCACAGAACTCACAAAATGACAGAGAGACGTTAACCTCCCACTAAAGACAGCCCGGCAGGCCAGCAGGAAGGGGCCAGTGCGGCGCTCTGGGAGTGGAGTCCAGCCCCAAGTGAGCCGGAGGTTTTAGCCTCAGGGCAGCTACAACCAGCTACCAACGGGAGAGACTTCAGATCACCAGCAGCTGTGGTGGTTTTCCAGAATTATCAACCCATAGACACTAAGGACAAAGTGAGGGGTCAGGGCAGTGTGGATTTGGGAACCAGGAGTTTGGGAGTGTGATCCAGCCTTTACTCCCTGGAGGGAGAAGTGGCTGAGGCCTGGCAGCTGTGCAGCTGCCACCATGTGGCTGCTTCAGAGCTCCTGGCCTGCAGATTGTAGGGGGACCAAACAACCAGTCTGAGGGGTAACTGCTTTGCTCTAAGCTGCTTGGATCTGGATCTCTGTCTAGGATGGAGGTCCTAGGGTGCATGACCAGGTTGCCAAAGTGTGTGGAGGCTTCAGAGGCACCCAACTAATAGCTCAAGCAGTGGTGAAAACCCCAGCTATTGGGACAAAGCTCCCTTTTCTGGTAGCAGAGTCCTACTGTAGCAAAAAGCTCAAAAGTCAAGTAATTGAGTGGCAACATGAGCAAGCAAAGGAAGCAAAGTAATCAGAGCAATCTGACATTAGACTCCTATTTGGGGGACAAAAAGGATCAAAGCATGGAACGGGAGGAAGACAATGAAGTCAGAACTCCTGCACCAAAAGCTTCCAAGAAAAATATGAGCTGGTTACAGGCCATAAAGGAGCTTTAAAAGGATTTTGAAAACCAAATAAGAGAAGTGGAGGAAAAATTGGGAAGAGAAATGAAAATGATGCAAGAAAATTATGAAATGAGAGTCAACAACCTGACTGAAGAAAATAACACCTAAAAAAATAGACTAACTCAAATGGCAAAAGAGGCTCAAAAAGCCAATGAGAAGAAAGCCTTAAAAAGCTAACTTTGCCAGATGGAAAAAGAATCTCAAAAGCTCACTGAAGAGAATCATTTCTTCAGAATTAAATTGGAGCAAATGGAAGCTAGTGACTTTATGAGAAATCAAGATACTATTAAACGGATCCAAACAAATGAAAAAATAGAAGGCAATGTGAAATATCTCATTGGAAAAACCACTGACCTGGAAAATAGATCCAGGAGAGATAATTTAAAAATTATTGGACTACCTGAAAGCCATGATCAAAAAAAGAACCTAGGGGCAGCCAGGTAGCACAGCAAGTAAGAACACCGGCTCCAGTGTCAGGATGAGCTGGGGATCAAATCCAGGCTCAGATACTTAGCACCACACCCAGAAATAACTGGCCATGTAACCTTGAGCAAGTTACTTAACCCCGATTGCTTTTAAAAAAAAAATAGCCTAGAAATCATCCTTCAAGAAATTCTCAAGGAAAACTGCCCTGATGTTTTAGAACCAGAGGGCAAAATAGAGGTTGAAAGAATCCACCCATCACCTCCTGAAAAGATCCAAAAAAAAACCTCCTAGAAATATTATATCCAGGTTCCAGAATTACCAGATTGAGGAGAAAATATTACAAGCAGCCAGAAAGAAACAATTTGAATATTGTGAAACACAATCAGGATAACACAGGATCTGGCACTGAGGGATCAAAGGGCCTGGAATGTGATATTCTGGAGGTAAAAGAAGCTAGGAGTAAAACCAAGAATCATCTACCCAGCAAAACTGGTAATTCAATGAAATAGAGGATTTTCAAGCATTCATGATGAAACAAACAGAGTTGAATAGAAAATTTGACATTCAGATACAAGAAGCAAGAGAAGCATGAGAAGGTAAACAGGGAAAAGAAATCATAAGGAACTTATCAAAGTTGAACTATTTACATTCCTACATGGAAAAATGATAATTGTAACTGATGAAACTTTTCTTAGTATGAGAATAGTTGAAGGGAATATAAATGTATACATACATATATATGTCTATATAGGAGGGTATATGGGCATATGAATACATATGTGAATGTGTGTGTATATGTTTACAGGTATACACAGAGGGCACAGGACCAATTTAACAGGAAGGGATGATACTTAAAAGGTGAAATTAAGAGGTGAGAGAGGAATATAATGAGAGCAGATGGGGAGAGACAGAATAGGGTAAATTATCTCATATAGAAGAGGCAAGGGAAAACTGTTACAATGGAGGGGAAGAACAGGAAGGCAAAAAGGAATGAGTCAACCTTATTCTCATTGAATTTGGCTTAGGGAGGGAATGATATACACACTAAATAGGGTATCTCACCCCACAGAAGAGGAGGGGGAAGGGGATGAGAGGGGGGGTGATGGAAGGGAAGGCAAGCTGGGGGGGGGGAGGGGAGTTGGGGGTGTCTACTTTAGAAAAGAGACGGGACAAAAGTAGAGAATAGAATGGGGTGGGTGGATAGGATGGAGGGAAATATAGTCAGTCTTTCACAATATATCCATTATGAAAATGTTTTGCATAGCTACACATGTACAACCTATATTGAATTGCTTATCTTCCCAGTAAGGGTGGGTGACGAGGGAGGAAGGGAAAGAATCTGGAATTCAAAGTTTTAAAATCAAATGTTTAAAAATATATATATTATTATTATTATTTTACTTGTAACTGGGAAATAAGATATACAGGCACTGGGGCATAGAGATCCACCGTACCCTACTGGAAAGTCAGAGGGCATATGGGGGAAGATATGGGAAAGAGCAGATTGGGGGAGGGAATATTCAGTGGGATCACTGTTTTGGGATGGTGGGTAGGGGAAAAATGAAGAGAAAATTTGTAACTCAAAATCTTGTGGAAATGAATGACGTAAACTAAAAAATAAAAAAGAGAGAAAAAAATAAATGTTAAATTCAATCTTACCACCTCTCATGGAATGTGACCTTTTAGTATGGACAACATCCTTTACTGTGAGCCAACCCTCCAGCATTTCATGGGGAGGGCAGGGGGGCCAAAAGGAGGAAAAGAGATTTAAATGTTAGATAACAAAGGGAGAGAAAGAGTGTTTTAAAGAATGTAACCTCTGGAAGTTAAAGGGCCCAGTCTGGGAGAAAGATAAGTTCAAACACCAGAAGGGTGGGGATTGGGGTGGGCTGAGCAGAGAGGGAGACACTAGGTGAGCACTTAAGGCAATTTCTCCTCCCACAAAGGTAAGATCCAAGAATCAACTCCAGCTTGGTAAGTGCAGTGTAAATTCAGAAGACAATGTTGAACCATGCCTTTCTTTAGGTGGTGGACAACAGGTTCAGGGTAAGGCTTGCATTTTCACACATAGTCAGTGTGTCAGTTCTTCCTTGACTGTATTTATTTTTTATTAGAAAAGTTTTTACAAGGTGGGGAGAGGCAGTAGAAAGTAGTAGTGATGTTTAAAAAGTAAAATATTTGAAAAACAAAGATAAAGTGTTACAGCAGAAAGAGAAGTGAATTTGGAGTCCAAGAACCAAGATTCGAATCCTGAATATGCCACCTACTGACTGATGTTGGGTAAGTGACTTCATTTGTCTGGACTTCAGCTTAGGTTCAAAGTGAGAAATCAGAGGGTTGGGCTAGATGGGCTCTTATAGCTTTAAGGCTGTTATTCTTATCCCAACAGGGCCTCAGAAAGAAAGAAATTAGGCTCGTTTTGGCAAAGTTTCAAAAGCAAATGGGAGGATTTGGGTCCTCTCGGGACATCACCAAAGGTGTTTTCACAGAAACTTTAGACCTGAGCTAAATAGCATCCTCTGACCTGGCCCCAAGCCAGAGAGACAGTGGGTGTGTTGTTAGCACAGAGCCCCCAGTTCTAAGTACCTTAGCTAGAAAAACATCGTGGAAAATGTTCTTTCTTCAAGTTTTGAGGGCAGCTTGTATTGAACAGATTAGGCTGAGAGCTCTATGTTTACCTAAGAAATTCTAGGATTACAAGGCAAACACAGTGGAAATGTGCCCTGTTTCCCTTCCTAAACCTCATCTTCCAAGTTTTCCATTTTATTTGGAGGAAAAGCTTTTTGGAATCAGTCTTTTGCTAACACTGTAACCACATATAGATCCACCATGTTTCAAAATCCTTTTCAAATTCCTGTGGGGAGAGTTCCCCTCTCCCCTTTGTCCACTTCTCCCATCTGTTCCCCTCTCCCCTCTATCCTCCTCTCCCCTCTGTCCCCCTCTCCCCGTTGTCCCCCTCTCCCCAACGCCTTTTTGTAGCTGGCATGGCTCAGTTTCACCCCCAATCAGGAAGCCTCACTCAGCACATGGGGCACATGGGGTCCCCACACTTTCCTCAGGTGGTCTGGAAAAGAGTCTTAATGGCAAGACTAAGGTATTTCCAAAGCACTTATTTGACTTTCAACTGAAAGATGACAAGACAGAAGGGCCTGTGGAGAGACTGAGAGCCAGAAATCTCTGCTTATTGTTAGTTGTTCAATAGTTTCAGTTGTGTGTGACTCTTTGTGACCCCATTTGGGGTTTTCTTGGCAGGGATACTAGAGTGTTGGCCATTTCCTTCTCCAACTCATTTTCCAGCTGAGAAAAATGAAGCCAACAGGGTGAAGTGACTTGCCCAGGGTCACACAACTAGGTGTATGAGGCTGGATTTGAACTCAGGAAGATGAGTCTTCCTGACTCCAGGCTAACCCCACCCCCCCACCCCCAGCCCTGTGCAATAAGGCCAGGTGATGGTTTCCTTAGTTGATAAATTCCTCCTGTTTCTTTCATCTCACACACACACACACACACACACACACACACACACACAACTCCACCCTTTGTCTTTCTGCTGGGTACTTATCTCAGAGATGAGCTAAACCTTTGGGAGCTCCAAGTACCCTCAGTGAAGGGCTAATTTTAAAAGGCTGCTGTAGAGAGTTTCTGGGAAATGCTACCCTGGTCTGGGGAGCACTTAACTGAATATCTGGCGGAGGCTAGCCAGAGGCCAGAAGGCAGAGGCTACCAGAGGCCTTCCTCAATCCCTTTGCCACTGGGTTTGCCCTGAGGTTATTTCTCTGGGGTTATCGGTCTCCGCAGTAGGGGAACTGGCATCCAATTCCACCACCCCACCCCTCACAGTCCTGAGAAACAATTCTGGCACCAACATGAATCCACTTTGGAGCAGGTGGTCTTATCCTCACCCAGAAAGGGGAATTTAGGAATAAGGAGTCATAGATGCATTGTTATCCCTTGAGCCACTAGTCTTCCAGCCCCACTGGGACTTTACTGGGGCTGCTTCTGAATCATTTTACATTTCACCTCTATTGTTCACCTGGTTGTGCCAAATGACCTCTTCCCTTCTTATCTCCTCTCTCTTCTCGGGTGACTCTTTCCCTCTTGGCTAATCTGTGTCTATCACAACTGCTTTGGTAGCTGACCCCCCACTTCTCTGGTGCCCAGAAAGAGGAACACACCAGCTGACTTTGGAGACAAAGGCATGAGGGTGTCCCATCCACTGACCCCTCAGACCTGGGAGTTGTCCTTACATGGCTGGAAGAAGAGGCCCAAGGACAGGGGTGTGTCTCTTTAGTGTAGCCTTAGGATTCCAGCTCAGAGCAGCCTGAGGACAATTGTGCATTCTCCGGTTTGCATAGGATGTTGTATGGAAGGAGAGAAGGTTAGCATTCCCCTAGATGAAGATGGAAGAGGTCCCAGCCGCCTTCACAACACATATGGGCAGAAAGCTAAAGTAACTCCACTTTGTCTGTAGTTCCCCTGTTTTGCCCCTAGCCCTATTTGGATTGCAGGCCATCCCCCCACCCCACCCCCAACACACATAGGATCTCCATTACCACCACCACCTTCCTTACAGACCAAAACAGCAAGGACTCTCTGTTAGGGCAGGATGACCAGAAATAGCCCAAGCCTTCCTGATTACTAGCCCTGACCAGCCAAAGGATGCTGTCTCCTCTATTTCTACCCTACAAGCCCCCAGAAAGAGGCCTTGTCCAGTGCTAAGGTACACCATACCCAGACCACCTCTGGCCTAAACCAAAGCCTATGTGAGTTTTGTCCCTTTGTTCTCTGAGGGAGTCTGCCTGTGTAAGTGGGGCTCCTTCGATGGCAAATGCAATAAACCCTCATTGGCTCCTAAATTTATGGTATTGGGTCAGGGTTATGGTTCTGAGGTTTAGGTTCTGATTCTGCTTTGTGGACAGCTTTATCCACACCATCTGCTCCGTGGCATCTAACCATGTCTTTCTAGACTCTAAAAATGCGTTGTTTACAAGAGACATACTTGAAACAAAGACCCACACAGAGTTAAAATAGGGAGCTGGAGCAGAATCTATGAAGCTACAACTGAAGTAAAAAAAAAAAAAGCAAGAGTAATAATCATGGTCTCAGACAAAGCAAAAGAAAAAAAACAGTCCTAATTAAAAGATAATCAGGGAAACATTTTGATAAAAGGCACTGTAGAAAATGAAGCACTATCAATACTAAACATATGTGCACCAAATGTCATGATATTCAAATTCTTGAAGGAAAAGTTAAATAAATGACAGGAGGAAATACACAATAAAACCAAACTGGTGGGGGGGGGGGGGCCCTCAATTTATCCTTCTCAGACTGAGATAAATCTAACCATAAGATAAATAAGAAAGAAGTTAAAAAGATTAGCAGAATTTTATAAAAGTTAGATATGATAGACCTCTGGAGGATATTGAATGGGAATAAAAAGTACTCCTTTTTCTCAACTGTAAATTGCACCTTCACAAAAACTGACCAACTTTAGGACACAAAAAACATGACAAACAAATGCAGGGAAAGCAGAAATATTAAATGCACCCTTTGGGGACCATAATACAATATAAATTACATTCAATGAAGGGCCTTAGAAGCACATATTAAAAATTAATTGGAAACAAAAAAATCAAATCCTTAAGAATGAGTGGGTCAAAGAATGAATTATAGAAACAATCAATAATTTTGTTTAAAATGATGACAACAATGAGACAATATATCAAAATTTGTGGGGTGCAGCCAAGGCAGTACTAAGGAAAATTTTATATCTTAACACATTTCCATCACTAAGAGAAAGAATGAATCAATGAATTGCAACTAAAAAAACACACAAATTAAAAATCTCCAATTAAACACCAAAATATAAATCTTGAAAATCAAAGGAAAGATTTATAAAATTGAAAGAATAAAAAACCCATTAAACTAGGAGCTGGGTTTAAAAAAAAATACATTAAAAATTGGTTAATTTTATAAAAAAAAAAAATTACCAGTATCAGAAATGAAAAGTGAATATATGACTAATGAAGATGAAATTAAAGCAATTATTAGGAGCTATTTTGCCCAATTATATGCCCAAAAAATTGACAATATAAGTAAAATGGATGGATACTTATCAAAATATTTATTATAATTTATTATATCATCAATAATTTGTAATATTTTATAATTTGTTCAGATTAACGGAAAATAAAATACTTAACACTATTTTAGGGGGAAAAAATTGAATAAGCCATAAGTGAAAAAAGGAAAAAGGAAAAAACCCCAGGACCAGATAGATTAACAATTTAATTCTACTAAACATTTTTAAAAACCAATTAATTCCAATACTTGTAGCGGCAAGCACCCCAAGCATGTCCTCAGGGTTTGCTGCCCATACAGGTTCTTGAATCTGCTTTGATAAAGGAAAGCAACTCAAAATGGGTTAACAAGCTTACTTTAATCAGTCAGACATATATCATTTACCTTGTTCAGGGGAAAAAGGTCAGCACCCCAAACTTCAAAATATACAGGCAGAAGTATCAAGACAGAAACAGATCAAGTAAACAGATTTCCAAACTGTCCAACCATTACATCCATACCCAGTCAACATCTGGGTTTCCACATCTGGGTTTTTCAAAGGGGGGGGCGGGGAAGCCCTGGACAACGGCTTCCCAGAATACAGATCAAATCACAGAACACTTCTTAAAGTGAGCCCCCCAAACAAAGCCTCACATCAGGGCTTATATAGCCTTCTCCTGGCTCAGAGAATGTAACAACCTTATTGACTCACTGGCCAATCAAGAAGTATCTACTGAAAAACAAGCCTCCCACCCCAGGCTTCAGGTGCACTTTAGCCTAGGGGCAGGGAAGATCTTCCAAATTTGCATTCCCATTACATTCGGGCCCCAAGATCTTTCAGGCCCATAGCATAGACAATTTACTTTTGAATTAGCACTAAGCATCTCTTAGGTCACATTTTCAAGGTACAGAACTAAAGTTAGCAAAGTGGCCACTGGGCCTTAAACAAACACAAAGTACATAGCATTATCATTTCAGTTCAAAACAAGAGTTCAAATAAAGTTCTCTTAGGGGAAGGGGGATGTCCTTCCCTTCACACAGCTCCAGCCCCTGCCTCCAAGCACAGACAGGGGGCTGGGCAACAAAACCAACAAGGTGGGGTCCCTGGGGATCCAAGGCACTTCATCCCATCCACCATAGTCACAAGTCCATCCTCCCCCAGGGTCCCAAACTGTGGGATGCAGCCAGGAAACACACTCAGTGCCCCTGCTTTGCTGCTCAGTTTTTATCTTTTCCTGTGGCTGAATTCTGAACTCCTGGGTTCCTTCTCCTCCCGCAGGCTGCAGTCGCTCCTGGCTTCTGCCCAGGTCCCGATGCAGGTAGCTCACCATTCCTGCTCTCAGCTCTGCGGAATCTGCATGCAGGCCATTCTTCTCTCCTGCTCCACGGCTCCACAGAATCACAGCTACCACAACTGGGAAACAAACAATTATCCCAGTCCCCATACTTTCCTTTTACTCTGCAGATCCTGTTCGTGATGCCATTTTGTAGCAGCAAGCACCCCAAGCATGTCCTCAGGGTTTGCTGCCCATACAGGTTCTTGGATCTGCTTTGATAAAGGAAAGCAACTCAAAATGGGTTAACAAGCTTACTTTAATCAGTCAAACCATATATCGTTTACCTTGTTCAGGGGAAAAAGGTCAGCACCCCGAACTTCAAAGTATACAGGCAGAATTATCAAGACAGAAACAGATTAAGTAGACAGATTTCCAAACTGTCCAACCATTACAATACTACATAAACTATTTGAAAAAGTTGGTGGAGTCTCACCAAATTTCTTTTATGACACAAATATGGTTTTGATACCTAAACCAGGAAGAGTAAAAACAGAGAAAGAAAATTATAGACCAATTTGCCTGATTAATATTGCTACAAATATTTTTAATGAAGTTTGTGGAGGAAGAGGATGAAACGGCATTTATGTCAGAGAGCAAGCCTTCCCCAAGTTTTTATGAGTTGACTGGGATGTCACCATAGCCTGAAGGTGGGGTGGGAGCCAGAGAACCTACAAATCAATAATGGCAAATAACAGGTATTTAGCCTATCAACTGTTTGCTTACAAATATTTGCTTCTAAAGCATCAGAGGACTATAAGCTTCAGAGCTGGAAGGAATCTTGGAGATATCTAATCCTCCTATACTCTCTCTACAGAGATGAAGAAATAGAACTCTGGAGAAGTTACAGGACTGCCCCAAGATTAAAAAAGAACAGGGTGAGGATCTGCATGTCGGTCCTCCAACTTGAAACTGTACATTCTCTCTACTGCCCTGGGATGGTAGCGGTCAGCGGCCTCTATTATTTTGCTCAGCCAATACTTTTCTGGGTACTCTAAAGTTGGCCTAGAGTGCAATCTCTGTCCAGTTTCCCACAATTACTAACCCTAGAGCACTCAAATGAAGAGTCTGTACCATGGGTGAGCAGGGAAATCTCCTGCTCCTCTCTCACCCAGAAGTCCCCACCAGCCTGAGGTGGGAAATAGGAGGGAATAGAGATGGGGTATGAGTCAAGGAATTAGAGAGCTCAGAAGCACCAGGGACAAGGGTTACTCTGGCTTTAAAAAAGTGACCATTAAGGGGCGGCCAGGTGGCTCAGCGAGTAAGAGCACCGGCTCCAGTGTCGAGATGACCTTGATCAAATCCAGGCTCAGATACTCAGCACCACACCCGGAAATAACTGGCCGTGTAACCTTGAGCAAGTTACTTAACCCCTATTGCTTAAAAAAAAAATTTTTTTTAAAGTGACCATTGGGGCAGCCAGGTAGTGAGTAAGAGCACCGGCCCCAGAGTCGGGATGACCTGGGATTGAATCTGGGCTCAGATACTCAGCACCACACCCAGAAACACCTGGTCATGTAACCTTGAGCAAGTTACTTAACCCCAATTGCTTAGGGGCAGCCAGGTGGTGCAGTGAGTAAGAGCACCAGCTCTAGTGTCGGGATGACCTGGATCAAATCCGGGCTCAGATACTCAGCACCACACCCAGAAATAACTGGCTGTGTGACCTTGAGCAAGTCACTTAACCCCGATTGCTTTTAAAAAAAAGTGCCGATCTCCTCTGCCACTGACATTTCAGAATCCTACTCTTCCTGCAAGGCCCAGTTCAGAAGCCACAACCTCTGTGAAGCCCTCCCGGATTTCCCCAATCCACCCACTTTAAGGAGACCACAGGATACTCAGGATCTACTCTCTGTGAGGGAAAGTCGTAATCATTGCCATTGCATGGCCGGTGCAAGTTGGAGAAGTCACCCAGAGGATGCTGCAGGAAGACACTTCCTGCCTCCAAGTCATTCTCCCCTTCCCTTCCCCCAGCCATGCCCTCAGGTTCCCCTCTGCTGCAGAGGGTCTCCCCCCCCCCCCCAAAAAAAAATATTGTGAACAGATTTAACCAAACTGAGATCTTTCATAGAAGGATAATGGTTTTGAAATGTTATTGCAATGATAGGTGTCAAGGAAGCCCAGCAGTCTTCATCTGCATGGTTGGAGAGTCTAAGAATCAGACACTAAGTGCAGTTAAATGAATCAGATAAAGCCTTCACTGAACTCCTTGCATGCTGTGTTGTCCAGAGGAGAAGGAGGAGATCCTGGGGTTCTTGGAGGCTCCACCAAGGAGCAGTGGAGTGACTTTCCCATAATTGCTCATGATGGCAATCCTTTCAGTGATACAGATTGCAACCCATCCATACCTGCCAATCCTGTGAGACCCTAGTCCATTTCTTTCCAAGGGGTGGGGGGAGGGTGTCCACTTTCTGGGTTGGTCAGACTTTAAAACCACGTCTCTCCTGATGCCAAAGCTAGCTCTTTCCCCACTACACCAAACACACTTTCTTGAGAAAAAGCCATCTTCTAAAGTAATTACATGGATCACATTATATTGATAATGTAATATATTTCATAGGCCTTTGAGGTTTACAAAGCACATTCCCTATAACACTGGGAGGTAGATGGTGAAGAATTATGTCTCCATTTTACAGATGAAAATACGGAGTCCCTGAAGGTCAGAGAGGTTGTCCAGGGTTGCACAGCTGGTCAGTCTTCTAGCCCCAAGACCAGTGCTCACTCTCCACTACCTCACCCATGCCCTGATTGGAGGTGTTCAAGCAGGGACATGATGATCCCTTATCAAGGAGCTGAGTGAAAGTCTGGACCAAAAGACTAAAACTTCTGATTCTAAAATTCCATGATCCCATGGTCTAGTTTCATACAGTACCCGGATTCCAATCTCAGCTCTGTGCCCTTGGGAAAGTCATTTAACCTCGGTGGGCCTCAGTTTTCTAGGATCCTACAACTCTCCTTGACTCAGCATCCCTCCCAAAGTCAGTGGGAAGTCAGCGAGGCAGTGGCTCGTGGGTTTGCTGAACACCAGGTGGCGCTATTACCCTAGGAAAATGCCAGCGCCTAATAGTAACGGTTGCCACTTCTCCATGGAGCGCCATGGATTTTTAAAAGCTGACATAGAATAACTTCTATCCATCACCACAAAAGAAACATTGTAATCAAGGTTGAATAGCTATTCCCAACATCTTCAGAAAGAGAGACTACATGTTTTAGTGGAGGGGAGGGATCTGGGTGGGAGACCCATTTTCTTAGCGGTAACCCTTCACAGCTTCAGTTTCCTCACTTGCCAAACAGGGATGATGTATTTCTCAGCTTTGCTTCTTGGGAAATGAGCAGTAATTCTCTTTCTTCCCGTTGAAGCTAGCCCAGTCCTGCCCTTAGACGAGGATTCGAGAGAGGTGGGGAAGAGGAGAGGACCCTGACTTCCTCCATTCCTAGAGGGGAGTGTCTAAGGATAAATAGTAATGGCTAGCTTCTATATGGCACATTAAGGTTTACAAGTACTAGGCCATTTGATCATCACAACAACCTGAGAATTAGGTGCTATTATGATCACCCCTGTTTTACAGAGTGGGGGGATTGAGGTAGACAGGGTAAGTGATGTGCTCAGAATGCTGAAGCTAGCAAGTGTCTGAGGAGGATTTGAACTCAGGTCTCTCAGCTCAATACTCCATCCACTGTGCCACCTTTGTAAGCCTCTAACTTACAAAGAGACTGAGAAGGAAAACTGTCCAGGGAGGTATTAAAAAAAAAAAAAAAACCCTCTACCTCAAAAGAAACCTCCTCGATTCCCCAGGAAAAGTCTTAAGAACCAAGACTGTTTCCTCTTTCATCTTGGTGCACCTGTCACTTAGCAAGGACCCTTGATTAATGCTGGCTGAATTTATTTGATTCATCAGAATGGGGAGGTGTGTTCATTGGCCCTCTGAGTCTCTTTAGGCACGAGCTCCTTTTCATCTGAGGTTGGCTCAATGCCCTCGTGGAATTCATTCCAAGAAACCTTGATTTAAGTGTGCAGAGGCGTGCCAGGGGGCTGGGTCCTGAGGACACACAGACAGCAACCAAAATAACCCCCCCACACCCCAAGGTGTTCTCATTTTTCTGGGAGGATCAGGAAGGGGATGTGGAGCTCATCTAGTCTAATCCCCTCACTTTACAGATGAGTAAACTGAGGCCCACAGGAGTAAGTGAATTGCCTGAAAGGGTAACATAGGTTGTTGTTACGGGTTGTATCCTAGACTTTTTCTGTGGATTTTTCATGGCAAAGATACTGGAGTGGCTGTCCATTTCCTTCTCCAGTTTGTCCTCATTTTACAGATGAGGAGCTGAGGCAAATAGGGGTTAAGTGACTTGCCTAGGGTCTCACAGCTGGTAAGTGTCTGAGGTCACATTTGAACTCAGATCTTCCTGACTCGAAGCCTGGTGCTCTATCTACTTTACCATCTAGCTTTCCCCCACCTCACACAGGCAGGAAGGAGTAAAGTCTGGATTTAAAATTGTGCAGGGAGGTCTTCAGAGTGCCAGGTCTAGCCTGCTTTCCACTGTTGGAAGGGGGTGGGGATTGGGTGAAAATTATACAGCTACTGAAGTGAGCAAATGACAGGTCATTTAGAAGGGGAAGAGTGTCAGCCACCAGGGGGATCATGGGAGGTTTCCTACTTCTCAAAGGAGATAGCACCCAAGTCAAGCCCTGGACAAAGGTGGGGATTTGAGGAGGTGATGATGAAGGAGGGAGGAAGGCCAGAGATGGCCTGTTGAGTTTGGGAACAGAGCTTATGACCTGCTTTTCTCTCTGGCCTGTCCTGTCGCAGAGGAAAAGTCTGACCCTCATTTCAAAGGACTTAGGTTCTAATCCTGTCTCTACACCTATGTGACCTTGACCTCCCTAGGCCTCAGTTTCCTCATCTGTAAAGTGAAGGGGTTAGAACAATGACTTCTGAACCTTCTAAGATCTGAGAACCTATTGTCCCATGCATGGGAATGGAGTCAACAAGCTGTGATGATTATGAGCTTTCTGACTGGAGGTATTTTAAGGTGAGAGGTTCTAGTTCCCAGTCCTGTCCTTCTTCCCCTCCTCTTCCCTTTCCTCCTCCTCCCCCTCCTCCTCCTGTAATACAATCCCTAGGTAGCCAGTGAGGGGCGCCCCTCATCTAAGATTTAGAGCTCTCCCCGTTGGCCTGATTAGCATAAGCTTTCATGGGTTCTATTTCAAACCTGCCCTTTTAGGGGGTGGCTAGGTGGTGCATTGAATAGAGTACTAGCCCTGGCATCAGGAGGACCTGAGTTCAAATCCAGCCTCAGGCACTTAACACTTACTAGCCATGTGACCTTGAGCAAGTCACTTAACCCCAATTGCCTTGCCCTTCCCCCTCCAAAAAGGGGGTGGGGAGGGAAAAGGTCAAACCTGCCCTTTTAACTTTACTTCTGAGAAACTCTTGTTAGGGATCACCACTGATTCATTCAATGGAAGCACTTTGAGAATGTTTCTAATCCAACTCGATTATTTTACAAGTCTAGACACTGAGGCACAGAGGTGACAGGCCACACAGCCAGAAGCAACAGCAGGTCTTCCAGACCAGAGCCAGGACTCTCTACCAGCTGTTCAAGGGGTTCCTAACCTGGAGTCTGAATCTGGTACCTTTAAAATCCATTCTGACAATAGTACTTCGATACAGTCATTTTCTCTGCAATCCTACCTGTTTTATTTGGGGCATTTAAAGAGCCTGATTCTGAGGAGTTTGCAGACCTCATCACTAGCCGGCCTTCCCACAGGCCCCAGGCACCAAGCCCTTACTCCACCCATACCAAACTCAGAAGCACTCCACTCTTTTTTTTTTTTTTGCCTTTTGGAGGGCAATTGGGGTTAAGTAACTTGCCCAAGATTACACGGCTAGTTTTTTTGTGTGAGTGTCAAGTGTCTGAGGCCTGAACCGAACTCAGGTCCTCCTGACTCCAGGGCCAGTGCTCTATTTACCGTGCCACCTAGCTGCCCCAAGCACTCCACTCTTGAGAGGGCCTCAATGGCTTTTCATTCTTCCTCATCCACTTTATAATTGGACAGGGTCATGAAGTTGGGTGAAAGCATAGTCCAGCGTCCATTGGATGGAAAGCTATTCCTCCTTAGCACTTCCCTACTTTCATAAGTCAAATCTCCAAAAACGCAGTGTCAGTGTCACCCTTCCAATTTAAGGGCAGACAGAAGCAATTGGAGCCCCTGGGGAGGAGAAAAGGGAGGCAGAGGTAGGGGATCTGTCTTTTACTACCTCCTGACCTTGGACAAACCCCTTCACCTCCCTGGGCCTCAGTTTCCTCCTCTGCAAAATCGGGGGTTAGACTAGATGAGATCTAGGGGACCACTAACTCTTAGAGTCGGGAGACCTAGGCAGCAAGTGCCTGCCAATCTCAGAAAATAGTTGTGTGACCTTGGGCAAGTCACTCCACCCTTGTTTGCCTCAGTCTCTTCAATTGTAAAAAGGGGAATGATAAAAGCATGGTTGTTGTAAGGATCAAGTAAGGATTCTGTAAAGTGCTTGGCAAATGATGAAATGTTCCAGTATCTTTACCAAGAAACTGCCAAGCAGGGTTACAGAGAGTGACTGAACAAGGGCAAAAAGCACATAGTAGGTGTTTAATAAGTGGTTGTTTCCTTCCCCCCAGTTACAGGCTCTGTAACTTAGCCTTAATCTCTCTGACCCTCAGTCTCAAAGTAGAAATAATATTTGCATCATACCCACTCTTGGATCTGTTGTAAGGGACAGTGCCAGGGGATGGGTTATTATTTCTTTCCTCTTCTCTCCAGAAGCCTCAATCTCCACAGGACGGGCTATAAAAAGCTAATGAACTGGAGACCCTTATAGCCTAAATTATCAATAAAGTTGGACCCCATCAACCAAATGAAAGAGTGCCCCCACAGGCTAATGTGGACATCAACCACTCACGCTGTGTTCCTGGTTAGAGTGCTCCGAAGGGCCTGTGAAGCGACCAGTTAATCTTAGTCAGCCAGTCCCAAGAAAGCCATGAGCCGCTCCCACTCTAGGTTATAGAGGAGTCTAGCTGACTTTGACCCTTTCAGGGAAGAAGTGGACAAGCCACCAGAGGTCCAAGCCTCAATCAAACCAAGCTGATTTGGTCAGAATTCAGGCAGAGATGTTTTCCAGCCAACCCAACACTTCAGTCCTAAGGAATCGAGGCAGAACCAAGCCTGGGAGTCCAGGGGAAAACCACAACTGCTTCTCCTTCCTTGTCTTGGCCCCCAAGTAGACTGACTAGGATATGAGTGCTCCCTGCCTGGTTCCCAAAGACAAGAGCTTAAATTGGCAGGGGATGCTGGAGGAAGTTATTAGAAGAGGCGCCATTCTCCACACGCCTACACACACACACACACACACACACACACACACACACACACGGACAGGTTTTATCATCTCTTTATCATCTTAAGTAAGCTGCCTAGAGAAAGATGACAAAGTTTGCCCCATTTCTTGCCTCCAGGACTTTTCAGGAACATGCTAAGAAGGGGGGGAAGCAAACTTTTTATTAGAACTATAAAATCATCACAGAATTCATTGAAAGCACTAGAATTTCTTGGATTTTTCAGACAGTAACAAAGAAATATACTAGATTCCTTCTAACTCGAGGACAGAGTCAGAGCCGTAACTAAGGTGAGGTAATGGGGGCTTTGTCCAGGGCACTGAAGTTTAGAGAGTGCTAACAGCACTTATGCTCCTTTAGCAAGACAGCAACAGCTAAGATTAGGATCTGATTAGTTAAAAATGATTAGTTAAAATAAGAAGCTTCCAGATAGCACCTTTACTGTCCCAGAGCCCTTTTCCTTCCCCTCCCATTCTGCTTAAATTGTATTCAAAAGTTGATTGAAAAGAGAATTTTCTTCTACTTAACTTGGCCCTGCTTTTGTGAAGTTTGTTCTGCATCTCAAAATTGCTAGTTATGCCTTCAGTTGTGCTGGGTTGTCGGTCCTTCATTTTCAAAGAGGACCAGTGACATCACAGGGTGATGTCATGACTTGCCCATGAATTGGATTTAAGTGAGGCAGGATTGCACAAAGTCCAGTGGCAAGAGAAAAGTCAGGATGACTGGCCACAGCCCAGGATGCAGCACAGGGCCTCGGTGGCTTCCGTGTCTGGCCAAGTTCTAAGAGCTGCACGGCACCTGCTGTAGCCTCCTTCATGGCCACTGGATCAAATTGTTCTCATTTGCCCATTCCACCAGTGGAAATCTTCACGTGCTTGGGGCAGACACCTGGTAACTCACGGACAGGTTTATGCCCCATCAGTTACCCTCAAACTGGCTTAGCCCATCTGCTGAGAGGGTTTACTGGGATGTGGCCACCAAGCTTGCTGTAGCTTCTCGGAGCCACAGGTGAGAGCTGGGTGAAGCAGGTGAAAGCCAGAGGAGACTGAGCAGCCCTGAAAAGGGCTAGACAAGCCCTCCCACCAGAATGCTGCTCCTTCCTAAACACCACTTACCCCCCATGATCCCCAAGCCAGCCAGTCCCATGGTGTCATGGTTAGGACTCTGGACTTTGAATCCAGTGACCTCACTTATGACTTCAGTCACCAAAGCTGGGTGTTTGTCTTGATTCTGACAAAATGATTCCCTGCCTTAGGACCTAATACAAACAGCTGCCAGCAGGTCTGACATCAGCCAGGATGGCCTCCTCTCGGTTGGCCTCCCTCATAGGCTGGTGATGAGAGTTTCCAACTAAACTGATTAATCAAATCATTTTTAGAGAAGTCCCTGCCTTCAGACCTCCAGGCTTTCCAGTCAGTATTTAATGATACCTACTATGTGCCAGTCGGTCATTGTGCTAAACACTATGGACACCGAAAAAGGCAAAAACAGGGCCTATCCTCACAGAGGGTCCCAAGTTCCACGGGGGACGATGGCTCTTGTCAGGTAAGAGTTAAAGCTATGAGATTGCTCCCACAGGAAGAAGAGCCCTTCCCTTGTTCTGATAGCTGCTCTGTATCCAAGACTGTATGTACATGTGTGATAGTAATGGCAATTAAAGATTCCCCTGTATTGGCTTGGTTTTCAAATTGATTGTATTAAAACCCAGAGTTTGTTAATCCCACCTGTGGGATGGGCTTGTTGATGTGAAAAGAAAGTCCTGAAGTGGGAGGAGCTGGTGATGTAGATTTGGAGAGACAAGAGAGAGGCGGAAGTTCTTTTTGGGAAGCAGCACCTCGTGGAGAGGGAGAGACTAAGAGATTGCTGGTGGCCGCTTTGAATTGCCCTGGACTTTTGGGACCTGCCCCCTGAGCTGCCAAGGACTGAGGAGACATGGCTGTTTTGCTGGTACTTTGTCTGTCTGTTTTGATGTTATTTTGCCAGATTTGTCCACTGGTGAAAGACTGTCCTGTTGAAGAAGTCCTGGAACCTGGCATTTGGTTAAGAAGGCCTGAGACTGTCCTGCAGACAGAGAGTGAATACTGTCCACTGGTGAGGGACAGTACTGAGAGTGAATACTGTCCACTGGTGAGGGACAGTACTGTTGTTGCAGGGGTCTGGAGACTGTCCGGCAGACAGAATGAATACTGTCCACTGGTGAAGGACAGTGCTGTTGTTGCAGGGGTCTGGGAGCCTTTCTGTTGGTTCAGAAGCCCTGAAGAAGGATTTTCTTGTTGTATGTTTACAGAAATCCTGGGAGAGGGCTTTGCTAATGTGTTCAGGGGTTCTAGGACTGTTCTACAGACAGAGGATAAATTCATGAAGGGACTGGCAATGTATCTTATGGCCTTGCTAAGCCTTGTCTCTCCAGGAACTAAGATTGCTGAGAACTTGCCTCGTGTCAAGATGAAGAAAAGACCTCCATTTGGGTATTAAGTGCTGTGTTTAAACTTGATGTAACTCTGGGGTAGATTCAACTGTGATCCAGGGGTGGGGAACTTTTGACCTTTTTGTGTTCTATGGTTGAGCAAATGAATGTATTTTACTTATGTTTGGAAACTAATCTCCATTTGAGAAGAGGGGCTTTGTGGTGGACTTAATTAAGGTATAGCCTAGGGGTGGAGAAGTATTTAGAACAGAGACTTCGTAATTGATTGAATGATTGGAAGGTCCTGGGGTGGGGTAGTACTTGGAGATTATTTAATCACACTTAGTAAATGCTGTATTTGGAATGATGTCATGTTTTAATCTTCTCTGTTCTTGGTTTGTCACTGAATAAAATAGAGAGCACCTATGCTGGTATTTTGAACCTGGGAAGTTGCCTTTGCTTGGTATTACATTACAACATGCAAATTGTAATACAGCTACCAATAAAGAAAAGATGCCTTGAAGAACCTTATTCTTTCCATTGCAATTCCTTATGCTTCCTTCTTGGGGCAGCTAGGTGGCACAGTGAATAGAGCACCAGACCTGGAGTAGAAGGACATGAGTTCAAATCAGACACTTAACACTTACTAGCTGTGTGACCCTGGACAAGTCACTTTGCCTCTGCCTGCCTCGGTTTCCTCATCTGTAAAATGGGATCATAACCTGCCTCCCAGGGTTGTTACAAGGATACAATGAGATAATCTTTGTAAAGTGCTTAGCACAGGGCTTGGCACACAGTAGGGGTTATACTAATGTTAGATAGTATTATAACGATGCTAATTATCACCATTCATTAACCCAGGCACTGTGCTGAATTCTCCAGATACAAAGGAAAGTAAAAACAGTCCCTGCCCTCAAGGAGCTCCCAATCGAATGGGAGAGACAGTAAGGGAGGAATAAACTGTGTACAAATAAGATACATAAGCAAGATAAATTGGGGGTAATCTGGGGAGGGTAAGAGGCAGAGGCCAGAACAGGGTCCATTTGGGGCCCAGAGATGGGGGATGGAATGCCAGATACAAAGAATTGCAAAGGGGCAGCCAGGTGGGAAAGTGGATAAAGTACTAGTTCTGGAGTCAGGAAGACCTGAGTTCAAATCTGGTCTCAGATACTAGCTGTGTGACCTTGGGCAAGTCACTTAACTCCCAATTGCCTTAAAAAAAAATTCCAAGGAGGATGGTTTGACTGGACTGTGCAGAATGGGCAAGAAGTCTGGGGAAGTGGACTGGAGACAATTGTGAAGGGCTTTAGATGCCAACCATAGAGGGTTGTGCTTGATCCTGGAGCTAGGGAGCCCCTGGGGCTCCTTGAGCAGGATTGGGAGGCTGGACCCTAACAATATCATCTTGGCAGCCTTATGGAGGATGGGTAAGGAAGAGGAGAGACCGGAGCAAGGACATAAAGTAAGGCCATTGCTGGGCGAGGAGAGGGGAGCATGGGCTAGAAGGATGAATGTGTATAGAGAGGGATGGGATAGGAGAGACAGACTAGAGATAGAAAGGCCAGCAATGGCCACTAACAAGCCAAGGGGCTGAGAGAAAGGAAGGAGGCAAGGATGACTGAGTGTGGGGATCTGGTTCGAAGCCAAAGACTGGCAGATTTATGGGGGCCGTGGGCTTGGATTGATGAGGCCCGGTCCCCCTCAGCCCAGGAAATCCCATAACTTGGCTCCTGTTTTTCTGTGAGCTTGTTGCTGGCGCTTAGTAGGAATGCTACAAGACTTCTTAGCTCTTAAGATTGCTAGACCCTTGCCTCATTCATTTGTCACAAAGCAGGTCTCAGGGAAAGCCTCCTGCTTTCAAGGACAATTGAATTGTGTTGCCTCAAAAACTCTAACGAAGAAAAGGCCGACACCAGCATTTCTCATACTTTCAGCTTCAAGTCCCGACAAGAGCCAGGGGAAAACGAGACAGATACAAACCTTGGAGAGAAAGAGGGGGAATGAATCCACCCAGAAAAAAAGCCAGCCTTCCAACATCAGTCATCTTTGCTGTTGGTTGATAAGATTTTTGGAGAGCCCTTAACACCAAATCTCTATTTCATATTTGAGGCCTTTTTCAGGAATGGTTTGTCTATTTTAAAAGGTGGTACAGTGGTTAGACTTCTTTGTCTGGAGTCAGGAAGACCCGAGTTCAAATCCAGATGGAGATACTTGCTAGTTGTGTGACCTTGGGCAGGTCACTTTACCCTCTTTGGCTCAGTTTCCTCATCTATAAAATGAGCTGGAGAAGGAAATGGCAAACTACTCTAATGTCCTTTGCCAAGAAAACCCCAAATGGGGTCAATGAGGAATTGGACTGAACTGAAAAATGGCTGACCAACAAGTAGAAAGTCAGGAAGATGGTCCAAGCCCTAGCTTGGATGTACACTTGCTGTGTAACTATGGGAAAATGATTTAATCTCCTGGGTCCTGGCAACTTTTTCCAAGACTTTAATAATAATTGTTTCCATTTGGCTCTTTCTGAAAAATTTACAATTGCCACATATGCATATTAATCTCATTTGCTCTCCCCAGCAACCTTGTTGTGGAAATCCTACCCATTCCCTCTAGTTAGTTCCTTTATTGAATAATCACTGTGTATTTTAAAGCTCGTAAACAATCTATGCTTCCCTGAGAAGAGTTGTGTCCCCTTAGGGAACATGAGCTTCTGAAGGAACCATCTCTTTTGAATTTGTATCTGCAGCACTGAGCATGGCCCCTAGCACATAGTAGGCATGTGGTAAATGCTTGTTGATTGATTTGTTTTGCAAATGTGTAAACTGAGGCTCAATGACTCAAGTGGCTAGCAAGACCATACTGCTAGTAAGTGACTAAGACAGGATTTGAACCCAAGGCTCTGAGCCATTTGGGGTTTAAGTGACTTGCCCAGGGTCACACAGTTCTATGAATTTTTAAATGCTTTGCAAAGCAGTCAGTAAAACGGGCCCATTCATAAGGTAGGATTCACTCGAAGACATTAACAAATTCAATCAATTTATAATGATGAAGTAACTCAGTTACATTTTTTAATTCATGCATTTATTAAGTACTTACTTCATGCCAGACACTGTTCTAGGAACTGGGGATACAAAGACAGAAAATAGTTCCTGCCTTCAGCAAGCTTACATTCTTTTTTTTATATATATACATGGAAAATTAAATACACAAAGTAATTTCCAAGGAAAGGACACTAGTTTCTAAGTGGGATCAGAAAAGAGCCTTCTGTAAGAGGCTTCACTTGAACTGACCTTAAAAAGAAGCAAGGAGTTCCAAGAGGTGGAGGGAGAGCATGCAGAGCAGGCATGAGAGATAGACTGGGCAAAGGAATGGAGGTGAGAGATGGAAGGCAGTGAATGGTAAGGAAACCAATTTGGTTGGAATAGGGAGGGTATCAAGGAGAATAATGGATAGGGAATGAAGAGTGAGATCATTAACAATGTCTTCAATAAAGAATTGGTCTGCATTAGACATGGAAAACTTCAAATAACATCATTATGAATGAAATTGATTGCATTTTAACAGAGAGGAAATGACTTGTTTCTGATGTGGGAGTCATTCCTGAATCAGCTATCTCTGTATAGTCAGACCTAACCACCAACTTGTCAGGGCAAAGCTCAAAGTCAGTACAAAGCAAGAAGAAAGAACAAAAATGAGGGGAAAAAATGTTGCGACTCCATTGCAACCTATTTCAACAAATTATAAAAGGTGAAAAATGGAATACAGGAGGAAAAAGACAATCCAGACATAGACTATATAGCACGTTGATTTCATGCAGAAATTTAAATGATATAATCATAGTAATAATTTATACAAATTAAATTTATAGAATGAATAATGTAACTTATTTATTTTTATTTATATAATGAATTTATATAATTTTTATATAGTATATTTATATAATGAATCAATATTTGCAAATATTATCTCATTTGATCCTCACAATAATCTGGAAAATAGGTGTTATTATTTTCCCACTGTACAGATGAGAAAACTGAGGGAGACAGAGGTTAAGTGATTTGCCCAGGATCTTACAGCTAATAAATATCTGAGGTCACATTTGAACTCTGGTCTTCCTGACTCCAGACTTTATCCATTGTACTACCTTGGGGCCTATGATATGTTCAAAAGAAATTTCTATATTACATGGTAGGTCACAGAGATCTGGCCTTAGGTTCTGTTCTGTCTCTGATATACATGCATCCTGGCTTTGTGACCTAGGAAATGTCACAATCTTTAGTGGCTCAGGCAACTTTCTAAGACTGAATTGTAGAGGAAGAACTCAGTTGCTTTGATAGAAGGAATTCCTTATCAGTAGAGGAAGAAAGAAAGAAAAAGGAGAAAAAAGAAGGAAGGAAGGAAGGAAGGAAGGAAGGAAGGAAGGAAGGAAGGAA
>NW_027185797.1:24035161-24037757 GCF_028583685.1 Petaurus breviceps papuanus | reverse complement strand
AGGAAGGAAGGAAGGAAGGAAGGAAGGAAGGAAGGAAGGAAGGAAGGGAGGGAGGGAGGGAGGGAGGAAGGGAGGGAGGGAGGAAGGGGCTAAAAATATCTTAGTCAATAAACCCTTAACTTACTTGTCAAATGGAATAATAGAACAACTAAGGACAGCAGCAGTTGAGAATGTGAATTCATCTGTAAAATCTGATGAAGAAAGATGGCAGATAATTATGAGTAAAGCTGCCTCTTAAAGCAAAAGTAGTGGAAAGTAAAACCAATTTGAAGAAAATCTGTGTGTGCCCCAATTAAGAAAAAATTTATCCCAAGGGTAATTAGGATAAAAAAAATGGAAAGTAGGCAACTAAGAAAAGAATGGAAAAGATCTGCAAACATTTTTTTTTTACAAGAAACTATCTTCACCCCTAAGGGCAGTAGAGTCACCACATTTAGATTTCAATGTCTTGGTCCCAGATATCTTTGTGGAGGAGGGAAGGGCCCTGGAGAGAACAAGGATGGGAAAAGCAGCCAGATTGAACCAAGTGGACCCAGAAGACATCCATCCTGGAAGTCACCCTATTGTGAGGGCACAAAGAAACTTCACAAAGTACTCAAAGGGGAAGGTCTGAACAAGGAGAGAAAAAATCTTGGACCTCATTAATACCAGGAAAAGGTGATGGAGAAAATAACTACCAAAATATATACCTGCTATACCAACAATGTCAAATTATTAAAAGTAATCTTCTAAATAAGCATCAAGGGCATCCTCCATTAGGTAGGGAACAGGAAGGTTTTTGGAATCTCTGTTCCATAGTAGAGCATGTCTTTACCATTGGCATATGTGGCACAGTGGTTAGAGTTCTGGGCCTGCAGTCTGAAGGACCAGCATTCAAATCTGACCTCAGATACTTACTAGCTGTGTGACCCTGGGCAAGTCACTTCACCCTGTTTGCTTCAGTGTCATAAATGGAGATAATAATAGAACTTCTCTCCCACAGCTGCTGTGAGGATCAAGTGAGATAATCTTTGTGAAGTGCCTTGCACAGTGCCCAGCACACAGTAGGTGCTACATAAATGCTTATTCTCTGTCCCCAGGAGTTCAGTTGGCATTCCATAGGCAATCCCAGATCCATAAACAGGCAGGCTCACCAACACACAGAACCTAACGACTGTCTGACCCAAAGCACACATCTGGCCCTGAAAGCAACAGCGGAAACCTTAAAATGCTCCCTTCCCAGGCTGGGGGCCAAGCTCTGCTGCTGGGCTAGCTCAGGCTAAGCCTGGGCTTGGTGACAATGAGGGAGGGCTGCTGGGATAAGGAGGAGCTCACCCTGCACAGGACCAGTCACCAGAGGGCTGAGGAGAGAGATGAAGGTGCCAGCCACAGTCCCACCTCCTAAACTGCCACCACTATGCACATGCAAATATACACGCACACACATACTCTCATACACACACAAACTCACATAACCACACACACTCATACATGTGCACACATGTATGCATATACTCATAGCACATGCACACACAGTCAATACACACACGTGCACACACATGCTCATACACGCTCACACATGCATGCACACACTCATATGCACAAGCACACATACTCATACACACATACATGTGCACACACGTTCCCTCCTCTCAAGATAACTATGGTGATGAAGCCATTGGCCCCATCATCATTGACTCCACTTGGGGTTTTCTTGGCCAAGATACTGGGGTGATTTGCCTTTTCCTTCTCCAGCTCATTTTTGCAGATGGGGAAGCTGAAGCAAACAGGGTTAAATGACTTGCCCAGGGTCACATAGCTAGTAAGTACATGAGGTGAGACAGAGAATTTAGAAGTTTTGAACCTATCTCATATACTAGCTATTTGACTGTGAGTAAATCGTTTGGGCTCCATGGTTCAATTAAGTAACAGGGTCTGGAGTCAGGAAGACTCATCTTCATAAATTAAAATCCAGCTTCAGATACTTGCTAGTTGTGTGGCCCTGGGCAAGTCATTTAACCCTGTTTACCTTAGTTTCCTCATCTGTCAAATGAGCTAGAGAATGAAATAACAAACTACTCCAGTATCTCTGTCAAGAAAACCCCAAATGGAATCAAGAAAAAGTCAGGCAGGACTGACACAGGACTGACCTGTGGTGGCAGCAACCCTGAGGACGCTTGGGGTGCTTGCTGCTACAAAATGGCGTCACGAACAGGATCTGCAGAGTAAAAGGAAAGTATGGGGGCTAGAAGAATGGCCTGCATGCAGACTTCGCTGAGCTGAGAGCAGGAATGGTGAGCTGCTTGCATCAGGACCTGGGCAGAAACCAGGAGCGGCTGCAGCCTGCGGGAGGAGAAGGAACCCAGGAGTTCAGAATTCAGCCACAGGAAAAGATAAGAACTGAGCAGCAAAGCAGGGGCACTGAATGTGTTTCCTGGCTGCATCCCACAGTTTGGGACCCAGGGGGAGGATGGACTGGTGACTATGGTGGGTGGGATGAAGTGCCTTGGATCCTCAGGGACCCCACCTTGTTGGTTTTGTTGCCCAGCCCCCTCTCTGTACTTGGAAGCAGGGGCTGGAGCTGTGTGAGGGGAAGGACACTGCTCCCCCCCCCCCC
>NW_027185797.1:24019547-24034761 GCF_028583685.1 Petaurus breviceps papuanus | reverse complement strand
CCCCCCCCCCCCCCCCCCAGAACTTTATTTGAACTCTTGTTTTGAACTGAAGTGATAATGCTATGTACTTTGTGTTTGTTAAATTTAAGGCCCAGTGGCCACTTTGCTAACTTTAGTTCTGTACCTTGAAAATGTGACCCAAGAGATGCTTAGTGCTAATTCAAAAGTAAATTGTCTATGCTATGGGCCTGAAAGATCTTGGGGCCGAATGTAATGGGAATGCAAATTTAAAGATCTTCCCTGCCCCTAGGCTAAAGTGCACCTGAAGCCTGGGGTGGGAGGCTTGTTTTTCAGTAGATACTTCTTGATTGGCCAGTGAGTCAATAAGGTTGTTACATTCTCTGAGCCAGGAGAAGGGTATATAAACCCTGATTTGAGGCTTTGTTTTGGGGGGCTCACTTTGAGAAGTGTTCTGTGATTTGATATGGATTCTGGGAAGCCGTTGTCCAGAGCACCCCCCCTTTGAAAAACCCAGATGTGGAAACCCAGATGTTGACTGGGTATGGATGTAATGGTTGGACAGTTTGGAAATCTGTCTACTTGATCTGTTTCTGTCTTGATAATTCTGCCTGTATACTTTGAAGTTTGGGGTGCTGGCCTTTTCCCCTGAACAAGGTAAACATATATGTCTGACTGATTAAAGTAAGCTTGTTAACCCATTCTGAGTTGCTTTCCTTTGATCCAAGAACCTGTGGTGGCAGCAAACCCTGAGGACACTGGGGTCCTTGCTGCTACAACTGGAAAAGTCGAAGGTGGTATGGGAGAAAATATGGGAGAGAGCAGATTGGAGGAGGGGATATCCATGGGACTGCTATTTTGGGGTGGTGGGTAGGGTCAAAATGGGGAGAAAATTTGTGACTCAAAATCTGGCAGAAATTTAAAAAAGAAAAAAAATGTAATAAATCTGCATATAAAACATTATTATCCCTATCTTGTAGGTGAACAAACTGAGCGTTAAGAGAGGGGAATTGATGCATGTCTGTTGAGTCATTTTTCAGTTTTTGTGATCTCATTTGGGCTTTTCTTGGCAAAGATCCTGGAGGGGTTGGCCGTTTCCTTCTCCAGCTCATTTTACAAATGGGGAAACTGAGGCAAGCAGAGTGAAGTGACTTGCCCAGGGTAACACAGCTAGTAAGTGTATGAGACTGGATTTGAGCTCTGGAAGATGAATGGTCCTGACTCCAGGCCCAGCACTCTAAGCCCTATGGCACCACCTAGCTGTAGTACGTATGTATGTACATATGTATGCATATATGTATATGTGCGTGTGTGCATGCCTGGGACCAGCTCAGTTACACTGTTGCAATCAGGATTCACACTCAAACCAGGTGTCCTGACTCTACATTTGGAGCTTTTGCTACCGTGGGCCAGGTTGCCCAGGAAGCCCAATGGTGATTGTCAGAGCTGCCCCTGGTGGCTTAACAAACATCACAGATAATTGAGATGCATCCAGGTGCCACTGACATTCCTTCCATCTGTCATGTGACATGGGCACAGGTGTCTCTCCCCACAAGATGGCTGCTGGAATCCTGTGCCAAACTATTCAGTCTCATAAAGAGGAAAGAGGGCCAGCCTGGGAGTCAGGAGATCTGGGTTCCAATCCTAACTCTACTCTCCATATAGCCTTGAGCAGATCACTTTCCCCACTGTGGCCTTCCTCCTTTACGCCATCTATAAGATAACAGGATTGGAATACTGTGGAATTGTTGTGACGTTCTTGGCGCTAGAGAAGAGATGAGAAAATTCACCTCCCCCTCTTCTTTGGAGGTGGGAGACCACAGATACAGAATATCACATACACCACAGCCATGGGGCCAATTGGTTTTGCTCTATTTGTTGTTGTCATTGTGCAGGGAGGCTCCCTGGGTGGGTAGAGCTGAGGGTACTATTTCTAGATATGGTTATAATGTGAAAAATAAATGGTACAAAACTTTTTTTGAAAGAAAGGGTTAGACTAAATGAGCTCCTAAGTATGGGATGGGAGCTGCCCCAGGCTTACCTGGGAGCAGACTTTCTAAGAAAATCCTGGGGACAGAGGGGGAGGTTGGGCAGGGAGGGGCAGGGGTGTGGCTTCCCATAGACCTGATGGTAGCTCCAAAGAAGATAGAATGCCGTAGTAACTTTTCCAGGCTGGCACAGTCCTAGTTTTTAGTCCAGGCTCTCTTGTTTACAGCTTTTGGCCAAGGGACGGCACTCCAGAATGGCAGAATCACACAGAATCCTCAGAGATCCAGCCCTCCCCATCCCGGTGCCTCTCCTCCCTTCTCCTTTCCTTTCCACCCCTCCCCCCCCAACCTACTTGCTCAGGAAGCCATTCCCTATGTAAAAATCAGACAAAAGAACATCCAGGCTAATCTCAAAGTCTTCCAACAATTTGGGGAACTCACCTCTTCCATCCACTTGGTCTGATCTTTCTACAGCCAGCTTATTAGCCCTCCTTCAGGGCCCAAGCAGAACTAGTCTAATCCCTTTGGGGGTTGGATTTGGAGTCTCTGAAGATCTGAGTTCAAATCCTTCATCAGGGATGTACTAGATTGGTGTCTTTGGGTGATTCACTTAACCTAACCTCTTAGTGGGTACCCTCTTCTCCCATACCTCATCAAAAGTGAGTTCTAATTATCTCAGACCCTACTAGATGAGTGACTCTGGGCTTTAGTTTCCCCCTCCCTGAAATGGGGATAATAACAGTCCCGCCCCCCCTCCCCCCACTCCAGGGTGGTGGTGAGGACCAAATGAGATATATGAACACATCCTAGATACTTGATGTGTTAGATACCTAAGGAGTGCCATAGAAGGTGCTAGCTCATTGTATTATTACCTGCTTCTCTCCTTCAGTCATTTCAATCCTGTCCTGCTCTCCATGACTCTATTTGGGGTTTTCTTGGCAAAGATACTGGAGTGGTTTGCCATTTTCTTCTGTAGCTGATTTCACAGATGAGGAAACTGAGGCAAACAGGGCTGAATGGTTTGTCCAGGGTCACACAGCTAGTGAGTGTCTGAGGCTGGATTTGAACTCAGGTCCTTTTGACTCTGGGCCCTGTGATCTATCTACTACTTCACCTAGCTGCCCTTCCAATACTCCTAAGCTCATGATCACAGCCCATAGCCTTTTTCTACTCTGGACTATACAGTTTAATATCTTTCAGTTCATCCTTTTGGATGCCCACGTTGATGAGGTATGGTCTCTGGGAGCCCCTCTTGAACCCTGATTAAATTAGATGATGAATTTGCATGAGGGCATAAATCTTACTTTATGGCTGGGCCCATATCTCTATTACTAGACTTCCCACCCTGGAGCCAATCAAGATATCAATCCACCCTAGAATTGGCCTAGCCCACCATTGTTTGTGGTCTCCAGGTAGCCTCCAGCAACTTCCCACCCTTAATCACTCATTAACCTCATTAACTCCTCCTGAAGACCCTCCCCAAACTCCTCCTCTAGACGCCCCTAGATTCCTCCCACAGCCTTCTGTATATAAGACGCCATCCTGTCTTCATGTTTGTGAAAGTGCCACAGAATGACCTAGCATGGACTTACTCTGTGTCCCATACAAGTGAACTTTTAATAAACTTTGCTTTTCTTTGGCTGAGAGAAGACTTGAGTTGAATTCATTTGGTAGCACCCAGTGTGTTGGTATTTTGGGGTCTCCAGAGCAACCCTAACCCTCTTTATGGGTAACCTCTTCACTGGTCACGCTTTTCTGGGTGCAGCCCCAGCATGTCTGCGTTCTATCTATGAGACATCTAGATTAGGCTGTTCACTGCATCCTGGGCCACCTCCAGTCTTCTTGACCTGACCCCAGATGGCCCTGGAGGAGAAAGTGAGGCTCCTGACTTTGCACAGCCCATCCTCACTAAAATCCAGGCCTCTGGGGTGTCATGACCTTAGCTCCCTGACATCATGGTCCTCTGGGAGAAAGAATGACAAACAGCAAGCATGTTCCATAGGCCACTGGAGATGGGAGCTCTGAGGTTCAGCAAGAGGGCAGGGCTGGATCAGTTGATCTGATAAAAGTCATTGAATCAGATGAAAATAGGAGTTGATGAGATCACCAAGTGAAATTGGCTAGAGGGACAGAAGAAGACCCACCCACATTATCTGCAGTCACCTAGAGTAGGCTGGAGACCAGACTGTCAGGAGACCCCAGAAAGAAGAGTGGCACCAATATAGTCAGAGGCCACAGAGAGGTCAAGAAAGATGAAAACTGGAAAAGGCCATGAGATCTGGCAATTACGGGATCATCAGTGACTTGGGGAGAACAGTTCTGGTTGAATGATGAGCCTGGAAGCCAGATTGTAGAGGTTAAGAAAGGGAGAGGCAAGGAAGTGGAGGGGGTGAGATGCAGGCTCTGGGAACCCCCTCCAACTGGGACTGAATCTTCCCAGGTGACAAGGCATTGCCTGAGGCCATAAGCCTTCCATTGTGACTGGGCCCAAACCTCAGTTACTGGCCTAGCCTCCTTGGTCCAGCGGGCCCCCACTCTGGATCCTTCTATGATATCTATACACCCTTAATTAGCCTAATCCACCATTGTCCCATCTCCAGGTGGCCTCCAGCTACTTCCCACCCTTAATCCCTCATCACTGGAGTCTGACCTCATTGACTCCTCCTGAAGACCCTCCCTAGACTCCTCCTCTAGACGCCCCTAGATTCCTCCCTTTCTGTATATAAGACCCCACCTTGCCTCCATGAGAGAGAAGGCCAGGGAATTATCTAGCACAGACTTTCTCTGTGTCAGATGATTCTGGCCCGCTTGTGCAATGCAAGTGTCACAGATACCGAGGCTCCCTAAAGGGAGTCTGCGCAATATGGGAGTGGCTAGGTGGCGTAGTGAGTAGTATGTGGGCCCCAGAGGCAGGAGGACCTGAGTTTGAATCTGGCCTCAGACACTTAACAGGCACACACACACACAAAAAACCTAGCCTTGTGACCTTGGGCAAGTTACTTAACCCCTATTGCCCTCCAAAAAGCAAAAAAAAAAAAAAAAAAGAGTCTACCCAATATGGTGAATCTTAAATAAACTTTGCTTTACTCTGGCTGAGAGAGACTTGAGTTGGATTCGTTCAGCAGGATCCAGAGTGCTGGTATTTTGGGGTCTCAAGCACCCCTAACCCTCGACATCTACATTCTATGGGTACCCTAACCTACATCAAAAACATCCACTGTAGGTGGCCTTCTCCAGGAATTTAGCCACAAAAGGGAGGAGAGATGGGAGACATAGATAGTGGGAGTGGATGGGTCAATTGAGGGTTGTTTGAGGATGGGGAAGGTGAGTTGTGTTTGTATCCAGTAGAGAAACAGTGATTGAAGAGTGATGGAGGGGAGACTGATCGGGAAGGTAGAATGGCATGGAATTCCTTGTGCAGGCAGAGAAGCGGGCCTTGGTGAAGAGAAGGCCATCTCTCTGTATGACATGGGGGGTGGAGGGAGGCGAAGGGAGGCTGAGAGGGCAAAGCATCTGTGGGAGGGATGAAAAGATTCGGAAGAGCTGCCAGGGTGAGTTGGTCAGGGACTGCCCTGTCTCAGTGAGAGCCCATTTGAGATTATGGAACATAAAATTTGTAGTGGAGCTGGTAAACAGTGTCATGGTATTCTCCAACTTCATTCTCCAGCACGTGAGTTGGTACAAAGTTGGTATGGTATGGTGGGCTGAGGTTCAAGGTTAAGGCTGACAGGGTGAGAGCAGACATATGACAAGGGGAGAAGGAAGGCCAGAGGACAGGACTGCATGGAACTGAATTAGTTCACCAAGGAGACAAGATGGGACAGGGAGAAGACTGTAGCCAATATGGGGGCTTTGGCCTGGGAAAGAACTATGGGGCTGAGGGATTTGAGGTTAAAATAAGGACAAAAAAACAGGATTTGGGATTGCAAGGCAAAGAGAAAGGTGGAATAACAACAGACTATGGTTCGATAAAGCGATGTCAGGGCTCATGAACATGGAAGGGGGGCATCTGTGGGTAGTGATAAGCCCAAGGGTATGAGCATCTCTGTGCACAGCCAAGGGGGAATGGAGAACCAGGGCATGGGGAACAAGCAAGTTGAGGAACTGAGAAATTTGAGGTTTGGAGGAAGAATCAGTGTGTCTGCAAGTCCCCAAGGACTGAACTCATTGAGGGAGGAAGAGGAGCTTCCTGGACCACAACAAACAATAGCTACCTGGATTTTGATTGGGTGGGAGATGTGGACTGAGTGTACCTCAAAGGAAAAGAGGTTCCTGGGTGGTAGAGGATGGACTTGGAAGTGGCAGTGAGGACCAGGAAGAATTCCAACGCCCCATCTTAGCTGTAAGTTGGAGGGATGAGCAGGCCAATCCTCAGGGAAGCCTGGCACCTGTCCCCAGCCCATTAGGATAAAGCCTACTACATTCCACCCCACATCACACGCTCTCACATCCTTCTGAGATGAACACAGCACTGGGCCATTTATTCTGGTAGGTCTTTGCATTTGTTTTTTTGTCTTTTTGGAGGGGTAAGGCAGGGCAATTGGGGTTAAGTGACTTACCCAGGGTCACACAGCTAGTAAGTGTGTTACGTGTCTGAGGCCAGATTTGAACTCAGGTCCTCCTGATTCCAGGGCTGGTCCTCTATTCACTAAACCACCTAGCTTCCCCAGGTCTTTTAATTTTCAACAACACATCAGAGGGATTGCCAGCAGTGAAAGACCCTATTTAATGAATCTTCAAAGTGGTTCCATAAAATACCAGAGGAAGAGGCTGTTGCCTTTATACCCATTATACAGAGGAGGCAAAGAAAGGGGAGATTATTTGACCTACTGATGGCTCGACAGTTAGTAAGAGAGATGGGAGTAGAAGCAGCTTCTGTAATGGTGGAAAGAGACTATACCTAAGAGTTAGAGCTGGCAGGACCTTCAAGGTCACCTGGCTCACCCACCTCATTTTACAGCTAAGAAAATGGAGACCTATTAAGGTATAAAGTGATTTGGGCTTATAGGCTCATAGACTGAAATATATAGTAATCGTTAATGCATTGTTGGTGGAGTTGTGAACTGATCCAGTCATTCTGGAGAGCAATTTGGAGCTATGCCCAAAGGCTATAGAACTATGCATATCTTTTAAATATGCTTGCCATATTTATAGCAGTTCTTTTTGTGGTGGCTAAGAACTGGAAATCAAAGGGATGCCCATCAATTTGGGGGGAATGACTAAATAAACTGTGGTATATGATTGTATTGGAATATTATTGTGCTATAAGAAATGACAAGCAGGATGGTTTCAGAAAAACATGGAAAGATTTACACGAACAGATGCATAGTGAAGTGAACAGAACCAGGAGAATGTTGTACACCCTAGCAGCAATATGGTTCAACAAAGAATTGTGAATGGCTTAGCTATTCTCAGCAATACAATGATCCAAGACAATCCCAAGAGACTAATGATGAAACTCACCATTTGCCTCCAGAGAAAGAACTAATACTGTTTGAATACAGACTGGTGTTATTTTTCTCTTCCTTTCTTTTTCCTTTCTTTGTTTCTTTCTTCCTTTCTTTTTCTTTCTCTTTCTTTCTTTCTTTCTTTCTTTCTTTCTTTCTTTCTTTCTTTCTTTCTTTCTTTCTTTCTTTCTTTCTTTCTTTCTTCCCTTCTTTCTTTCTATTCAAGTCTTCCTGTACAAAATGACTAATATGGAAATGTTTTACATGATTGCACATGTATAACCTATATCTGATTGCTTACCATCTCAGGGAGGGGGGAAAGCAGGCAGGGAAGGATAGAATTTGGAACTCAAAACTTAAAAAAAAAGTTTTAAAATTTGTTCTAACATATAGTTAGGGGAAAAATAAGATAAAATACATTAAAAATAATTATATAGCAATCAATTTTTTCAGTTAACAAGTATTTATTTTTTCTCCCTTTTCTTCTCCTCCCTGCACCCCCCCCCAAAAAAAAAGGACAGAAAGAAAAAACCTTGTTAAAAATATGTCAAACAAAACAAATTCCTACATTGACCATTTTGAAAAAGGTGATTCTTATTCAGCATGTTGAATCAGTTGCCTTTGGAGAGTCACAGATTAAGAGCTGGAAAGAGCCTTAGAAACCACGTACCCCAACCCCCTCATTTTACATGTGGAGAATCTGAGACCCATAAAGGTGAACCTCTGCTTAACAAAGGACATGAAGGTAATAAGTGGCATAGCCAGGATTTGAACCTAGGGCCTGATAGTAATCATTGGTCAGGATGAACGAGACAGCTCCTAGCTGTGTGACCCTTAGTAATTCTATTAACTTCTTGTGAATGTGATAATCAATGTTGGCTTTTGCTGCTGTTGCTGTATTGGCTGAGAACTCAGAATCCTGCCCTCAGAGGTTTCCAAGGTGCCATGTTCATGAGATTGTAAATGAGGAACTAGAAGAGACCTAGAGATTGCTGAGTCCAATTCCATTATTTTATAGACCTGGCACTTGAGGCCCAGAGGGGGCCAGTGACTGACCCATGGTCTCACAGCTGGGCTCATTCAGTTCAAGAGCTCACCTATGGAAAATTTCAAAAGATTGTTCTCTGTTCTCCCTCGGTAAAGAACTAAGGAACACACACGCAGTCCCAGCCATAGGCAGTTGTAACTGGACACTTTCCACTGAACTGGTGCCTTGTAAAAACCCAGCAGGAGCCACTGGAGTGAAACAGGGAAACAAACAGCTCCATCCACTGACTGCCTAATGGGACCAGGCTCCCAGGGATGGGCAGGAGCAAGCCGGGGAAGCTGGGGAGAGGACCTGGGAGTAGGTGGGAAGAGTAAGGAGGCTGGTATTCCCTGGCTCTGGCTGTATCCATGATGCTCACTGGAGACTCACCTGGGAAACTCCAGCAGAAAGTTAGTCACTACTGATGCATTGGCTTCTCTGTCATCCTGAAGATCCAAGCTCTACATGGGATTTGGAGGGAACCAATATTCCAAATACGTATCATGCTGTAATGGTCAGAGTCTAAGCACTGCAGCACCTAACTACCTACAAGAGGGTTATAAATCCCAATGCAATAGATTCCTTCTGCAGCATTTCTGAGAAACAATCAGAATTGGATGCCCACAAATACAGGCTCTTCTACCCGTATTGATAAGTGTAAATTCTGGTTTAAGGCTAGAGGTAGCATGGTACAGTCAAAAAAACCCAAATGAACTTGGTGTGGAAGGTCTTGGGTTCAAATCCTGATGCTATCACTTTCCACTTGTATGACCTTGGGTCTGTCCGTCTCTCTGGCTCTCAGTCCCCTCATCATCATCCTCATGACTAGATGGCCTTGGTATGCCCTTCCAAGCTTAGAGCTGCAATCCTCTGATCCTATAACTGACTGTGGGTGAAATTTCCAAATGACTCTACTATTAAAAAATAGAATGAATTGTCTCAGGGATGGGTGGATGGATGAATGAATGAAAAAAGCATTTATTAAAGTCTTACTACATGCCAAGTTATATGCAAGAGGGCCAGGATTTAATTGGAAAGAGTATTCAAATACTTATTGATTCCTCATTTCTGAGGTGAAAGGAAGGAGTTTCCAATTAGGAAGCTCGAAATGTTTTAGGGCAAGAAGATTAGGGGCAGGGTATGAAGAGGGCTCCCCAGAAGGGGCAGAGGAGGGTATCAGGCAAGAGGAGAGGGCATCTCCAGAGCAGAAACAGCCATGGGCAGGAAAGACTCAGCTCAGGAAACCAGTGGTTTTTCTGGTCTACCACACACCAGAACAAACTCAGATTTTGAAAAGATTTTAGAAACATGAGCAAATAACTGAGGATGAATCACAGGTTCCTGTAATAACTGTGTCCACAGATCCAAAGCCTAGAACGGGCTGAGGCTGGCAGTGAAGGCTAAGCACAACAAAAAGGGTTTGGAATTGTTGTTTTTATCTATATTCAAAGCAGGAGATCAAAGGAGGACTAAGGAAATTGGATTATAATGGACCAGAGCAAGAAGGCTGAATTACTCAGCTCTTCTTTTATCTTTCAAAGAGAATATATGATCAAATTGGAGGGAATGGAATGATAATGGTTATCTGGAGGGAAACCCCCAGGAAGGGGATAGAGAAATGTATTGACCATGACTGGGGTACAAATAAAAGCAAGCCAGAAAGTCTCTGCCCTCAAAAAGCTTACACTCTAATAGGGGAAAACAATGCAAAAAGGGATGCTGGGAAAAGGCGAGGGAAGGACACCCATGAGTGTGTGGTCAACAGAGACAGAAAGTCAGCTTAATAAGGCAAAAAGCTCACCCGTGGGTGAGGGGGTGTGGGAAGAAGGAGTGCTAGTTTCTGGTGGGGCAGAATGATTGGGGAGTGAGGCCCTGTTGGAGGAACTGCAGAAAGTGAGAAGTATCTCATCAAATCCAGGTGAACTCTATCTTAGAATGTTTAAAGAATAGCCAGGTCTGATTGCTGAGCTGCTGGCGTGACTTTCAATAATTGGTGGAGAATAGGAGAGGCAGCCCAGGACGATGATGCCTCAACTTTGTGAAAAGGGAAGAGAATCCTCGTTCTGTGGACTCTGGGTGGCTGACACTGACTTCTATTCCAGGCAAAATTCTAAATTATTAAGGTATGGCATGTGAATATTAGAAGAGTGAGGTAGTAATCACAGAACACCAGGGAGGCTTCATCCTGAACAGGACAGGACATGCCAGGTTAACCACACTTCCTTTTTAGACAAAGCAACTCAATGAGTAGATTGGAGAAGAGAAATGAGGTGGGCTTGTGTGTATGTGTAAATGTGTACATAATACACACATATGTGCATGTATACATACATGTATGCATGTGTACGTGTGTGTGTGTCTGTGTGTACATTTGGATTTCTCTAGTCAGTCAACAAATATGTGTTAAGTGTTCATCACCTACCAAGTATTTTGCTTTCTCTAGAAATACAAAAACTCTCCTTGCTCTCGGGACACTTACAATCTAATGGGGGAGACACATAAATAACCAGGTCCATACAAGAGAGTAGATGGAAAGGCATCTCCCTCTCTCGTGATGTGCTTGGGAATAAGAGGGGAGGGATGGACGAGAAGCAGGCAGTTAGAGACTTGGGGCACTTGAGGGGAGGTCTCTAGTGGAGAAGCCCGTCTGATCTCTCAGCAGATGGAGCAGGAGACTGTGACAGATCCACAGGGGAGAGCGGAGTTGGCAGCCTGGGCTCGGTCATGGAGGGAAGAAGTGGGCAGGCTCCCGTCACCTCCAGCAGCCTCTTCTGACAAGAGGCCCTGTGACCCTGGGCTGTTCAGAATGTTTGGTTTGGGTTTTTCATGACTTGGATGGAAGTGGAGTTCCCAAACTGGGCTGGGGGGGAGGTGGGTGAAGCACAGCTACCTCCACAGAGGATGGGCAGAGAGCAGGATGGGAGACGGAACGTGGTCTCTGGTCTGGGGCAAGCTGGCCTTGATTCACTACTTCAGTACAGTTTGGTCCAAGGTGGTTCCTGTGGTCCCTCAAGCCTCCAACTTGGATGTTCACCTTTCTTGGTCCCCGGGAGTGACTCATGACTCCACAGAGAATCAAAAATGCCAACAGACATGCTAGGGCAAGAATCATGTCCTCCCTGACTCCCTGGGAAAAGTGAGCTCCTAAAACACAGGCTGGTTGTCCAGCCCCAGTAACCCTGCTCAGTCAGGAATCGTCAAGAGGATGATGTCCCTGACTTTCTTCTTAGAGGTTTTCTCTTCTTGTTTTCTAATACTTCCCCCAGACCCTGTCCCTGTAGGCAGAAACTTAGCCAGGGCCCTTTGCCACAAGGTGCTAACATGGGTGATAGGAGTCCTGCCCTCTTCTCCACAGGGTGTTGCCCTTCCCTCAGTAACCTAGACCAGGCTGCCAACTCTTCTCTCCCCCATTCATCTTTTTCCTTCTTTGCTTTTTAGAGGGGGGAAGGCAGGGTAATTGGTATTAAGTGACTTGCCCAAGGTCACACGGCTAGCAAGTGTTAAGTGTCTGGGACTGGATTTGAACTCAGGTCCTCCTGACTCCAGGGCCCATGCTCTATTCGCTGTTCCTCCCCCTGGATCTGTCACATAACATGCCTCTCCTGAGACCCATTTCTCCTACCCCTTACCTGCTCAGCTGCAAGGACCAGACAGCAATACCTGCAAACTCCCCAGACCCGCTCTGGGATCAGAAGCAGTGGCAGTGTGTACTAATATGTGTGTGGGGGCAGGGGTGGTCCTGTCTCTTCCTACCCCCTGCCCTGGCCCAAAATGAGTTTGTCCCAGGTACTGGAATTCCCAGTTATGGCTCTGAGGCCCTAGACATCTGTCAAATGAAGATACTAACACCTGCAGTACCCATATCATGGGGTTGGTGTGTGGGTCGTGTGAGGTCAGGGCTTTGCAGACCCTTGGAACTGTATGAAGATGTCAGCTTCTACCACTGGACAGAATCTGAGGTATGTACAGCAGCCCCTAGGCCTTGCTGGGGGGTCCTGAGCCCAGTTATGTTTCCCATCTCAGGATCAGCCCCCTGACAGACCTAGACTTTCAGTTAGGAGCCAAATTCCCCAAGGGGGCCTCCGCTGTGGGGAATGGAAACATCAGGGCAAAGGAAGTTCCACTTTGGTCTGGGGCTTCAAGTTTCTTAAGGAGGTTCTGAGTAAGAGCAATTCTCAGCCTGCCAGGCTGAGCAGAGGGAAAACCCAGACTATTGTTTGGTTATCCAAGGTTTAAAGGTCCCAGCCAGCATCTGGCCTCCCTCCTGGAAGATTAGCCTCAGCTAGCACCGTGAGCAGAACTGGGGGTCCTAGACACCTGCAGGGAGGCAGTGTGGTTCAATGGGCAGGGCAAAGCCCGGGGTGGGGGAGAGAATCCCAGCTTTGCCTCTTCTTGCTCAGGGCCTTGGACACATCACTTCATTTCTCTGGGTCCAAGTTACTTTAACTGTAAAATGGAGAAGGGGGGAGTCAGACTAAGTGATCCCCCATCTCTAGTCCCTGATGCTTTTGCCTTTGCCTGCTCCAGTCCATTTACAGGCCAGAAGTCTTAGTTACTGTGAAACAGAAGATGGTCTCAATGTATAATTGGAAGGGGAGAGCCAGCTTTGTGGGAGGCAGCTTGATACAGTGGAGAGAACTTTGGATCTGGGATCAGAAGACATGACTTTCCATTTCACCTTGGATGCTTGCTGCCTCTGTGACCTTGGGAAAGTCGCTTAAACTTCCTGGGCCTCTGTTTCCTCAGATGTAAAATGGAGGGGGAGGGGATGGCCTTTGAGATCTCTTCTGGCCCTAAGGCTCTGATTCCATGATTCTAGGACTCCCTTGCTATGTGACCTCCCCTTCTCTGGGCCTCAGTTTCTTTAGCTGTAAAATTGAAGGGGGTGGGACCAGATAGATGATCCCACTCAGAGGAAACAGCCCTGGCTTCAAGGAACTTCCATTGACTATTTTAGCTCCCCAGTGAACAGTACTGGAGTGTGGTAGATAGCACTGCCCTTGGAGTTAGGAAGAACTGGGTTCAAGTCCTGCCCCTGCCCCTTACTGGCTCTATGATTCTGGGCAACTCTCAGTGCTCAATGCAATTGTTTAAGGCTTCTAAGTCTCTGATGCAGGGCTGGATGGGTAGAAGTAACTAACCTTCTTGGGAATGCTCTCCACTAATGAAATTACAGATGGGATCCCAACCTCCCCCCCCCCACCTCCCCAGCCAAGCCCTCCTGGGATGTTTCATTCCTGTCTCGTGGTCCTGGGCACCTAACAGGTTTTAAGAAATATTTCTTCAATCAAATTGAATTCTAGTTCTAAATCCTCTAAAATTCATACAATTTTTTAACTGAAAGGGACTTTTAATGATTTATAAATTCCTTCATTTTTGTTGTTGTTCCATTATGTCTGATTCTCTGTGGCCCCATTTGGGGTTTTCTTGGCAGAGCTACTGGAGTGGTTTGTCATTTCCTTATCCAGATCATTTTCCAGATGAGGAAACTGAGGCAAGCAGGGCTAAGTGACTTGTTCAGGGTCATATAGCTAGTAAGTGTCTGAGACTGGAATGTGAAGTCAGGTCTTCCTGATTCCAGGCCTGGTGTTCTATTTGCCACCTAGCTGCCTTCCCTACTTGCCCAGGATCATACAGCCAAATCCTCTGATTCCTGGTCTTGTGTGGCAGTGGTGACATGGAAGGTGAGAAGGGCACCCGAGGAGAGGGAGGGTGAAGCGATGGGCAGCTTGTGGCACCACTCTCTAGACCTCTCCACCTCCTCTCTCTTTTCCATGCCCATCACCCAGCCCTGCACTGAGCACTTAGAAAGTACTTAACAAATGCTGGCCCTACCACTCTATCCAGCTCTCCATCTCTCTTTAGCTTCTACTTATAGGGGTAGCTATCTACCTCTCTTCTATATTGATCTGTCTTCTCTCTACGTCATCCCAGTGTACCTGGCTGGTGGTAGAGTCTTCTGTGCTGAGCTAGGATTGGCCTGATAGCCACAGTGGGACACACTATGCCTTGACCTTGATATAGCAATGTAATTTTGGTTGTCTTCCATTATGAATGACAACAACCAACCCATCAATCTTCTCTCTCTGTCTCTGTTTCTCTCTCTTTCTCCCTCTCTCTCTCTCTCTCTCTATTAAAGGAAGCCTTTCCCAACCCCCCTTAATCCTAGAGCCTTCCCTCTCTTATTTCCTCTAAATAGCTTGTTTTTATATAGTTGTTGCTTCCCTGGTTAGATTATGAACTCCTTGAAGAGTTCTTTTGCTTCTACCTACTGTCTTTTGCCTCCTTAATATTTAGCACAGTGTCTGGCACGTAGGAAGCACTTGATACATATTTATTGACTGAATGACTATCTTTTTGTCTGTCTATAACTATCTCTCTGCCTTGGGGCAGCTAAGTGGCTCAGTGGATAGAACACTGGACCTTGAGTCAGGAAAACCTGAGTTCAAATCTGGCCTCAGAAACTTATTAGTTGTGTGACCCTGGGCAAGTCATTCAACCCTGTTTGCTTAGTTTCCTCATCTGTAAAATGAACTAGAGAAGGAAATGGAAAACCACTCCAATATCTCTGCCAAGAAGATAGCAAATGGAGTCCAGAAGAGTTGGACACAACTGAACAACAAAATCTTTCTACCCACCCTTTTATATTTATCTATCCTTTAATATCTTTTATCTATCTAAACTATCTTCTATTTCCTCTCTGTCTCTGTCTCTCTGTGTCTCTCTCTTCTGTCTGTCTTCTGTCTTTGTCTCTGTCTCTCTGTGTCTCTTTCTTCTGTCTCTGTCTCTCTTTG
>NW_027185797.1:24016094-24019537 GCF_028583685.1 Petaurus breviceps papuanus | reverse complement strand
GTCTCTCTGTGTCTCTTTCTTCTGTCTCTGTCTCTCTTTGTCTCTCTGTGTCTCTCTCTTTTGTCTCTGTCTCTGTCTTTCCCCCACTGGGATCCATTTTTCAATAGAAGTAGAAAAAGGGCCCCCAGAAGGGTGGGGTGCATCAGCATCATGAAAGAACAGCTTTACAAGATGAGAAGTCTTTGACAACTTGGCTGTTGGAGAGAACACCTCGCCAAAGAGAGCACAGGAGAATTCCCAGGTCCCCTGGAAGACTGAATGCTTGCTAAGTCCTTTGCAGACACTAACCCATTGGTCCTGTTAGGATTATCCCTAAGTTAGGATTATCGCCACAGATGAGTATGTGACTTGCCCAACGTTAGACAAAGATCGAGCATCTGAGGTGGGATTTGAACTCAGGTGACCAGAGTCAAATACAGAACCCTACTTCCCCTCAGAACCAAATGCCATCAGCTTCAGAAAACGACCCAATCCAACAAATCAATAAATTTGACATTCCTCCCCCTTGCCAGGAACTGTCTCTGGTGCTGGAGATCCAGAGACAAAAACAAAACAGTCCCTAACTATAAGGAATTTGTTTAAACATTTAAATAGGTATGTGAGGGTTCAGGAGCTGGCTCTGCTATATCAGTGAATCAGTCAATAAGCTCTTACTATGTGTCAGAAACTGTGCTAAAAACCTGGTGATTCAAAGAAAAAGCCAAAACAGGACCTGTCCTCAGGAAGCTTACATTCTAAAGGGGGCGGGGCAGAGACAGGCACATAGCTAGATATGAGAAATATTTAGAGAGGACAAAAGGTTACATTAGAGGTAAAGGCAGTATCAGGGAGGGGCCTAGACAAGACTCAGATGTCTGGATTTTGGGGGGTGGGCAGATAAACCTTTGTAAATCTAGATAGTAAAGTTGTAGAATTTGAGGTGAGTGTGGCCCCTCTGAAATTCTTTTGCTGTAGGCTGAGGAAAAGGCAGATTTGGACAGTAAATCCACTAATTGATTGACTAACAGAAAAAAATCCCCTCAGATAAATTTTTGTTCACTGATAAGGAAAAGGAGAGACTTTCTAAAGATTCTCTCCCCAAAGATGATGGGATTAGACTAGAAATTAGAATTCCTACTTCCTTTGCTAGAATTTAGAATCCCTCACTTCATGCAAGGTTCAGCACAAGTAAACATTTCCTAGCCAAGGCCTTCCCAGATTCTTCCTTTCTTGTTTGTGTTTGCATACCCAGCATTTAGTAGGTACTTAATAAATGGTGAATGAATCAGAATCACAGAATTTGAGGACTGGAAGGGACTTTGTCCAACTCAGACAAACAATGAATGATAATTCATTTCCACTTTTTCCTAAGTTCTAATGAAGCTAAAAAATGCCTTGCATTACTTAGGAGAATCCCTAACCCCAACAGTGGAATAGTCAATATTGTCTTTTAAAAGGTAAGCTTGTTGAATTAAAATTCAATTAATTGGATTTTAATAGCATGAAAGTGTTTGTGAAAAATCATTAAACACCAAATAAAGCCCTTTGAAGAGAATAGAATAATGGGAAAAGAAGAGTCTGGCTTTTGTCAAAGTCCTGAAGGAAAGACTAGTTAAGTTTTCCTAAGAGTTTTAACAAGATAGTTATCCAAGTGGAATTGGTACAGCTAGTTTATTTAGTGTTTTACAAGGCCCTGGATAGACTCTCCTATTGGCCTGTAATCGAGAGGAACTTGGTAACTCTGTGCAAAAAAGACAAGTATGTGTGTGAATTTAGAAACTTAAGAGATTTTTTTAAAAAATGCCAAAGTTAAAGTGCCTAAGTGTGACTGTCACTTGATAACATTTACTATGCAGTAAGAACAGTCAGAAGGCTTGTATGAGGGTCCTGATTCTACCCTTCTGCCTCAGTGATGTTGGGCAAATCACTCCCTCTGGGCTTGAGTTACAAAGATTCAAAAATATTCTCCCACCTCCCAGGGCTGTGGTGAAGATCAAATTGGAGAAAGTGGGTGGGACCATAAATTTAGGATTGAAAAGGACCTTAGAGGCCACTGAGTCCAATTCTTTCCTCTTACAAATCAAGACACTGAGGCCGAGAGAGGTCAAGTTACTTGCCCCTGATTATCCACATAGAGATGAAAAGAGCTGGAGCTCAAATCCAGGTCCTGTGACTCCAAATCCCATGGTTTTTTTCCACTCTCCATGTCCTGTTTCAGTGCAGGCCCCCATTACCTCATGCCTCTATTATTGTTGCTTGACTCTTGCTTCTAGCCCGTCCCCTCTCTAGTCCATTCTTCACTCAGCTGTCAGTGGTCTCCCCAAAACACAGGTCTGACCATGTTACTCCCATACTCAATAAACTTCAGCAGTTCCCTGTCATCTCTGGTGGCAATGGCCAGATTTTCCATTTGACTTTTAAAGCCCCACCTACCCTTCCAGTTCCCCCCAACCCTTCACATGCCCTGCAATCTAGTGACACAGCTGCCTCAAACAAAAGACTTCATGTGTATTTACTGGCTGTCCCCCATACCTGGGATACTCACCCTCCTCACCTGGACCTCCTAGCTTCCCTAGCTAAAAACCCACCTTCTGCAAGAAATCTTTATTTAATCTTCCTGAATGTGAATTCTTTCCTTCTGGGGTTACTTCCCATCTCCCTGTGTTTTATGCGGACACAGTTGTTTGCATGCTGTCTCCCCTATTAGTCTGGGAACTCTGTGAGGGCAGGGACCTAAAAAAAAATATATATATATATACACATACACACACACACATATATACATACACACATATATACACACACACATATATATACATACACACACATATATATACATACACACATACACACACATATATACATACACACATATATGCATACACGTACATATATATACATACACACATATATACATATATACATACACACATATACACACACATATATACACACATATATACATACACACACACATATGCATACACGTACATATATATATACATACACACATATATACATATATACATATACACACATACATACACACATACACACACACATATATACATACACACACATATACACATACACACATATATACATACACACATATAAACACATATATACATACACACATATACACACATATATACACACACATATATACATACACACATATACACACACATATATACACACATATACATACACACACATATATACACACACATATATACACATACACACACATATATACATACACACACATATATATATACATATATACATACACACACATATACATACACACATACATACATACACACATATATACACACATATACATACACACACATATCTACACATACACACATATACACACACATATACACATACACAGACATATATATATACATACACACACATATATACACACACATACACATACATATATACACACA
>NW_027185797.1:23945142-24016084 GCF_028583685.1 Petaurus breviceps papuanus | reverse complement strand
ATACACACACATACACATACATATATACACACACATATATACACACATATATACACACATATATACATATTTATTTATTTATTTTTAGTTTTCAACATTCTCTTCTGCAAAATTTTGAGTTCCAAATTTCCTCCCCATCTCTGCCTCGCCCCGCCCCATGACAGTGTGCATTCTCATTACCCCTTCACCCAGTCTGCCCTCCCTTCTATCCCCACCCCCCTTTTCTTACCCCCTTCTCCTTCTATTTTCCTATAGGGTAAGATATATTTCTATAGCGGGTAGGGACTTGTATCTTTGCCTTTCTTTGTATCTCTAGAGCTTCCTACAGTAGCGGGCAAATAGTAAGCATTTAATAACTTAAAAAATGCTTGTTACTTTGACTTGATTGCAACTTCAAATATGCCTGTATTTGTATATATATTTATATATAAATATATGTGTGTGTTTGTGAGAGCCAGAATTGAGCACCTACTAAGTACAAGACCCTTATGTGCTTGGGAATAGAAGAAAACTCAGAGACACAGTCCACGATCTAAAATTGGAATAACAGAACAGAATCCATTGCTGTACAACTAATGAAAACATCTTTACAAGGCAATAGATCAACATATGTGACTATATTGGGCATAGTGAACATCTGTAAAATGCTTTACATTTCTTTACTATTTCATTTGATCCTCACAACGCTGTGAGGTAGGGGCTATTACTATTCCCCTCTTTAGATGAGGAAATTGAGGTCAGAGAGGGGGGAAAGTATGTATCTGAGGCAGAATTCAAACTCAGCTCCTACTCCAGCAGTCTAGCTACTGGGCTAAAGGAACAAAAAGCTATAGTCTAAAATGGAAGGCTTCCTGGAGACAGAAGTGATTGAAAAAATCTGAAGGAGATAGGAGAAATAGTTTTGCAAGGCTAAGAGAAAAGGCCATTCTAAGCTGAGTGACTGCATAAGCTAAGTTCAGAGTAGGTGACCCTAGAATCATAGTCTGAGAGATGGAACGGCCGATGGAGGCCATCTTGTCCAACCTCCAACTATGCCAAGATCCTCCGCGTCCCAGCTTTCATCCAGTTATGTTGCTTTTGCTTGATGACCTGCAGTGAGGGAGAAGGGGTCACTGTCACCCAGATTAGCCCATTTCACTTCTAGGTAGCTGTAATATTTTAGAAATTTTTCCTCAAATGCAGTCAAAATCTGACTCATCCATTGCCCATCATTCAGCCCTTGGGGGCCAAGTAAATCACCTCTCATTCCTTTTCCATAAGATAATGACATCCCATCAAAAATTTAAAGGTAGCTGTCATCTCTTCTCCAGGCTGAATATTCCTTTTTTTTTTTTTTTTTGAGGGGAGGAAGGCAGGGCAATTGTGCTTAAGTGACTTGCCCAAGGTCACACAGCTAGTAAGTGTTAAGTGTCTGAGGCCAGATTTCAGCTCAGATCCTCCTGACTCCAGGGCCAATTCTCTATTCACTGTGCCACCTAGCTGCCCCAGAACATTCCATTTTCTTTCAACCAGTCTTGGGATCCTCACCCAGCAGCCCTTCTGGTCTTTCACCATATTCATTGTTCACTGGTGGATATTCTCCCGAGTTGAGCTCAGGGCCTGCTTGCTGATGATCATTTGTGTTTTTTCCTAAAACAACACAATACCCCAGATGAGGTCTGACCTGGGTAGGATGCTAGCAGCTCTCTGTGGACATGACGTCTATTCATCTCTGACTACAGCCGCTTTCAACAAGTCACAGTGTGGGGACTGGAGCAGGTTAGGAGGGTGGTTATGACAGCTATCTGCTTAGGACTGAGGGCTCCTAATGAGAGCAGTGTCTTCAAAATTCTGAAACCAACTAGGCGAGGGCTTCCTTCCCTTTGCCTCTACCAATCCCTGACTCAGAACCAACTTTGTCCCATCCCAGAGGACAGTGAGCAAAATAAAGCTTAAAAAAACAACAACCCCAAAGCCAAAAATCTAGCCATAACAGGACACAATCACAACCAACCAGCTTTTGCGATAAAACCTCCTTCAAGCCAGTCAAATACCAGCTGGTTGGATACTCTATGCCAGAGCTGTCCAGTCCCTCTGAGGACTCCTATGCTCATCTATGATGCTCAACTGAACAACAATATTGTGAATATGGAGATGACCAAGGGCCATTGGTTGTCAAAATCCTACTGACCATAGCTGAGTTGGGGGCATTTAGGTTAATGGATAGCATTGGCTAGAGTGCCTAGCCTGGAGTCAGGAAGAATCATCTTTCTGAGTTCAAATCTAACCTCAGACACTTACTAACTGTGACCCTGGGTAAGTCACTTAACACTGTTTGCCTCAGTTTCCTCATCTGTAAAATGAGCTAGAGAAGTCAATTACAAACTACTCCAGTATCTGCCATGAAACCCCAAAGGTAGTGTAGAAGAGTGAGATACAACTAAAACCACTAAAAAAACAAGAAGCAGCAGCTAGAGGTAATGGTAATGGGACCAAGAACTAAACAGCTGGCAAAGTTTAACTCTAAAGGAGAGGTGGTAGGGAGCCATTTGGGATGTGGAGGGAGTGAGCAACACCACTGGCTGGTCCAGGAAGATAATTCTAGTAATTAGGAGGATATGGTTGAATGATGAGCATTGGGGAAGGCACAGAGTCTGTAACCTGGGAATGCAAAGCAAAGACATAGCTTGAAAATCTTGCCCAATTAACAGAGTTGGTGGCACCGCTGGTTTCTTTCTATTTTAAAAAAAGTTTGATGGATACTTTTTAGTTTTTACATAGGATGCTTTCAGTCTCAGCTCCCCTGCCTTCTGTTGAATCCTCCCTTGTAACAAAGAGATACAGTCAAACCAAACACATGGGCATTGCGGGCCTTGTTTACCGAAGAGTGTCTCCCCATTAGTGTTCTGAAGGCAGGACTGATCTTGCAAGGCATTCTCCTGATTCTGCTTACATCCACACGAAGCCTTTCTCAATCCCTCTTAAAGCTGTCGACTTCCTTTTCTCCATGATTTCCTATTTATCACATGTATGTGTTTGTTTCTTGTCTCCCTCATTCAATTGTGAGAACCTTGAGGACTGGGGCTCTTCTGCCTCTTTTTAGCCCCAGCATTTGGCATAATGCCTGATACCCGGTAGGTGCTTAATAAGCTTATGCCCTATTACAGTATGGAGGGAGATGCTTCTGTCTATATCCTTTCCTTGGTTGTGGAGTCCTAGGTCATCTGATTTTTATTATAGCACAATTTAGCTCCCTATTGTGAGAGGATTGAACCTTGAAAGCAAATATTTAAAGCTGGAAGCTTCCTTAGATTCCATCTACTCTGATACCTTTATTTTACAGAAAAGCTAAGGCCCATCAAGGTGGATTGCTCTGCTCCAAGTTAGTGAAATCTTTCTGTGCTGAATTCTAAGGCTAATGGGGGGCCAGGCCAGGTATTTCCCCCAGGTGGCTCTGTCTTTGGAAGTCCCAGTCAACCCTGTTCTGACAGATGATTCAGTAGCCAGCAGGCCTTGAACTGGCATCCTAATTGGTTCAAAACAGTAATTATGATGCAATGTTTGTTTTATGTAGAAAAAGAATACTCAGGTAATTTATGGGCTCAAAAGTTATGTGATCTGATCTGAGGACCAATGGTGAAAGGTGAATTTCAGAATCAAAATTTTAAAAAGAATATTTAATTAAAGGATTGGATAGAAGAGCAGATGTAGACTTTCAGTAATGGGCTTGTGTTACCTGAGAAATTGAGCAATGGAAAGGCTGAGCCTCCTTTAGGGAAAAAAAATGGTTTTAAAGATGACAGAAAGAATGTTAATTATCTACTTACTTATGTACAGCTAGAACGGGTCATCACAAAAAAGATTTGTCCTTAAAATAAGCATTTACTAAAATGAACAATGGATATATAAGGTACTAGCAATACAGTTGAAATAGTCTCATCACCCGCTGTGACTACAAGACGCACCTGGAAGGGCTCTTCCTCTCTAACACACACAGAGGGTGTTCTATGCTCATTAGCCGCAATGAGCTTGCAAAAGGAAATTTAATCAAGTCTATTACAGTGGAACAGTGATCTTGGACTTTCACACATTCCTCCGCCCCAAAAAATGTATATTTGAATTTAACTGGCTGAAAATGTCCAAAATATTTTTTATGCTAATTAAGATTTAGCCCAAGAAGCTGAGTATGAGGTTATTTGGGCTGTGAAGAGTGAATTGTAGGCTAAGTCACAGTTGCACAGTTGGGAAAGGGTAGATCAAAATTTTTTTGGTTTGTTTTGCTAATAATAGAAAGCTTTTGGTTATGTTTGTAGTTGAATATAACTGAGGGACAAATTAAAGGAGCAGGAAAGAAATTACCTTTGGGATCTATGATTGAGGGAAGAGTTCATGACCAAACAAGATAAAAATAGACAATTTTGATTATATAAAATTTAAAGGGTTTTTGCACAACCGATACAACTTAGAGGAGAAATGGTGAAAAAAATAAAACCTTTGCAATGTTCCTTTAACAAAGGTTTCAGATTCAAGATATGGAAGGAATGGATATAAATTTACAGCACTAAGACATTCCTGAATAGATAAATGGTCAAAAGATATGAACAGGCAGTTTTTTAGAGGAAGAAATCAAACTACCAGTAGCTAAATAAAAAAAATGTTCTAAATCACTAATAATTGGAAAAGTGCAAATTTGGGTTTCTTGAGTGATAGAGATGACAGAAGAGGAAAATGAAAATGTTGGAGGGGCTGTAGGAAAACAGGCACATTAGAGCAGTGTGTGGGAGCTTTGGATTGGTCCAGCAATTTGGAACTATGCCCAGGAAGTTATTAAAATGTATGCAAGCCTTTTATTCCACCAATACCACCACTAGGTCTATACACTAAAGAGATAAAAGAAAGAGGAAAAAGATCTATATGTAGACCCTGAGTTCAAATCTTGCCTTAGATTAGACTCTTATTGGCTATGTGACTCTGGGCAAGTCACTTAACCCCTGCTTCAGTTTCCTTATCTGTGAAATGTGGATCACAATACTGCTTACCTCCCCGTGTTGGTGGGAGGTTAAAAGTTGTTAATAAGGTGCTTTAACGAGCTAATAAGTCACTAAATAAATGCTAGTTGTTATATAAAAAAATACTTATAGCAGTTCTTCATCATGATAGTTAGAAAATGGAAACTAAGGGGGTGTCTTATTGGGGAATGTCTAAACAAATTGTGATATATGAATGTCACGGAATTATTGTGCCATAAGAAATCATGAGATGGTCCATTTCAGAGGAGACTGGGGAGACTGTTAGTAATCTATGAAGGTTGAGCCCTAGGAGAACATTTATACAATGATAAATTATGGAGAAAATCAACTTTGAATGGCATCAGAACTCTAATCATCTCAATGGAGAAATTCTGAGTCCAAAAGAATGAAGATGAAAAAGCCACCCACCTCTTGGCAGAGGTAATGAATTTAAGAAGCAGAAAGAGACATACATTTTTGGACATGGCTGATGGGGAGATTTCTTTTTCATTTTCTTGACTATGCAACTGTGTATCAAGAACTTTGTTTTTTAGGTTTATTTTTTCAGGTTCTGTTTGATGGGGGTGAGTGTAATGGGAAAAACAGATTCATTTTTTACATGCACATGAACAATCATTTCTAACCTAGGTGGGGAGGGGAATTTGTTTTTGTTTGCTTCATCATATATATTTCTAATTCTTATTTTCTTTTTGTACTCTGATTTCTACATGGGAAGACTCCTACTTGTCAATGGATTTTAGAATAATTAAAAAATTAATAGTTGGTTCTGAATCAACCAATAGACTAAAATTTAATAATGAAAACTTATAATAATAAGCCCTGTCTAGGTCCCGTTTCATTTGAGATCAGCCCTGTTTGAATCTCATTTACCCTTTTTCACCAGTAGGGTAACTTTCATTACAGTGTCCTTGGTTTCCTGCATTTCTGAAGCAAGGTTCCCCAAGGAACTTTCCTTCAGATGTTACTGTGGTGGTCACAGTCTGCTACCATCAGCATGCCTTGGCCCTTTTACTTTCTTATGACCTTGTGAAGTTTGAGGACTATCATTTCCTTTGTACAGGTAAGCAAACTGAGGCTTGAAGTTAAGTGTCATGTCCAGAATTACAACCATGAAATGGTTAAGCCAGGACCTGGACTTTGATCTCCAGGGCACAAGGACAAGGCTTTTTTCATCCTATCTCCCCCTAAAGAAGCCTCTGGCTAAGAGAAACTGTCAAAGTCCTGTTTCTGAGAAAACATAAATACAGCCACAAAACACCTTCCTCCCTTATTTCTTTCTCCTTCATGACTTATTGAAATCAAAATTACCAAACTAAAAGGCTTTTTACCATTTGACATCTTTAAAATTTGTCTTTTAATATATATATATATATATATATATATATATATTTTTTTTTTTTTTTTTTTTTTGGGGGGGGAAGGCAGGGCAATTGGGATTAAGTGACTTGCCCAAGGTTGCACAGCTAATAAGCATGTCAAGTGTCTGAGGCTGGATTTGAACTCAGGACCTCCTGACTCTGGGGCCACCCAGCTGCCCCTGTCTTGTGGGGAGTTTTGCTCATCACATGATTGCCCCTATTATTGAATCTTACTATGGAGGATAAGGATAGCCAAAAGCCCAATCGGACAGCAGGCTCTCCCAAACTCTGTTCTGGCAGGGCGCACCTTTCCTTTGGCCAATCTTCCTTCCCATTTGTTTTCTCGTTGATTTTGTTTGAGAGGAAAATCCTTCCCCACCCAATGACTCTGGAGCTGGGACCCCTTAAGGGGCCCTGGCAACACAAGGTGGGGGATAGGTGGAGTTTGCTTAACCTCAGTCATTTTTAACAGAACACTTGACATGGATTTGGGTTTTTTTTGTTGTTAGTGTATTTCCAGATCACATGAAGGAGGAGCTCTGGGTTAGCTTTATTCAATCCAAAGTCCTTAAGGGGCCTCTTCATCTCCAATAACTTTGTATTTATTTATCATCTAGGCATGTACATGTTGTTTGCCCCCAAACAGCAAGTTTTTTGAGATGAGATTGTTTTTTGTCTTTGAATTCTCAGCACCTGGTGATGGTTAGGTGTTTATTTATATGGCCGCTTGCAGTCTGCAAAGTCCTTTACGTTGTCTCATTCTATTGATAAGCATTTATGAAGTGTTTGCTGTATGTCTGTCAGTCTGTCAGGCACTGCACTAACACTAGGGATGCAAAAAAAAAGGCAAAAGACAATCCCTGACCTTGAGGAGATCACAGCCTAATGCCAGGAAACCATATGCAAGTGAACGTCTACAAAGCAAGCTCTATGGGGATAAAAAGGGAATAAATAAGGCAGGAAAATCACTGGACTTAAGAGCTCAATACTTGCTGAATCAATGGAAACATATCTGTGCTCCCTACTAATGGGAGTCCCAGGTTCAGTTCACTTTCTTGAGTTATCCAAAGGTATTGAGCATTTCCATTTTCCAGGGCACCATCATAGCTATTTGGAGGAGTTTTCATGGCAGGGTCTTTGGGACATCTTGGGCCTACTTATGTTCTTGGCTGGAGTAACCTTTTATGCTTCTGGGGACACCGGTGGTGCTGTCCTTAGCGGGTGGGGAACTGAGTCTCTTTACTTCCTGTGGACCATCAGCACATAGATCCAGCTGGTTTAATTTAAAGGCTGCTTCCAGAATCCCAGGCTTTGAAGAGGACACTTCCTTCTGGAATAAGGAAGATAAGCCATGTGGGAGGTAGCCCTGAAATAACCTGTGAGTTCTGTGGGTTTTGGAAACAGGGACTTTTTTTTTTAAAGGCATTATTTTCACTAAACATGAGTAATGTCAAAAAACAAAAACAAGAATTGTGAAGACCATGAAGATGCTGGGAGATTCAGCTTTGCCTTAACTCCTCCTGCTTCTTTGGCCTTTATTTCTGTTACCTCCACCAAAGACCCAGTGAATCTCTTCCCACCCCACCCCTCCCCACCCCAAACCGTTGCCAGTTACTCAGCCGGCCTCATTGAGGGCTCCAAGAGCTGCTGAATTCTGAAAATTCCCCAGTACTCCCATCTCTTCCCATGATTAAAATCCCGGATATGAAAAGATTGCTTAGTCAAGTCTTTCCTGAGGGAAGAAGTAACTGCCCTAGTTCATACTGAGAATTTGGAGGGGCTAGCTCATAGATGTTTGTGGACAGGTCCTAAGTGTGTACGAGATACATGTGTGATCGATCTTAACGGTAGAAGAAAATCAGCCTTTCTCCACACACCTCTCTCACAACACTGGAGTAAACCAAAAAGTCCTTGGCATTTGGTCTGGGAGTAGCTCAGGAACGTGGAAGATAGATTTTCTAAATTAACTCTTCCTTTTAGCTGAAACGGGCAAGCCCCAGGTCCGCTCTGCCCCAACCTTTGCCAGTGGCTTACCAAAATAATATTTTAGCTCGCCCACTCATCTCTCGGTGTGGAACGGTGGGAGGAAGAGGGGGAGTATACAAAAGCCAGCCAGCGGTAGTAAGAAGGCTAATGTTTCCTGTTTGCCTTTTAGACCCCCCACCCTCCCCCTCCTCCCAACCCTCCCTAAGGTCTTCCCCACCCCAACTCCTCGATCTGGCGGAAGTGAGTTCTTTCGCTCCTCAGGAGATTAAAAGGATTCCAAATTCCGATCGGTTTCAATACCCGGTTGTCCTGGGAGGAGGAAGAGGAGGTGGAGATGGGAAAGCAGCCGGAGAAAAAAGGGGAGCGGGGAAGCACGCGCGCGCGCAGACAGTCACACACATATACACACACAAGAGAAATACACGTTTATCACACACAGCCTGTAAGTGGCGGAGTTGGGTCAGGTCCTCCAAGGCTCAGCGCACCCCCGAGCCGGGACACTGCAGCGCTCGCCGGGCCCTCCTCCTGGACTAGGTTAGGCTGCGTGTGTGGGAAGGCAGCCCCCTCCACGCCGAGGCCCAGGCCCACGCGTGCACGGCCGGCTGCTCCTAATTCACATCAGGCCCTGGGCTCTTTTCTGGAATGGCCATTGAACTGGGGCGGGGGGAGAAGAAAATACGAAATGCAAAGATGACAAAGGAAATGTGATCCCCCATCGCGGCAAAGGTTGGAGTCCGAGCGAGGGGAGAGAAGATAGATTGAAAGGAGGAGAGAGGGGGATGGGGGTTGCGGTGGGGGGGAGGGGGAGTGCGTGAAGGTCGGATAGCATTGCACGACCGCTCGAACCAGCGAAAGGGTACATATAATATCTTCCTAGGAATGAATAATTCAAGGCGGCCGGCGGGGACCAGCGGCCCCGGGCTGCACGAGCAGCCGCCGCCGCGCGGGTAGCGCGCGCGAGCCCATGCCCGCCAGCCCGCCCGGCGTTCCAAAGCCACAGGCGGAGGGAGGCGAGGTGGGCACGCGGCACTCCCGGAGCCACAACCAGTGCCACCGCCGGGCCCCGATCCCCGATCCCCCAGGCTGGGGCGCGGGCCGTCGCCCGCGGTCCCACGCCCCCCCCAGAGCCAGCCACCTCCTCGCCGGAGGGGGAGCTCGCGGGGTGCCCCGTGCAGCAGCACCCACTGCCGCGTGGCCCGAACCCGGGCGGAGATAACTCAGCACGGCCGAGCGTGAGCGGGAAAGCACCCTGGAGCTACCGCGGGGCCCCCTCGACCAAGCCGCCCTCCCGTGCTCCGGGCATGTGGTAGCAGGGGAGGACGGGAGCTGGCCGCTCCAGGGGGGCCGCGGCTCGACTGGATTGAGGCTGCTTTCGTCTCCTAAGACGAGGCCCAGGTGAAAACCAATCAACCAACTAGGCAACCCTGACCCCCCCCAAACAAAACCACACCGGATTCACGGGCGGGGGAGGGGAGATTGGGCTTCGGCTCCTTAAAGGATTATCACACAACTCTCCCCCCCCCCCCCCGGTTACTTTTTTTGTTTGGGTGTAAACTACTAGCCAACCCCCAGCTGGCCTGGGGTTTCAAAGGGGGGGGGTTCCCTTGCCCCCCTTTCTTTACTCCGACCCCTACCCACAGCCTTGGTCAGGCTTGTCTAGGCACTTGCGTTCTAGAAAAGACACTAACCACGTTGTCAGCGGCTGACCCAGGGGAAAGGAGGAGAATCTGTGTCGGTTATTGATTGCTCCGGAAAATCGATATTATTATTTAATGTAAACAGCGTTAAGGTTAACTATAGGTAGGGGAGAGGGGGGAGAAAAAAACCTTGCAAAGCCCGGATATCTCCCAGGTGCCGGGAGGAAGGACTTGGTTCTCAAATCGAACGACTAAACGAAGCATTTTTCTGGGTGAGTTGGTTGCTTCGGTTCCCCCCCACCCCATCCCCCAGAGCTTCCTCCTCCTCCTCCTCCCCCCTCCTCTCGTTTCGGTGGCAAATGGCTTCGTATCCCGACCCGGATTTCCAGCTCTGCCCCCAGTGCAAGATGTGCGGTCCGCTGGCTCCCGTCTCCAACTCGTCCACGTCGCCACCGTCCTCGCAGACCTCCAACTCGGCCGGGGGCGGGGGCGGGGCCGGGGGCGGGGGCGGCCCGGCCTCTGCCTCCTCCTCCTCCTCCTCCTCGGCCTCGCGGAGGCAGCACGTCCTGCCCTGTCTCCACGCCTTCTGCCGCCAGTGTCTGGAGGCGCAGAGACACCCGGCGGCGGCGGGCGGGCCGCCCGGGGAGCCCCTCCACTCGCGCTGCCCCATCTGCGACCAGAAAGTGGTGCTCTGCGACTCGTCGGGCATGGACGCGCTGCCCTCCTCCAACTTCCTCCTGAGCAACCTGCTGGACGTGGTGGTGGCGGCTGAGGAGACGCCGCCGCCCAAGAACAACGGCCGCGGGGTGGTGGTGGTGGGCGGCGGCGGCGGGAGCGGCGGGAGCGGCGGCAACGGAGGCGGCGGCGGCGGCGGCGGGAGCGGCAACAACCGCCATCACCACCATCACCATCACCACCACCACCCCCGTGCGCCCCCGCAGCCGCCGCCGCCGCAGCCGCCGCCCTCGGCAGGCTCCCCGCTGCAGCCGCCGCAGCCGCCGCCCTCCTCCTCCTCCTCCTCCTCTTCCTCCTCCTCCTCTTCCTCCTCGCAGCCGCCGCCTTCCTCCTCCTCCTCCTCCTCTGCCCAGCAGCAGCCGGCGGCGGCGGCGGCGGCGGCGGCGGCGGCGGCGGCCCAGCACCCGCACCGGGAGCACGCGCAGCGCGCCCCGTCCGCCCCGTCCTTGTCGTCGTCCCCGTCGTCTTCCTCGCTGATGCTCCGGCGGCCGCACAGCCAGAGCGAGGCGCGCTGCAGCTCGTGCGACGAGGGCAACCCGGCCAGCTCGCGCTGCCTCGACTGCCAGGAGCACCTGTGCGACAACTGCGTCCGCGCGCACCAGCGGGTGCGCCTCACCAAAGACCATTACATCGAGCGCTTCGGCAGCCCCGCCGCCGCGGCCAGCAGCACGGCGGCGGCGGCGGCGGCGGCTGCGGCGGCGGCGCAGCTGGCGCTCGGCCAGACCTTCTCCGGCTCGCCCTTCTCCATCCTCTCGGTGTTCCCGGAGCGGCTCAGTTACTGCCAGCAGCACGACGACGAGGTGAGCGGGCGGGAGGGCCGTGGGGACCGCCACATGTGGAAGTCTTTGTAGCTGGCTGAGTCACCCGAATCGCGGCCGCGTTGTTAGTGGCATGACCTTGGGCGAGTCGGTTGTCCTTTCTGGACCTCAGTTTCCTCGCCTCTAAAAGCGGGTTTTCTACCGCGTATTAGCTAATGTCTGGTAGTTGGGGATCGTGGGTGTGTGTGTGTGTGTGTGCGTGTGCATGCATCCGTGCTCTGGAAAAATAGGGCCAGAGAGGGAGCCGAGGCCTGGGCTAGCTAGCATAGCAACGCTAGGACAGAAGGAAGGAGGGAACCCACCACCATGCTGCCCCATTGGCTTTTTAAATTTTATCCTGAGGGGGACTGGGCGTAGAAAGAGGCGAGGGGCTTGTGTTTTTTTACCTTCCTGTTAATGCAATTGCCTTCTCCCCACCAAAAGCCCCAAACTTGCCAAGTTTGAGCAAGCCCCGAGGTTCTCCACCCTGCACGATTGCCCTCAGCACCCACCCACGCTGGCCCCTCTCCCCCTCCCGAGGCCTTAATCTGCCTGAGAAGGGCACAGTTTCTCCTTGCACACGTGGAGCTGTCCACGTTTGCCTCGATTTGGGATTTATCTCGGAGAACCGGGGTGCCCCGTTAGGTCTCCAGCCCCTCTTCCCCCCAAGTATTTTTCTTGTCACTTGGGACCCGGGGCACCCTTGGAGCAGCTGGAAGGTGGGTTGCCCCGAAGCCCCAGAGTTAGGTGGCTGGCCGTTACTGCGGGGGAGGGGGTGAAGATGCATTTGTTGCTGAGACACGGTTTTCTTACCTGCCCCGGCACTCCCCACACACCTTGGTTGCCCTCGTGGAATAACCTGGGGCCTCTTCGCTTGACCCTAACTTTTGGAGGGTGGCTGGAATGCAGTTTAAGGGTCAGCAAGAAAATAAATCTCTTAATATGCCAGAATTAAAACGTGCATATGAAGGTCGAGAGAGAGAGAGACAGAGAGAGAGAGTGAGAGAGAGAGAGAGAGAGAGATGTAGTTACAAGTTTACTTCTCGTGATCTGCCTGGATAAATTAAAGTGAATTTTCCGAAGAGTGGAATATTGGGAGCTGTGCTAACCAGTCCGCTGTTTGGAAAAGACAAACTGGGGCTTGGGCTTTGGGTAGCTACTTTTACTAGTTCTTTTTGTGGGGGGGAGGGGTGGGGAACTTGGATTTATCCTTCTGTTTAATTCTGTGGACAAAGAGTTGAAATTCCAGCCCGCTTGTTCAGCCTCTCCCTTTAAGAATTAAACAAGTGAGTATTGCTCCCCACGAGGAATGGGAGAGTGAACATGTAGAAATCCCCACATGGTTTTCCCACTGAGTGGCTTATTTTTTTCACTGTTTGAAGAAAAGGATGAGGATTTCATTGAGAAAGGAAGGATTTCTGTTGGAACTTGAGAGAATTGACAAGCTCGAAATCGTAATTATTTTTAGAATCTTAAAAGCTTGGGATTTAGGGGCAAGTATATAAAAAAATTCATGGCACCTTGAGCCTGTGTGGGTCTCTCTTGGGAATTGGCATTTGTTGATCCTTCACCTGAATAGCCAGTTAACTTGGGTAGTGGGGGTTTTTTCCCCTGGTGGTTTTATTTTATTTTGTTGGATTGGACTGGGTGGGGAGTAGTTGATTTTTTTTTTCCAGTTAAGGATAGCAAATGAATTGTAGGCTAAAGGATGGTGGTAACCCATTGAAAATAGTTTGTGAAATAATTGGTTCTCAGGACAGCATCGTTTTATATGACTTGGATTTTTATTTGTGGCTTCCTCAGCCCCACCGCTTTTTTTTTTTTAATGAAATCTTCCTCTTTTTAATGAATGTTGAAAAAAAATTCTTCCAGGAGTTTATTTTTTATTTATGGAGTTATTTCGAAAAGATTTTTTTGGGTTAGCAGACTAAAAAACTTTGTATAAGAAGACTAATTTGTTTTTCATTTTTAAAATGTTTGTAGTGGTAGGGAGAAGGTTTAACCACTGTAGGCATCCTATGTGGAAAGAGGTCAGTCAGTTTCTTCCTTTAAAAGATTGTGATCATTTCAATTTCTCTTCTCTTAATACCTTCTTGTTTAGAAAGATGACCTTGTGTTGCTGCCTTCCCAGGTCTCAAAATAATTCATCAGATGCTTCAGGGCCCTCTGTTTATTTTATGGTGACTGACAGACACAGTTCAAGGATGTGCATCTGATTTTGGTGGGTTTATTCAGGCTTTCTCAAATGCTTTGCCATCAAAAGGAGAACTTTAGCTTAGCAAAAATTTGTCTCACTGAATGTTTCTGAACCTTTTCCCCATTCCAAAATAACCCTTTCCCTATGGGTCACACCTGGATATTTTCTGATCTTTCGGGAAGAATTTACAAAATGAATGAGGACTTGCTCAATTTTGGAAATACTGACTGCTAAAACCTCCCAAACAATTTTGTCTTGATTTAAGAAAAATATGAGGTATTCTGCTATAAGAAATAAAAAGGCTAAGCGCCTGAGCACCAGTCAATTTTGGGTTCAAACTCAGCCCTATCTCTGGCTGTGTGATCTGGGCCAAGTCCTTGGCCCCTTGAGTCAGACTTTATATTGCCAGAATACCTGCATTGGTAGGTAAGAAAAAGTGGTTTCCTTATCCTGAGTTTTCTCTAAGCAGTGAATCTCAGGGCTAGTCCCTTGTCCAAGCCTTTTTTTTTTTTTAAATCAGAAAGGAGAAGAGTCAAATTTGGATAATGTAGCAGACTGGGTGTTGCAGGAAGACTATCTGAGCACCTGAAAGAAATACATTGAATTTCTTGGGTCAGTTGGGAGAGCAGAGGGATGGCCTATTGCACAAGTGACTTGAAACAAAGTTTTTTGCATGGTCTGGGAGAGAGGACCAGGGCTCTCCATTTGGCCATTTGACTGGCTTGGCCTCAGAGCAATGGTGCCTCTCTTGGTAAATGGTCAGTTTTTGTCATTCCGACATGAAGTTTTAGGAACTCGGGGTACCCAACTTTGCTTCCCCTCCTGTCCTTTTTATGGCGCCTGACTGTTGGCTACCCTAGTGCCCGGGGGCCCTGGGCCCTAGCAAATAAAAGTCCTTTACATCTGGGGAAGAAATGAGGAAGGTTAATTAATGATCATCGAGGTGGATCAGCATTTCGTGGGGTGGGGGAAGGCTGAGGCTTTCCTGCCTTGTTTCCCAGCCCCCCTCCCCCCCAATCTGGAATGTGTCCTGTGTCTTGGTGATTATTTTGGAGGCAGCAGACCCTGGGCAGGGAAGGGGAAGACATTGTAGCCAGCTCTGCCTTTGTAGAGAGAGGCCGGAGCTGCTGCCCTTGAGGGGGTGGGGGCTCATTGTTTTTAAGAACTGCTGTCTTGGTCAGGAGAAACTTTGTAGCCAGGCTTGGCACCAGTTTGGGGAGAGAGGGTGACCTTTCTCTTGGACTGAACTGCAAAGAATTATAATTTTGCTCCCCCTTAGGCACACAGAGCCAGGGGAAATGTTTCTGGAAAAGGCCCAGTTGGGGTTGGGCTTGATCTTTAAGAATAAATACCTTTCCAGAAATGCAAACTCCAAGCAGATAGTTCCCTGGGAAACTCCCAAACGATGGCCTCCAAGATGGTCACCACTTGGCATTGCCTACAGTTTGGTTTCCAAGTGGGATTTTTGCCCTTCCCCCTACCCCACAACCTTTGGGCTTAAGTAGTAGAGATGTTCTACCTTTGGAAACCTCTGGAACCTGTCAGAAGTGCATAGAGCTCTGAGGGCATCTAGTCCAACCCCCCTACCCCTGTTTTATAGATAAGGTTAAATGACTTTTAAGTCAGGATTTGAATGCAGGCCCTGGGATTCCAAACAGCACTGTGATATTCCTCTGTGCTATCGCCATTAACACATGTCATCCAGGACCATAGATTTTAAAGCCAGAAAGAACCGGAGAGACATCACCAGGGGCCATGGTTTTCCAGTTTCAATTTGACAGACATTTATGAATCATCTCCTAGCCTCTGGAATGAGGGAATTGAGCCCCGAGAAATGGAGTTGACTTATTTCAGGTCCCATGCCAGGATTGAAAACCAAGCCCTGTGAGGGCAAGGCCAGATATTACTCTTTCTATAACCCCCATTTAGAGAGAAAGTATGTATCCACGACAGGGGTTCTTAACCTGGGGCCATGAACTGGGCCTGGCTTTTCCCTGATGTTTTGCTAATTATTTCATTGTAATTGCTTTTCTTTGTAATTCTTTGTATTTTCTTTGACACATTTAAAAATATGAATTTGGGGAGAGTTCTTGTTTATTTCTCTGGAAGTTCAGGCTTGGAGAATGGAGGTGGTTTTCAATGTTGTGTGCTTCTATGACATGATTGGGGCCTGATGGTCAAGTGGGCCACCATTTTCCAATCAATGGGTACTCCTCACATTTCCATTTAGTTAGTACTAGTGGCTATCAGAGCACCCTTTTGGGGCCATCTGAGTGCCAGGTTGGAGAAACCATTTTGCTCCCCTCAGGCACCAGTAGCTGAAATGGAGTGAGCCTGGGTGGGCCTGTCTTGTTGCCCCCTCCCATTACCGAACAGTTGTGATGCTCTGTGACTGACCCTGTGGGCTCTTTCTGGATGGTTATCCATAAAAGTATCGTTTTACAGGGTTCAAAACCAGACAGCCCTGACTGGATACTGGGGAGGGAGGAAAGTTCATTCTCGGGGCTGACCTAGCTCTGCTGTTAAGATGTTGGACTTGTGGTGAGCTTGTACTAAACAGTTACTCCTCAGCTAAGAAGGTCCCCCACTTTAATTCAAGTTTGTTGGGTGAACTCATTGGGCCCTAGTAAGATGACAGAGGCAGGCCTTCCACAGCCCATGGGGCTGGGGAGCAGGGCCTCTGTTTCTCATGGGTTAGTATGTATGAGCATGGTAGTAAACCAGATGGGGGGGGGCAGGGATCAGCTTTAAATGTCCAGCCTTTTGTGGCTACCTCAATAAAATCCATTAGAATAATCTCTAACCTCTAGGCTCTGATCTCCACCTGGAATGAGGGCCTTCCTAATTTAGGGAGCAGGTTATCTTGAACCACAGACCCCACTGGCAGTCTGTTGGAGCTTCCTCAGAGCTGTGTTTTAAATGCATCTAAACATACATAAGATTACAAAGGAAACCAGTTCTGTTGAAATAGTTATCCAAATATTTACAAAACAGGTTCACAGACCCCTGCCTCCTGAAAACAGTGAGGTTTAGGGGGTTCAAAAGAAATTACTTTGAAAATGAAGTTTTCATTGTGAGAGATGCTTGTGGGAATATATCCAATATTATAGTGGTTTTTGGTATTGAGGTATTTTTTACAGAAATTGCCAAGAGATTACTTCAAGGGGAAAATGGTTATTACCCCACAGATGTGTCCTATGTAGTCCTCTTTGTTTATAAAGTAAGTTTTACTTATTTATTTATTTTACTTTATAACATTCATTTCTAGATAATTATCCCTCCTGAAAAGGAGCCCTCTTCTATATAACAAAGACAGACCGTTGGGTAAAGCCATCTGATCAGTTAGGGTCTGTGACATTCTTCCTCCATTTCTCCCTCTCCATCTCCTCAGGTCCAATTACAAACAATTAACCTAGATTTTGATTTCATTTTCCTGGAGTCAGCCTGGGTACTTCTTCCATTCGGCTGCCTTCCTTTGGACATTACTTCATAGGAGTTCCTCTGAATGCCTCAGACTTTTTGTTTCCTATGGTAAAATAATAAGTTTCCCCTTCTCGGACCACAATTTGCTTTCTTCCTTTTTGCGATTGATGGGTACCCACATCACTTACCTTTTTTCTGCTTCTCCCGTGTTTTTGTTATTTCTGTGTTGCTGAATTAGATATACAAGCTACCTTGTGTTTTGTCACCTAATTTTTGGAAGCCATCTATCTTGTTTTTATATTGCTTTTATTTCTGAATATGCCACTGCCAGCCTCTACCTTTTTCTCATAACAAAGATTTTTTTTTAGTGGTTCAGCAAAGTGCTCGAACCATATATGCAGTATGCAGTAGTCCTAGGCTCTCTGGGAAGGAGAGGGAGTTGCCAGGAGTTTTTCCCTGGGGCTAAGCTTAGTCTTGTTACACAGTATCTAGTTGTCTTTTATTCTTTCCTCTCTAATTTATGGTCTTATTTTTTTCATTTTGCATCAGTTCATGTGGTTTTCCTAGGCTTTAACACATCTATTTAGAATTGGATGTTTTCTTGATAAGCAGTAATATTTGATAACATTCCTGAACACACTTTATTTGGCTCTTCCTCTCACGGATGGGCCACCCTGAGTTAGGGACACTTGGGAAAGCATCCGATTGTGTCCCCTCAAAATACAGCTAATTTGTAATTTGTAATCTGTAATTTGAATTGCCAAATAGGATAGAAATATGAATAGAAGAAGTTGTTGTGCCTGGCCTTGGAGATGACTGTGACTCACATATTACCTTGAAGTTAGCTTTAAATAAAATGAAATAAAATTAATTAGGAATCAAAGAAAAAGTCTTTTCCATTCAAAGGTAGATTTTTAGTTTACTAAGTAACGAGGTCCTTTGAGCTTAATAAGCTGGTAAGATTGGTATTTTTTTCCTTTACATAAAAAAGCCTCATTAGAATTTGTTAGCCATAAAAATGATTAGAAAGCTGTGGGTCTCCCCCTCTGCCCCGAAGCAGAGTGGCTTCCCAGGGTGGGCATTGGGGGAAGGGCTCAGTTTTCCCGAATTTTCATATAATTTACTTCCTTCCCCAAAGACCTGGGCAGGTGTGGCCTTCTCATTCTTACCGCACTTTCCTCTACATTGCGATGCCAGGCCTTTTGGAATATGATGCCACAGCAAAGGCTGGATTGGCGTGCCCTCCCAGGCCCTTAACCAGCTCTCAAGGTGATGATCTAAGTGAACCACGAAAGATTGATTGCATGGGATGGTGGATTGTGAGAACTATAGGGATGCTTAAGAATCTGAAACCCAGCCATGAAAAGGAACATGTTCGGTCACGCGTGGGTCCTTTATCCTGTCAGTTGAGTGCCTTGGACAACCCCTTCGGAGTGTAAGGTGGTACAAGCTAAAGGAAGCTTCCTCACCTGGAGTTGCCTATACCTACAGGTCTCTTGCAAAAAAGTGAACCTCGTAGATACCTAGATGATAAAAAAGGAAACTGAGTCAGCGGCTTAGGCTCTTTCCCCAGATATCCTCTGTGTTTCTGAATTCTAAAGAATTCCTTTAATTAGGTTATTTCTGAGAGAATGCTTAGTATTCCATAATTCCTCTCCCTTTGTAGCTCTGTCTACACCCCCTCAGGCACTGGATTGACTGGATCAATGGAAGCCAGCTCTTGCTGACCGACCATCTTGATGGACAAACTGGTTTGTTTGGATGAACTGGCTAATAAAATAAAACTGGGGGTGCGGGGAGAGACTGTAGTAATAGTGTTTGACTTGCAAAGATGTATCTTGTTAAACCCTGGTCCTTCTTGTCTCCATTTAAAACCTCTAATGACTGTCATAGACCTGGAAATTGGGGATCAGGACCTGATTTGGAGGAGCTGGACAGGAGCAGCCCATCTCCCTGGGAGAGAGAGACACGCCGGGTTTCTTTCTGTTTTCTCTGTAGCTCCTTTGACCTTGTTTTGGATTTGAGCTTTGGGTCCTAGCTCTGATCAGCCTATCAGTTTCTTCCTTATTATTCCACTGACTGGATGTTCTCTTTCAGATGAAGCTCTCTCTCTCCATGCCCTCTGCCAGTAGCTGTGATTTCGTAATGGCGTGATAGAATTTATTGCTAACCAAGATAATTAATAAAATGGATAACGAAGATCTTGTGTCTGTTGCTACTGGGACCATTTGCCTGGCATTTCCTGGCACGCTCCTGATTCAGACACAGTGTATATGGAAGGAAGCTGTGGGAAAGGAGTATCGTTTGTCTGGTCATTTGTCCCAATTTTTGGTTTGGAGAATATGGCTGCTGTATCTACAGACCCACTGGTCTTTGTGCGTCTCTTTCTGGATTCCCCAAATTAGGCACAAAGATTGGCTCGTGGGCTTTTGACTTCATAAAGGAACTCTGGAATTTTGCAGTCAATTTCTAGATTAAAATTTTTTTTAATGTTGATTATTCATCTGGTTTACAAAGAAAGATTATATTCATAAGTTCAGAATTCACTGAGTGCTGTACAAGGCATCAAGGAAGGTGCTGGGTGGGGGGAGATAGATAAATGACAGGGTTAATATTCTCTTCTCCAAAGATTGGAATATTTTTCTTTTTAAAGATTTAAGTATTTTTTTTAAATGACATAATGGTTTTTTTTTTTTGATTAGCGAATTCTAAGGATCATTTTGGAGAGGAGGGGAAATGTCACTTCCTCTGGTGAAAGGGGTGGGAATTGGAGGTTTCTTCTGGTAATTAGCCGGTATTCCTTGGCCCAGAAGGGAATAATAACAATTATAATAGCTAGCTTTTATAGCATATTAAGGGCTGCAAAGAGCTTTAGAAATGCTTATCTCATTTGGTCCTCACAACAAGCTTGTGAGGTAGGTAGGAAACTAAGACAAGCCAATGAAGTGACTTGCCCAGGATCACACAGCCAGTAAGTATCTGAGGCTGAATTTGAATTCAGATCCATTGTGAAAAGTCTTTCCTTCCATGGGAAGATGATTCAGTTCATTTAAGTGGACTGGCAGCCAAATCCCTTAGCTGGTCACTGTCAGACCTTGATCTGGCCATCCAAAGCTGAGAGTTGAACATTCCTTTGTGGCTCCCACAAATTACATTGTACTCTCTGTAACTAACATGCTGCTGGAGAACCTTTCCCTTTTGGTGCCCTGTACCTGGCTAAGCAAGACCCAGGTGTTGGGTTGAATCTGGTTGTCTGTCCTTCCCGGGGCTTACTGGACAGATCTTGTTTTATCCCGAGTCATTATGAGGATTATTAGACCTGTTTTATAGATGAGACAGAGGCCCACGTAACCAAGACTTAACCTGGCTGCCAGAACCCTTCTTTCCACCAAACTTATCCTCTGTCCATTGAGCATCATACTATTAACTGGTCTTCCTAATTTAATGAAGATTCCTGGCTTCAGTCAGAAGCTAAATCTAGCTAAAACTAGATATTTTTTCTGGCTGTGTGTTAGATCAGTCTTAATTCTTGTATGTTTTCACAAAATCATTGCCTGGAATCTGTGTGAAAAGTTGTTTTCTGGTAAGTCCGGTAAATGGCCCGTCCCAGCTGGCTCACGTGGTATTTGGGGACCTTGGGTGCTGGGGATAGGAGCTGTGATCTACCATGGATAAGGTACCTGGTGGCATCTGAGATGTGGCCAGACCATGTTCTGGACCCAGCAGCTGTCTCGCCTTAGGGCAGAGGTCCCTAAAATCCCTTTAGCTTGAAAATTCTGTTATTCTAAGCATGTATGCATCTGTTTGGGAGCCAGAAACATCTAAGAAAATGGTTTGTTTCCAACCCATGGAGCTTAGGAACAAAATTACACTCATGTGGGTAATCTGAAGGATTTTTTTTCCTTTTTTTTTTTTGGAGGGGGAAGGTAGGGCAATTGGGGTTAAGTGACTTGCCCAAGGTCACATGGCTAGTTTTTTGTGTTAAGTGTCTGAAGCCAAATTTGAACTCCTCCTGACTCCAGGGCTGATGCTCTTTTCACTGTGCCACCTAGCCGCCCCCTGAAGGATTTTTCTAAAATCTGGGGAGGCCTTGTATATACTCCCTGAAGGTGGCCCTTCTAGCCTCCATTCATGTCTGGCTCCATGTTTACTCTCTTGTGTGACCTTGGGCTGGTGTGCCTTCTTTGACCTCAGTTTTCCTCATTTGTAAAAGGCACATAATCTGATCAGCCTTGCAGCTCCAGACCAGTGATCCAATACAAGGCAAAACTAGTATTTACGAAATGCTTACCATGCACCAGGCACAGTGCTCATACAAAGATGGGCCTTGCCCTTCTGGTAACTGGTACTCAAATGGGGGGAATGAGAGATGATGGTGGCCAGACCAAAGTTTATTAGGTCAATGGGTAACCTCTGCAAAAGTGCCCAGAAGAAACTGAGTCTGTGGCTCTTGGGCAAAATTCGAATTTCTCAAGTTGCTTTTGGAATGCTGGGGCCTGCTGGCTTTCAGGCTTTTGAGTCAGTTGCTTCTGAGAAAGCCTGTTTGGAAGGTGCTGCAGACTCATGAACCGAGTTCAGATCCCACTTAGACACTTAGCTGTGTGGCCCTAGAAAAGTCACTTAAATTCTGGCATCCCTTTATCTGGGAAATGGGGACAATGATAGGAATCTACCTCCCACATGGGGTGCTGGTGAGGAAAGCCCTTTGTAAACCTTAAAAGCCCTAGAGAAATGTGAGCCTTCCTTGGGAAGACAGAGCCAGGGACTGGCCTTGGAATTTAGAAGGCAGGCCTTTGTGTGTATGAGGAGAGAAGAAAGACATGCTCTTAACTGGCCTTGACTCTGCTCGCATTTCAGAGATGGGCATCTGAATGTTGTGTGATCATCAGATCCAAGGGCAAGGGCTAGGAAAGGATCTCAGAAGCCATCCAGGCTAACCTTTTATTTTTTACATTTGAGGAAACTGAGGCCGAGGGACTAGGCAGCATCATATAAGTAATAAATAGTGATCAGGATTCAAATCCAGAACCTTGGATTTCCCGGGTACCATACTGCACTTGAGAATGCATCAGACCTCAACATCCCAGCCTTCAGACTTTGGGATTTGGGCCAGGGACATTTCTCTCTCTGTTCTCCCTTTCTTCCCCCCTCCTCCCTTTTCCTCAAACTTTATTTGAAATGAACTTTTGCCATTGCTGATTGAGGAGGAAGAGGAGTTTAAATAGGGATTTCAAATAGAAGTGACCAAAGTGTGAGTGAATGAGTGTGTGTATCTGTCTGTGTGTGTGTGTGTGGGGGGGGTTGGAGGGGTTAATGGGGGTGAGGCAGGGCTGTCTCTGCCAGGCAGGTAATAGAGAAACCTACCTGAAGATAGAAAGAGGTCTCTTTGTTGGGGCTCTTTAAGCAATCAAATTGATTGTTGAACTAAGTCAGCTGTCCTCAGGAAATAAATCCTGCCAGAAAGGCGAGAGAAGCCATTTGCCAATGTGGCCAATTATAGCTAATCGATCCTGGCTGGGTTTATTTCTGGGTAGCAAACAGCTTGCTGTAATTTGGGGATGTGCCCCCAAAGCCACAGAACTGTGTGTTGGATCGCTACCAGGCTTGTGCCCCAGGGAGCTCAGAGAAAGGACCCAGGAACCAGGATGGTAAGAAGCTTTTGTCCTTGTTCTGGCAAAGTCCTGACGATGAAGGGAATCCCCATTACTTGGAGACTGGCCCCAACAAATTATGGTGTATGAATACGGCAGAGTGCTGTTGTGCCCGAAGAAGTTGGGAAAGGGATGATTGATTTCAAAGAAACTTAGGGAGCCTCTGTCCCCTGGTTCAGAGTGAGGTGAGCAGAACAGCAACACTTTATATTCAATGACAGCAGCTTTGAGGGACATAAGGAGATGCCTCTAGATCCAGGGCAGGAGCCTTCGGGCCTTGAGGCCCTCAACAATTCAGCAGATCCATGATGAGGTTTGCTACCCTTCCCCTGACAAAGAAGGTGGTGGTGTTGAATGAGGTGCACAGGGCCATCCTGAACACCACCCTTGGGGGAATCTGGTTTGCTTGACTCTGTATTTGTTACAAGCTTTTGTTTTTAATGGGGAAGAGGTGGGACAGAGAGAACAAATGGCTGCTGGGAAGGAGAATTGCTGCCAGTAGCCAGGACTTGACTTTTAGCCACAGAGTGGGAGGCAGACAGCTTGGGCAGTTTGAGGAATGGTGCTCAAAGGAGTTTTGTAAGTATACGCGAGCATGCTCACTCGGGAGTAGGCCCAGGGAGCTGGGCTCAGGTAAGCTTTGTTTGGGCTTTGGGGTTATTAAAAGGAAACTAAAGTCTCCTTTTTCTCCCCCTTTTCTCATCTCTGTGTCATGGGTTATTCAGGTTTTATATCCCCATTTTACAGATGAGGAAAACGAAGGTACAGAGAAGTGATTTGAGTTGCTTAACAGTTGACTCTGTCAGAGGCTTTGCTTGACTCCCAGATCATTTTGTGTATGTTTATAGAAGAAGTCTCTTACTAAGAAAGTAGTTTGTGGTAGGATGTAGTGAATATTATTTTGGCTGGAGTATTTTGATTTGTTTAAATGTGCACATCCCTCAAAGTGGCTTGGTTGTATTGGTTAACAGATGGGAAGGTAGTATTGCATTCAGCTGGCCCATGATAAATGCATTCAGGTGTATTGGCTAAAATTCCTCATAATTCTGTATGCAGACGCGATGGAGAACCATGAATAGACTTCTAACAATTGGAAATAATACAAAGTGTGTCTATCCGTATCTCTATCTATCATCGATCTGTCTCTATGGGTATGGTATGTATGTGTATCTCTGTAGGTGTATATGTATGTCTCTGGTAGGCCTACACCCCGCAGAGGTCCAAGAAAGAAGAGTGTGTTCAACGTGTAGAAAAATGGAGCAGCCCTTTTTATGGTGGCAAAAAGCTGGGAACTAAAGGGATACCCATCAGTGGATCAGGGGCTGCTGAGTAAGTGATGGATGGTCTCTGAATGTGATGGAGTCAGTCTGCTTATGGTGCAAGAAATGAGGAAAGACATGGAAAGATTTGCATGAACTGATACAGAGGGAAGTGAGCAGAACCAGGATGGTTGATGCTGTTCCATCTGTGCTCTAAAAATGGACCATAAATGGATGATGAATAAAATAAGCCCGACCAGCAGAAGGATTTATGCCCAGTACTGTAGAAGCAGACAGCTTCAAATGCCTTAAGAACCATTGTCCAGGCGACGGCCATTCGTGATTCCAGAGGCGTGACAACAATGATACATGAGCCTGAGACCCCTTATAGGGAGAAGGGCTGAATTTAGGGGCAAAACAAGCCATACATTTTTTTTTTTATAGCCATTGAGAGAATTTGTTTTGTTTAATTGTTCATATTTGTCAAAGAAATTTGTTTCTTTTCCTCCCCCAGTGGGGCTGGGTGGGAGAGAGAGAAAATAGATTTCTGTTGATTAAAAAAAAAATAGGGGTGGGTGGGGAGGAGTTAGCTTTGCTGACTGGGTTTACGGTGTTCCGAGAGATCTCTCATGAGATGGGAGTTGTCTGGGAATGTGTGTAAGGTAAAAATAAAATACAACAACAGTCTTTATTAAAAAAAAAGCAACAAAAAGTACTTTGCTCTTTAGACTGAAAAATGGTTTCCACACAGCAATGATCTGTAATGGCTGACCTGTTTCTGCCCTCGGCACCCCGTTTGTTGCTTTGATCATCCATGTCTGTGTGTGTGATCTTTTTAGACCGTGGGAGGCAGCATGCATAGATTGTTTATGTCCTGTGTTCTTCCTTTACTCAATACAAAGGTTTCTGGTTTAGAGAAATACAGTAGAGTGAAGAGAGGAGTGGGCTGTGGACTTAAGTCAGTTTTGCTTAAAAACCTTGGTTTTCTCATCTGGGAAATGGGAATAATGCTCAGGCTTATGATCCAGTGAAATGTCTGTTACATTTCAGCTGTTTAGCATAGTTATTAAATTATAAAGAAAATCCTCCACATCTTAGTACAATTTTAAGCTTTAATAAATTTGGAAGTATAAATCCTGCAAACTATAAAAAAAATTATTTGGAAGGTTGTTCAAATTTACTTTACATTTATTTAGTTAAGTGAATTTTGAATGATCATTTTTTAATTTTAACAAGATTGGACATGCCACCTTTGTGCATTCTGGATGCCTCGAGGACTGGTGAGATGGTAGAGGATCCCTGTCTTCCTGCTTGGCCATCTTGGTCACCCAGTTCTCCCCATTAACAGCTTTTTTACTGGGGGTTACGTCGTCAACACTGTCACGGATGTATCAAAACCTCTCGTTCTTTGGATGAACCAGCGTAAAGCCAAGTTCACAGACTCATTAGTCTTTTCACTGAACAGCAACAGATAAAAGTATTAAGTGCCTAGTGTGCAACCCATGTATAGCAGAAGATGGTGCTTAGGTTAAATTTTAATAAGAAACCACCTCTTCTTAATCTCTTCTGTTAAGTCCGTACCATCAGAGTTTAAAAACTTTTCTGTGTGAGTTTTTCAAAATGTGTACAATTTATAAATTCTGAAGGTATTAAAGTTTAAGAAGCACCAAGACTTTGGGGGCTGTCCCATCTCTCTGTTAGGTCTCCTTGGAGCCATGTGGCAGACCTGTGGGGAGCTGCAACAGGTAGTCCCCCCCATTTTATCAGAGGAAACTGAAGTGGTCAAGTAGAGAGAAAAGTCCAGAAGAATGCTGGAAGGAGAATCAGGTGGTTCAATTGTTTCAGTCATGTCTGATTTTCCATGACCCCATTTTGGGCTTTCTTGGCAGAGATATGAGAGTGTTTTGCCATTTCCTTCTCCAGCTCATTTTACAGATGAGGAAACTGAGGCAAACAGGGTTAAGTGACTTGCCTAGGGTCACACAGCTAGTAAGTGTCTGAGGCCAGATTTGAACTTGGAAAGATGAGTCTTGATGATTCCAGGCACAGTATTCCATCCACTAAACCACCCAGCTGCCCATAGAATCAAAGGACCTGGATTCAAATCCTATCTCTTGACATGGTGGAGAGTGTGTAATCAGTACAAGCCTCCCTGGGCTTTATTTTCCCCTTTGGTAAAATGAGAGGTTGGACTGAATGTCCTCTCAGGTCTTCTAACTGCTGTGCTATCCCTAGTTACTCACTAGCTTTATTCACCTAACTCCCCAGCCTCAGTTTCCCCATCTGTAAAATGGAGGATAACAGTGACACTTAGTTCCCCGGGTTGTTTTGAGGGTCAAATTTACACAAACACACACTCCTCTCCTGACTTTCCAATTCTTGGTTCATGTTTCTTGTGGCATGGTAGTATCCCATTCCCCTGCTGTGCCCTTACACCAAGCCATTCAGACCATGTGTTAACCATTTGGGTGCTTTCTAGGTGTCTGAAATAGCACATGAAAACCCAACCAACATTTCTCAGGAGCCTTTCTCCCCATACTTTTGAGGTCTATTTCCAAGAATGGGGTTATTTTCTTAAATAAAGAATTTCTTCCCTCCTTCCTCTTGGGTACCACCAGGTTATTCCCAAAAAGAGTCTTTGTGGTGTGTGTTTGCACAAGAGGAATGAATGGAGCTGCTGTCCCCAAGCCCGCAGTTTGGGATTTTGTCTGGGGGTGACTGGAGGGCGGCATCTCTGCTTAGTGAGGTGAGGAGCCCTATTTCAAGGGACTTCTGTAGACATGCTCAGGCCCTTTGGTGGGCATTGGAGCTCGGTTGTTTGTTGTATTGAATACAATACTTAAGATAGTGCCATCCGGCCATCTGAGAGGCAGCGGGGTATATAGCAGAGGTGGCTTCAGGACCCCTTTACACCCTTAAAAATGAAGGCGGACTCCCTACCCTCAAGAACTTCCATCTTTATTACTTTGCATGGCTATTAGTAGTTAGCACAATAGAAGTGGATATATTTCAGCTTCATGAAACTGGCTTTTGACTTTGGATACCCAGGGGTTCCTGGACTACTTGTTGACAGCCGCGGGTATAGTGGACAGAGACCTGGCCTGGCAGCCAGCCAGACCGTGTCCTACAGGGACAAGCCAGGGTTCTTGTCTTGCTTGGGGTTCATTCTGGCTGGGGGACCTCTGCAAAGTCATGTTGTAATCCCTTGGTGCATGGGCAAGAGGTGTCCAACCCAGGGGCTGTAACACCCCCCACATTGTGGCCCTACGTGGATTAAAATAGAATACAGAAACATTTAGCAAAATACATAAGAACATGGGAGAAGACAGATAATGTTAATTTGTGGGTTTTGAAGCCAATATCCAACTTCTGAGGTTCCACAGTCAGCCATACTCTAGGCTGCCCTGAGACTCCTTATTTGTTCCAGGGCATTTCCTGTGCCATTCAGATCCCAGAACCAGGGGCCTTCTGGAGGGATTGGGACATTTTCTCCTTTGAGTTCCTAGAACTCTGTGGGGTGGGTACTTAGCCCCATTTTACAGATGAGTGATTGTCAGCCAGGAATAGAACCCATTCCTCAGTCATTTGGAATGAAAGTGTTATCCGAGGAGAAGCTGACTCTCTCAGACCTGACTTGTCATTTTTAAAAAAGAGACCTTCAAAAACAAATCTTAAAAGATTCTTTAGGATTGCTCAGCACAGTGAGTGCCAAGCATACAGTAGGTACGGAATGAAAGTTAGCAAAGGTTGGTTGACTTTGGAATCATCACTTGACCTTCTGTGTTGTTCCCTATATTCAGTCCGGGCTTAGGTCCTGTCCATCTCACTCACATGACAGGGCAGACATGCCTTGGAGAAGCGTACCAGCACATGTGTCAAGGAATACACTGGCTTCTACCCAGTGCTCTGGCCTGTCAGTGGGCATAAGCTCCTCTGGCTGATCTATGAATGCCCAGAATGCTGGGCTTGGAGTTAGGAAGACCCGAGGTCAAATCTGACTACAGACACTTCCTTGCAGTGTGACTCTGGGCAAGTCACTTGACTGCTGTTTGCCTCATTTTTTTCCTCTGTAAAATGAGAATAATAATAGCCCCTCCCTCTCAGGGTCTTGGTGAGATTCTAATAACATAATATTTGCAAAAAGCACTTAGCACAATGCTGAACACACAGTAGGGGCTTAATCAATGCTTGCTTTATTTCTCCCTCCTCCCCCTTTCCTTTCTTCTTCTTTGCCCTTCTTCTCTCACACTCTCCGCCGGCTCCCTGTTATTGACAGGATCAAGCATAGTGGCTTCTTGAACCTGGCATCGTGGGCCCTTTGTGATCTGTCTCCTTTTCATTTTTTTAGCCCATTGTGAACATTTCTCGCCTTCTGTGCCCTGCATTCAATTCAGTCAGGCTGGACCACCATCTCCTGCCTGGCAGGAACTGCCTGCCGCCTGCTTTCACACTCTTCTGTTTACCTTGAATCGTATTATCTTGTTTTATAGAGCGTATTTTATGTGATACATTTTATATGTCGTCTTTGTTTGCATGTTGTTCAAATGTCCCATTAGATTGTGAGCTCCTAGAGGGTGTCTGTGTGTGTCCCCAGCTCTTAGCAAAGTGTCGAGCACACAGTAGGTACTCAGTGTTTATTGATTGACAGGTGCCACTTGTTTCAAAAAGGTTTTCCTGACTTTGTCATCTACCTTCCCCTGCCCACAAAAGCACAGAGAACATTTTCTTCAGATTTTCCTAGGTCACTTTGGTGTCTCTCCTGGGCACCCACCATGTCTAATCTCTTTTTCCCCCCAAATGTCCTTGAAGGCAAAGATGGGGTTTGGTTCCGGGCATAGAGGAGATATCAGCTAAATACTCCATGATGGATGTTGTGTCCCATCTCCCTTCGCCTGAGTTTCTTGAGGTTGGGGGCTTTGTCTTTTAATCTGTGTCCCTGGTATAAAGAGGTACTTAATAAATGGGAGAAGAGGATTGGTTTTGCTTCTCAGTGAGTGAGTGAGTGAGTGAGTGAGTGAGTGAGTGAGTGAGTGAGTAAGTGAGTGTGTGTGTGTGTGTGTGTGTGTGTGTGTGTGTGTGTGGAGTTGCTAATTCCAGGCTTACCCTGTAGACAAGCAACAGCAACTAGGACCAAAGATTGGATCCTGATACGATGGACACACAGGAAAGTGATGTTTTTGGGAGAAACATTGGGAAGGAGCAAGTAAAGGGATTGCTTTGTTTTAATAGATTAGATTTACGAGATATAAAAGATGTGTTAAGATTCTGGCCCAAGATACAGGAACAAGTGGGGGGGGGGGCAGGCCAGTTGGAGTTAAGTTGACTTGCCCAAGGTAACACAACTAGTAAGTATGTCCAGTGTCTGAGGCTGGATCTGAACTCAGGTCATCCTGACTCCAGGGCTGGTGCTCTATTCACTGCGCCCCCTAACCGCCCTCCATCTCATTTCTAATTGCCTCATTGGAAGAGAGGGGGGCTGGAGTATGGTTGTTTTTCTGTTGTATCTGACTTTTTGTGACCCCATCTGGGGGCAAAGACACTGAAGTATTTTGCCTTTTCCTTTGGCTCATTTTACAGATGAGGAAACTGAGGCAAACAGGGTTAAGTGACTTGTCCAGGGTCACACAGCTAGGACGTGTCTGAGGCTGGATTTGAACTGGGCACTCTGGTGCTGCTGCTTTTCTAGCTAATGTTTGATAAAGAAAAGGATTAATTGTCCAGTGCCCAGATTTAACCTGGCTCATTAATTGGATATTTTCAAAATTTTAATATTAAAAAGATGACTTTTCTTGTGGACTTACCATCAACAAACAACATTTCTGCCTATAATACAAAGAGCTACGAAATAGAATTTTTTTACCTCTGATGATTATTTTTAAGTGTCTGTTCTGTTCTAGGTAGTATTAATAAAAAAAAAAAAAACGAGCTCTCCAGAAATTCTCCAGCTTCATGTATTCTAGACCCGGGGTGTCCCTGACTGTCTCCCTTCTCACACCACACCTGTACCACCTTTGGCTTTTCCTTTGGCTACTCTTCTGTGAGAGGGTTTTGCTTCTACCACCTTTTACCAATCTTTCCACACCATCTGTCACCCCCCCCTCCTCCCCCCCCAAAAACCCAACCCTGTTATGTCTTCATTATTTGACTTCATCTAGGGGTGGGGGGATGGATGGAGGCAAAGAGGAGGTGTCCTTAGAATGGCAGGAAGAGCCATCCCCAGATTGGGGATTCAGTCCTGCCTCTCTGCTTCCTAACAGGGAGACTTTGGGCAGAATGACTGTTTTGGGTCTCAGTTTCCTTCATGTAAAATGACTCACTAAATTGTATATATTCTTTAACCCTGAAATACCCTACTAGATATCTACATCAAAGAGATCAAAGACAGAGAAGTCCCGCTCTACAGAAATATCACTCGCATCGCATTAGGAACTGGAAATCACTTGGGTAGGTGCCCTTCCGTTGGGGCTTAGCTGAGAACTAGGGAATGAAGGTCATAAAATGAGTTTGCACAGTGAGACATGATAAGAAGGAAGGATTTAGGAGACTCCTGGGAAGCCTTGGACAAACTGATGCAGAGTAGAGAGTGCAGAACCAGGAAGATTTATCTGAGATGGACACAGGCTCAGGAATGAAAATAACTTTGCAAGCATGAAAAATTCTTCCATGACCTATCATGGCTCAGGTGTCATGGCTCTGGGATCACACTTCCCACCTCTTGGGGAAGTTCAATGGGGCATTCAGTGTAGAAGGAGAAACTGTCATTTGACTTGACTCAATTCAGCACAAATTTGTTTGGCTTGATTAGACTTTTTTTTCTTGTGATTATTTTTTTTTAAAGCGAATAAAAGACCAAATAAAATTATTACCATTTCTCCATACAATTGAATCCGTTTGGTTAGTAGACATTAAATGCCTACTATGTGCAGAAAAATTGGAAATAATCCACAGAAGGAAGTTATTAGCAGAAAGGGAGCTTGGGAAAAACTTTCTGAGAAGTTGAGATTGGAAGGAAAGCCAGGGAACCATAAGATGGAGATGAGGGAGAGGGGAGCAGGCAGGGGGGCCTCCAGGGATGCCCAGTGGTGAGAATGGAAGTGTCCAGAAGGAGGGGGATGTACAGACGGTTGGAGAATTTAGGGAGAGCTTGCTTTTATTTTTAAATACATAAAAAATTGAATGTGATGCTACTTGTTACAAAAGAGGGCTTTTATTTGGGGGAGAGTGGGGGGGGCAGAGTGCTGTTGGTGATGAGAAAAAAAGGAAAACTGGTCAGTGAGACATTCAGACAGTGCATGGAGGAGAGCAATAGGCTAAGGAATATGTGTTTTACAGGGTTACTTGTAATAAATAGTTTCAGATACAGTATTTTTCTTAAGAAAGGGATTTGTAGGTGGGAATATCCATATTGATTTCCAGGTGATTGTTTGGGCTTGGCCTGAGGTCTAAGGCTTGTGACTCTGAGCTGATGGGCTTACTTCTGGGGATGGTGTGATGTAGTGAGTACCAGGCCTGGGTTGAATTCAGTCCTTCAGGTGCATAATAAGTCATGTGGCCTTGGGCAGGTCACCTCCTTTGAGCCTCTGTTTCATCATCTGGAAACTGGGACTACTTGCCTCTCCAGGATCAAATGAGGCAGGTAGGTTAAGGCCTGGTTGTTAATGTTTTTGCTTCTCCCTTACTGTACTACCTTGCCTCTCACTGGATTTGGGAGTGGGAGGGAGAAGGGGAAGTGGAGGATCCTCTAAGGCTGGCCCCTCCAATGAGGATCCCACTCCCTGGGCTGTTGGCAGAGCCGTCACCCTGGAGGAGAGTCACACTGGGTGAATTACTGGGTTTCCCTTCCTCAGAGAGAGGCCAAACGGGTGGGGGTGGGGAAGGACTCCTTCTGTGATATTTAAAGGGTGGACTGGCTATGGCTGGATGGCCATGGTACCTGTGGAGCAGGGCTGTTTGTGTTAGCAAGTGTGGCACTTATTTTTAGTTTTCTATGAAACTTATCTCCAAGAGAAAACTGGAGCCGGACAGTGGCCTGGGAGGGGTTGGCCTGTGGCCAAGATCCCAGGGTGGGGGCTGGGCTGTGGGTGCAGCGGTTGGGTCCATCCCACATGGTTGCCATTGCAGCCACTGGGGCCTTGTAGGGCAGCCAGTCAATGGATGTAAAAAAAAGGGGGGGGGAATTGACCTTAGCTTCAGGCTGAAGAAGGGCAGTCTATATTCTGGGAGGTCTCCTCTGGTCTGGGCAACTGCAGCCTTCCATCCTTTTCCCCTTTGAAGTACACAAAAAGCCCTGGGTTGGTTGGAATTCTGGCTTTGCCATTTACCACCCATGTCTTTTCAAATCCCTGGGCCTCAGTTTCCTCATCTGTAAAATGAGCGGGTTGGCCTCAGTTGCCCCTGAGATCCAAGCCAACTCTCCAGTCATGATCTTACTAAGTATAAAGCAGGTGATTATTGGCAGTCTTCCTTGAATGAGGGAGGAGGTAAGAAAAGGCCTTGTCACCCCAGCCCCCAGCCCTTTGTTTCATTCTTTTACTGTTGACTCCTAATGATGTGGTAGGTAGTAAGAGTCCATTTGGAATTTGGGGGGGGGGGGTCAGTTCTGGCAGAATCAGAGAGTGCCTGGTGGTTCTTTGGGGGACTTAATTCTCCCAAGATTCCTTCAACAAAGAGCTCTTTTGCAGAAAGCTTGGGGAGGGCGGGACTGACCTCGTCCCTTCCTGAGCAGCTCCGGGCTGACCAGTAATCCTGGTGGGGAGGGAGGGCAGGAATCCAGGGGATCCTTGGGCTTGTCCCCTCATTTAATGCCACTCTGCTGCCACCATCGGACCTGCCTGCTCCCATAAGGGTGTGCACCCTGACTCAGTGGACTGAGCCTTTGTTTTTTGTTTGTTTCCTGTTGAGAAGAAGCTTAGGTTGTGTTGGGATTTGTCCTGCTCACTAGTAGTTGGGGGCAGTAGTTAATGCTGTGTGTTTGCCGAACATGTCACAACAGCTCTGAATTTCATCATGTTCTTCTTGGCTTGGCGTCTTGACTCGGTTGTGCAACAGATATGAGGGAGTCTTGGTAGCTGAGACCTGGGTCTGTTGAACATCATTTATTTGCCTTGAAATGAAGGGTGGCTTAAGATGACTTATGGTTACTGTGGATAGGGAAAGAGGCCTGAGGCAGGGACTGGAGAGGGCCATCCCAGAAGGAGCCAGACTAGGGACAGCTCACCCGCCCTCTGGACCTTCTTTTCTCTCTCTCTGTGAATTTGGCAGATATGGGAATTGATGAAAAGTGACCACTAAAATAATGAACCACGTGACTGTGGTGGAAATGGAAAAGGCCAGGAAAAGGGAAATTGAACATTAATTATAACAACGAAGTGTGGCCTCAGAAGAGCCCAGAAAGTGCCCCTCCCTCCCTGAAGTCCAGGGTGGGGGAGGGAGCTGGCAAGGGTGTGTAGAGACTGAATACACTTTCAGACCCAGTTGATAGGATTAGCTTGGCACACCTGCCTTTCCCCCCCCTTTTTAAAAATCTTTATTGCCCAGGGTGACCTGCTAGATAGGGTAGTTTGAAAAATATATGATGTAAAGACAAGAAATTAACAGAAATATGATTTTTAAAAAGCCATGAACGTCTGGCCCACCTGAGAGAACATTGGTTGCCTGTGGTGCCCATGCCTTCCTGAGACCCTTTTCGGAGATCTACATTTGAGATTTCTCATATTCCCCATTTTAGCCAAACAAAGTCAGCCTGCTAAGTGCTGGAGATAAGAGAAAGGCAAACCCCCCCCCCCCCCAATCTCTGTCCTCAAGTGGCCTTGGGATCTTCTCAGTGAGACATGCCCATTGTGATTAGCGTCTATTTGTAATTGAAGCCTTTTTGGAGGGTATATCACCTTCATTTCAGAGTATCTTGCCTCCTCTCCCCCATGGATTCACACATCTCTGCTAACAAAGGAGTGGGAAACCCCCCCAGTGTACCTACTGGACAGAGATCTGTGGACTTTAGCTCATTGTGTCTGCCCTGCCCAATTCCCCACTCGTAAAGAAGGGGAAGGAGGTGTGTATTCACATCCCTTTTTTCTAGGCCAGAGCTTGGTTATTAGAATTCTACAGTTACTGATTATTTTCCTCATTGAATGATTGAAATAACAATGAGGTGTTAGGGGCGGGCAAAAACCTAGGCAGCTTTATCTCAATTTCGTTTCTAATTTGAGCAGACTTTGGCACATGAGAATGGGTGGCCACACTTGGGCTGTTCACAGAATTTCATGCTAGGTTCTGCTACCCTTTAATCATTGGAAATCTGAAGAGTGAGATATTTTGTGGGGCTGAGCTGAACAAGATGGAAATACGTTAAGTAGAACCATGAAAAATTGGCCAAATAGTAAAAATTAGCTTTCTTTAATTAAAACAAGTCCCAGAAAACCAAATACCTAGTTAAGTTGGGGGGGGGGGGCCCCCAGGGCGGGGGGGGGGGGGGGGGGGCAGGGCAAGTATACTTTGAGAACCAGCCTTTTGTGTAGCTTCCTCCCCCATCTTGCCAGTAAAAATACTTAATTTTATACTAAAACTTTTTGTTTTTAAAATAGCTTTTATGAACGAGTTTTCGGTCATTTAGATAGATCAAACCACATCGGAAAGCTTAGCAGAACTTGTGATATGAGATTTCTAGATTGAAAACTTTTGAATTTTAGTTTTTCTGTCTAAAAAAAATTCTTTTGTTTTCAAGTTCTTAGGTATTAGCAGATTGGGACTAAGCAGGGAACAGGATCTGAGCTTGCATTCCATTGGAAGATCCACTTGGTTAATGCTGATCCTGTTTTAATTCATTGGGTAAGAGTGGACCCCTGTTTGGGGTCCATCGGTCTTCTGGTCTTTGTGAGGGGCTGAGGGGAGGATGGATGGGAGTTCTAACTCACCTATCTCAGGTCTGCCTGACTGGTTGTTTGCTTCTGTTTATTACGCCCCATTTCCTATCTGTTCACAATGGCATGGTAGCTTCAAAGGTCCATGGCCATCCGTTGAGTGGTGATCTATAATGGTAAAACTCCCCTTAATTGTTTGACAGGCACTCATAAAGGAGCAAGATTCCCTGCAGATGTGCTCATTTAAATGAAGACTAGCTGTGAGTGTGGGGGGGACTTTATATTTATCTGTTGTGGGGATGTCCTAAAAGTTTTAGTTCATTTGTGAGCTATTAAAGCTTAAAGCTGGCCCGAGACTTTGGAGACATCCTATTTTGGCTGTTCGGAATCCCTGGTGGAGTCCTGTCTCGACGCAGAGTCCACCACTGGGGGTTTGGGATGGGTCTTTGCTTTTAAAACCACGTGACATCTGACATCTGACATTCTGGGAAACACTGAAGGAAGGGCAGGCAGTGGCAGTGCTGAAGTTGACGGCAATCCTCCATTTCACAGAAGAGCTGGGTCCTTTTATGGGGCCACTGGGCTTCCTTACAGTGTTGGGGAAAATCTGCATTGTTTGTTTTCCTACAGAGGGCTGGGTGGCTGGCAGAGAGCCCTTCAAGTGGCTTGGGAGTGAATAGTCCCCAGAAAATCCTTCTCCATGGGACAAAGCGAGAAATGACTTGGGGATTATGGCTGCCATCGGGCACCTTTAAATAATGAGCTGGTGCCACTTGGAAAAGTGGAGTGCTTATTTTTGGAGGTGCTGGGGAATTTTATAACATAAACTGTGAACCCCGAGGACTACCCTAGGAACATGGCTGGGCTTTCTCCCCTTCTGCCTACTGTGGGCTTGCTGTTCAGATCCTGCCTGTGACTGGTACTAACAACCTGGGGTCAAATAAAACTTTCCATTTGGGTGTAAAACTGTACATTTATGTGGGGGCAGAGAGAGAGAGGAGAGAGACAGAGAGGAAGAGAAGGAGGGAAGGAGAGAGACTGAGAGAGGGTCAGTCAGGCAGGCTCTGGTAGGGAAGTAAGCCTTTGGGTTAAAGTTAAATTGGCCTCACGCCAAAGTTTGTTGGATAGCCACCGGTTACAGATTCAGTCTATTTCCCTGATGCAAGGAGGACAGCAGAGTGGTAGATTGTTAGAAAGAAGGCTAGAAGGACCTTACTCTGTGTAACCCCCCTCTTCCCCAAGCAAACCACTGAGCTTCAGGATCTCTTTCTTTTATATAATGGGGAAAAGAATATCCTTCTATTGCCCACCTCACTTGGTTATGAGGAAATGGTGAAATGAAAACTGCCACATGTGTGAATTCCACAAACAGTACTATGTTCAAGGAGTGAAGTTTAGATTATGTTCCTAGAATTTATAGATCTGCAGCTGGCAAGGCAGCTCAGCAGCCCTCTTTGCCGATAAGGACACTGAGACCCAGAGGGGTTGGGCTTATGTAGGAGACACAGATCAATCGGCCAGAGGTGGGATTGGAATCCAGATTGTTTTGCCCCAGAGGCAGCGCTGCTTTTTTTCCCTGTGGAATCTGGCTCCTTTAGGGAGTATAACTAGAATATAAAATATAATAAATAATAAAATATAACTAGAATACAGAAAAGTACAGGAGTGGAAGGGAAGAGGTGGGGGAAATGTTACCTCCCACGTACACCGGGGAGATCTTTGGATGTTATTGTTGTTTGCATGGCTTCTTTCCCCTTAGATTGAGCTCCTTGAAAGGACCATTGATGATTTTTGGCTTTCTTTGGCTTCCCCAGCACTTAGCACAGTGGGTGCAGTGTCAGCCACATAGTGGGTGCTTAATAAACGATGCTTCTTGACTTGGGGATGAGGATGAGGATGGCAGTAGTGGGGTGGCTCTGGGAAGGCTTTTATGAAGTAGGTTGTATTTGAATTGGATTGAGGATGAATTCACCATTGGGGGGAGGAGACTGCAAAGGTAGGAAGTTGGGAAGCACTGGGTGAGCTTGGGTGTTACCTGAGCCTCTAGTTTGCCTTTTGATATAGTGCAATCTTGAAGGCAAGGATGGGCTTTGTACTCATTCATCACAATAGGGCCCCCAGTGATGATATATCGGATTGAGATGATGCACGAAAGGGAGAGATGTGAGAGGATTCTGGCAAGGTAGGATCGTCCAGGTTGGTGATGACCTGAAATGCTGGGCAGACAGCTGTAGTGTGTGAAAGAAGTAAGCTGACCAAATGATGCCGAAGCAAAGGGATTTGGAATTACAGGGTAGAAAGAAGGAAGTTGAAATGATGGCCCCCATTTTGTGTTTTAAAATGCTTTAGAGAAGGCACTCTACAGTGTGAATATTTTAGACATTTTTTGAAACTAACTCTGCATGGTTAAGTATGCGTAATTAGCTTAGGAACGGTTTTTTTTAAATTTTATTCCTTGAGCCTAATGTGAGCACTCTAAATGATCTCTCCCTCTCCTCTCTCCATTCTTCCTCTCACTCCCTCCCTTTCCTTCTCTCTCTTACTATGTTGGTTCCCATTCCTTTGGTGATACTGTTGGGTAAATGATTGATAGAGCTGGTTTTGGCTCACTTCTTAGATACAGGATCCAGGCCCTTCTTGGTGTGTGTGTGTGTAAACAGAAATTTTTATTTAGAACTAAAGCAAATACTTTGCCATCACAAATACATTATTAAACCTCAAGAAATACACCCCTGATTTGGAGGGAGCCTTTATTTGCACAATCACAACAATGGGGACAAATCCAGAAAACATGATAAAAGTCTGAGATTTCCAGAGCAGTTTGTCACAATATTTCATCACAAGCCTAACATTGAATGTGATATAATCAGTATTGATAGAATTTCCACAGACTCCTCTTTACCGACAGCAAGAAAGCTCTTAAAGATGCAAGACACCGAAGTCTCGTCTTCTGAAGGGCCTCTCCCCAGTGTGTAGGCCGTTGAGCTGGTGTCTGGTCCTTCTGGGACCAGAGGAAGCTCTGGTCTCACCATCCCCAAGGCCCAAACCCCATTTAGGTAAATAACAATGAGTAACTTCTCCAGGAGGGGAGGGGCTGGTGTGGGCTTAGTGGACAGTGCCTAGGGGGCTGGAACCTCACCCCAGAGGTTGAACTAGCTGATTATATGCAGATCCCTTAATCTCAGAGCCCCAGTTTCCAATTTGAAGGAATGAGTGACTGAATGAGTTTTGAGGTAGGCACAGGAAACCCAGGAGGAAAAAGTAGTTGTTATGCCTTGGAAGGCTGATCTACCAAAATGATACTGAGGGTTTTCCCTATGGGAAGCACCTTTACCTGGCAGACTGCTGGGAAAGCCATGCCTGGACCCCTCTTCTGCCCTTAGTTTTTAACATACCCTCTGCCTCCATTGTGAAGTCGGCACAGGAAGTCTCCATTGCAGTCTTCCCACCCCCACCCCACTCCACCCCCACCTCATCAGTGAAATGCTAAATCAATCATGCAGACTTGTGGCAGCTTCCGTGCAAATATGAAATGCTTCCTGATTCTATCTGATGGAAATAAATCAGAGGCAGTGGGGTGTGGAGGATCGAGCCCTGGGGGTGGAGTCAGGAGACCTGGGTTGGAATCTCACCCCAGATGCGTAACTAGCTGAGTACTTGAAGCTCCCTAAGCCTCAGTTGCCCCATCTGTAAAATGGGGTTCATACAATAGCACCTTCTCTTGGTGTTTGCAAGACAAATGCTTTGCAAAAGCAAAGAGCGATAGAAATGTGGGGAGGTGGAATTTATGATCATAAGGACTCCGGGTGCTCCATATTCAGACTTGACAAGCCTCCCTCCTGTTTCTCAGAATGCCAATCCCTTGGAGCCACCTGGACCATCCTTGAACCTGCTGTGATGGTCCAGAAGCAGCCGCTGCTGGGCCTCCTTTTAATAATTTATTAATTCTCTTAAAACAAAACCACCACCACCAAGCTTTTAGTGAACAATAAAAGGCTTGCTGCCTTCATTATATTGGAGAAGTCAGTGGGGGGGAGGGGAGGGAGCATGTAATAAACTTAATTTATGTAATAACCATTCCCGTTTTATATAGCACATCCAGGAAAAAAGACAAGCCACAAGAGAAGGTTAATTATTAAGAATGAGGATGGCTGTGGTTTTGTCTTCAGTTTGAGTTTCCTACTCAGCATTTCTTAGTGAATATTTAAGAAACTTCCATAACATTTCCAGATTTGACGGTTTTAATGATTTTTAAAAATTCTCCAATCTGAATTGCATGGGTTAAATGAATTCAGTCCCTGTGAGGGTCTGAAGTACAGCTAGTGGGAGGCTTAGCAATTTTATTAGTTTTGTGCTGTTAAGTGGCAACGGAAAAGTAAGGAAGTGAAAATGTTGGGGACGGTTTGCTTTTAAAACCCACACAGACACACACATACCCCACCTCCAGTGCTCTTTCCAAAGTCTCCTTTTCTGTATTAAAAGCATTCTTTCTGCCTAACTCTGCCCCGATTCTCTTTCTGCTACACTTCAAAGACCCCTCTCTCTTTGTGGCAGCGTTTTTTCTAGCCCCATTTTGCATGGCCCGCTCAGCTTATTCAGGGGAAGGCTGCTGCTGCTGCTGGCTGGCTCCGCTTGGCCCTCAGCTCCCTCGCTCCCTTGCCGGAATTCATTCCTGGAGTGCCTTGTTAAACACCCCTGTGGTCATGAATGAAGCATCTCTCTGGAATGTTTATCTGTTTCTGCTCCGGCCGAGGCGGTGACCTTTAAACCTATTGTAGGCCTGACCCACCGGCCAGGAGGAGCATTGAAATCTCATCTTCCTGTATACTGTAACCGGCCCCTGGCTGTTGTTGGGGGGCTGGGGGGAGGGAGCCTGCCGGCCATGCTTCTCCCCCCCCTCCCGAATTAATAGAAAAGCTTTCAAATGAAGTGGGTAAATCGTATGGTATAGTCGTCGTGTGGACACGGAAAAACCCTTAAAACGCTGGCGAATTTAAAGCATTTAATTTGAAAGGGGGGGCACACAAAAAAATTCAAAATCCCTCTTGTACCGCCTCTCCTCCCAGCGCGCCTTCGTAATTAAAAACACAAGTCAAAATAAATAATAAAAGGCTTTAGCCCACCCCCAGCCCCCCAGCATTTACGGTCAGTTTCTAGAAGCTGCTGGGGAATCCTCGCCGTCTTAATTTCGCCGTGTTAATTTCGCGCTGTTATAAACAGTGTGAATTTCACGGGGGCCGGAAAGGCCCTTTGGAGCCGCGGAAAGCCGGGCTCCAGGCTCCTGCTTTGCTGGCTCTCAGCAGGGCAGCGGACCGGGCCGGGCTGTGGAGAGACCGCGGGCCTCCGAGCTTCTCCAATTTGTGCAGTTATGCACATTCTTCCACAAGTGCCCTCTACATTTGTGGAGATATTTTGCCACATTTTTGTTAGGTTGGAGGTGATTAGAAGTTTGAACTATTTTTTCCCTCATAAAGAGGGCAAATCCTTATTTACAAGGAAATGAAGGATGTAATTCAACACCTGAAGCATGTGACCTTCTCCCCTTCCCCCCCCCCCCCAACAGAAACCAGCACATTTTGATTTGCCCTCCCTCACTGTGAGTGAAATGGGAGGGAAGGGCCGTAGTCACCAAATGCTTTCAAGGACAGTTCAATGTACGGGGTCCAGCTGCTCACAATAGACACAGTTAAATGTCCCAGCCGCCAGCCTTTTCAATGTGGATACCTAATAGGTTCAGATGGAAGAGAAGGGAGGAGGAGAAGGATTATCTTACCAGGCAGGATGGGAGGGCCTATTGGACTCATCTCTGACCAGAAAGGGGGCAAAATCCCTTTCTGATGGACAGTCGCTTCCCCTCCCCCGCCCTTCCCCTCCTTTCAAATACCATGAGGTCTCCAAACTAACCTAGAGAGGCCTTTGTTAGCTTGGGGGGTGGGGGGGAAGCAGCCTTGGTCAGAGCCTAGTGGCCACTGTAATTAACAGGAATCCCTCTCCCTGCCCCAGGAGGGGTGAATTGCTTGGGGCTTGGTGAGTTGGAGGAGAGTGGCCTGGCCCTTCTGTCTTAGATCTAGGCTGGCCAGCAGTGGGGGCTGGGAAATTGCCCCCTGCCTGTAATTTGTTGACTAAAGCACTGCTTCCTGAGGCTTACTGCTGGTCTTGCACTGCCACTGGGAAGAAAATGTCTGTAGGGTCTTCTTTTTAATTTTAAAAGCCCCACAGTGAGCATTCAAATGGGTGGCCGAGCCCCCGCTGGGCGCCGGGCAGATGTCAGGGAATCTCTGGGGATCTAGGTTTTCTTTGCTGCCTCCTGGACCAAAAGGGACCATTGTTGCTCGGGCCTGGGTTTCAGGAGGGATTTTCACTTTACTAATAAAAGCCCCAAAGAAGGAGGAGAAATAAGACTCCTTCCTACTTCTCACACCTCTAATGTTAGTCTCAGACTAGAGATGATTTCTGGTTTACATCGGGTAAAATATTAGAGAGCTCTTGCATCTTGGAGTTTGGAGGGTTGGGCTGTTGGTGTATATTATATAAAACAGGGAAATGAAGGATTGTGAAAATTAGGGAAGCCCAGCAGTCTCCTATCGGCTGAACTCAACTCATCCAGACCCATGAACAAAAACTGGGTGCAAGCATGCAGAAGAATTCCGTAGTTAATTGTTGACTTGGGTGGATTTGGTCCCAGAATCCTTTGTGTGTGTTATTACTTGACTTACTGGGCTAGAGTTCTCCTGTCTTTATATGGGGTTTGCTCCTTCTTGCACCTAACCCCTCTCATGGAAACATCATGAAAATTTAAGAGTGTGAGCAGCAATGAGTTGCAAAAAAAAAAAAAATACAGGTCGAGTCTAAAATGTGCAGGTCCTGGGTTCCTTTTGGGAGCCTGTGTTAGCCCTGCTTGGGGCCCCTGAGAGCCTGGAATTCAGCGGTGTCTACCAGCACATTAAACCATCTCTTGAGATGTGCCCGAGGAAGCGGTTAATCTCCACTTCCTTCCCTCCGGGTTTTTATGGGCATCTGTGAGCCTGTCCTTACCTTAGCCCCTAATGATCATAAATGACCCTCTCAGAGGGCAGGGGCCAGGGCTAGGAAATGCGCTTCACACACCAACACATGCAATTAGGTGCTTAATAAATGCTTTTTGATGATGAGGGAGCCATGGCCCTCTCTGGGGTGGGGGAGGGGGTCGATCTAACTAGAGAATATACAGGAATGGGGGGGGGGGAAATCCTTGGGATTAAGAGTCAGTTGTTTGCAAAGAAGGCAGAGGTAAAGATCCAGCTCTCTGGAAACCCAGACCTCTAGGCAGAGAGAGGATTATTGGTGTATCAGGAAATTGTCCTGTTTGCTGAGGAAAGGAGGCTGTGGGGGGTTTTCTCCTTTTTCTTCATTTTGGTTGATTCTCATACAGTCTTACTGATTTGAAATGAGGTTGATAACTGTCTGGGATAGGGCTCTTGCTGCCTCTGTGGGAGGGAGAAAAAGGAGTGAGCAGGGAAAGGAGTTCGGGTATGGTCTGCCTTTGGGTGTGAGGAGTCTCCCTTGGCATGGTTGATGTGGCCATTGGAACCCCAGAGGGAACGGAGAGACCTGAATCTCTTCTTTCCCAAAGGATCATGGATTTTGAATTGGAGAAAGCATTTAGAGTCAAAGGGTTTGGGTTCAAATCCTGTCTCTAATTCTTTACCTTTGAGACTGTAAGTGAGCCATGGAACCTTTAGGCCTCAGTTTCCTCAGCTGTGAAACGAAAGGGATTGAACCTAGATGGCCATTGAGGGCCCGTCCAGCTCTAGGTGCTGGTGGATTTGTGTTATTTTTCCTGTTAGAGTGTAAGTTCCCGCAGTGAACAGAGCATCACAGAGCACTGGCCCTGGAGTCAGGAGGACCTGAGTTCAAATTTGCTCTCAGATACTTAACACAAAAAAACTGGCCGTGTGACCTTGGGCAAGTCACTTCAACCCCAATTGCCCTCCAAAAAAGAATGTAAGTTGCTGAGGACAAGGGTCATTTCATTTCTGTCTCTTTAGTGTGCCTGGCCCACTTAATACATGGTTGCTTGCTTGCTTGATTCTAAGTGTATGATTTCTGTGATCACTAGACAGGGGGACATAGGTCTGGAACAGTGATTTGCCCAGGGACCGAGAGCTAGTAAGTGTGGTCAGAACTGAGAGCCAGGGACTTTTTGGTGCTTAATAAATGCTTGCTTAGCTTGCAGCTAGGTGGCGCCATAGTGCTTAGATGGAAGCACTTTGGAGTCAGGGAGGACTCCACTCCCCCAGTTCAAATCTCACTTCAGACATTTCCTAGGTGACCCTGGAAAAGTCGGTTCATCCCATTTGCCTCAGTCTCCTGGTTTGTAAAATGAGCTGGAGAAGGAAACAGCAGACCATTGCAATATCTTGCCAAGAAAGCCCCAGATGGCGTCGGTCACCACTGAACCTGACAGAGGCCTGTCCACTTGAATGGGGACGCGTCTCTTTTGATGGAGTTCAGGTTTTCTGCCATATGCCCTGGCCTCCTCTCCGGTGCACGCCAGTGGCCAAGCCCTGCGCAGCTTTTCTTTCCTTGGCCCCCTCCGAGGCAAGACCACTGGAGAAGGAGATCTGAGTCAGGGTTATGTTGGGGGGCTTAGAGAGTTCTGCTTGCACTAGCAGAGAAAGTAATCTGAGGGGCAGTGACTTGTCCCAATTACGGGAGGGTGACTGACTGCGTTGGGCTTCATTTTAAGGGGCACCACTTCTGGGGTGCCTGCCACTTCTCAGATTACTGGTGTTGCTGCCAGTGACCCTGGACAAGGAAGGTGAGCACCATGCACTTTAGGGGGCAGAGGAGCCGGGAGGGAAACCTGGTCTTGCCCCAGCCCAGCCCTCTGGCTGGACCTTCTCCTTTCTCTGGCTTTTCCCCAGTCTCTTTAAACTCATTCCATTCTTCACTTGCTGAAGGGTGAGGCGAGAAGTCTGCTTAGGAAAGGCACTGCTCTCTGGGCCAATTCCAACCCAGCCGAGGACCAGGAACATTCCTGGGGAGGGGTTTTCCCTAAAGGCCCAATGGTAGGGAGGGAGCTCCTCAGACTCCCCTCCCTTCAGGCCTTATCATAATGGCTGGTGGATTCTGGGTCTGGGAAGGAGCCCCTTAGAAAGACCTTTTGCCCTCAGTGTGATAAAGAGCTAACACTTATCCACCCTTATAGAGGAAGTCTTATTTGATCCTTACTCTGCCTCCATGAGGCCTGTGCTGTGTATATCCCCATTTTACAGATGAGAAGACTGAGGCTCAGAGATGATTGCCTTGCCTAGGGTCACACAGTGTCAGAAATTCCAGGTCTCCCTGATGCCAAGACCAGCTCCATCCATTATAGAACACTGCCTCTCTAGTTAGACTTTGGGGCCCAGTGGCCACAGTGAGTGGAGAGTGCTGGGGCTAGAATCCAGACCTGAGTTCAAATCCAGCCTGCAACTGTTGCTGTATGACCCTGGGCAAGTCACTTAATCTCTGCCTGTTTTAGTTTCCGAGCTAATAGGAGCACCCACCTCTTAGGGTTGTTTAGAGGATGAAAATGAGCTAAGTGCTCAGGATAGTCCCTAGCACATAGTAGGGACTAAAAATGTTTGTTTATTCTTCTCCTTTTTTCTCTCTCCTCCCTCCCTTCTTTGTAAGCAACTGACTCTTTAAACCCAGGGGACCTCCCCCACCCCCAGAGAGGGCTTTGGCTCCCTTGGCATCAAAAAGCATTTATTAAGCACCTAATTGCATGTGTTAGTGTGTGAAGCATATTTCCTAGCCCTGGCCCCTGCCCTCTGAGAGGGTCATTTATGATCATTAGGGGCTAAGGTAAGGACAGGCTCACAGATGCTCATAAAACCTGGAGGGAAAGAAGGGGAGATTAACCCACTTCCTCTGGCACATCTCAAGAGATGGTTTAGTGTTCTGGCAAAACATTAAGCCTTCCCTCCTTCTTCCTTTCCCTTCTCTCTCCCCTTGCCCCTCCCCTCCTGCTCCCCTCCCCCTTTTCTCCCCCCCCCCTCTCCCCCTCCCCCTCCCCCCCATCCCCCCCCCCCCACACGATGAAATGGGACTTGTCCACCCCCCCCCAACTCAGCTAGAATTTCCATTAAAATCCCAGACATACCAGGTTTTGTAGCAGAGAACTGCAGAAGACTTTCTTTACTCCATGCTAGTTGTGTGACCTTGGACAAGTCCCTTAAACCTTTTTCTACAGTGAGGGGGTGGGCTGGGCAACTCCATTTCATCTTGTGACTGCTGTGCCTTTTAGGGTTTACAGAGCATTTTATCTAACTACATTCTCATTTGAGCTTTACCATAACTATGAGGTAGGGGGTCATATTATCCCCATTTTACAGCAGAGTAAATTAAGGCTTAGGAGGTTAGATGTTCAGAATCACCCTCGTCCAACTCCTGCTTTATTGGTCAGACAGAGGGGCAAAGATTGCCCTCAGCCCCAGGCACTAAATGGGGGGGTAAGAGGTGGTGTCTGGATTCTCAGCTGCATAGCATTTCAGATGAATCTGTATCCATCAGGAAGTTTCCCCTCTGATTTCCCCCTCATGCCCCTCTCCTCAAACTTGGAGTCACAGATAGAAGGTGGAGTGAGAGGGACTGCAGGGAGGTATTGACAGGTTTTTGTTGTTCAGTCGTTTTCAGTCATGTCTTGACTGACCCCATTTGGGGTTTTCTTGGCAGAAATACTGGCCTGATTTTCCATTTCCTTCTCTAGCTCATTCTCCAGATGAGGAAACTGAGGCTAACAGGGTTAGTGAAGTGACTTGCCCAGGATCACACAGGGTCGTCTGATTCCACACCCGGTGCTCTGTCCACTGCACCCCCTGGCTGCCTTGTATCTATTCTCCTCCTTTCATTTTACAGATGAGAAGACCCAGGTGTGCCCTCTGTCAGGCCAGTAGTCACTGAGGCGGAATTTGGACCCCTGTTCTCTGACTCTTTGACGGGTGCTCTTTTAACGGAATCTCCCATTGCCTGTCTCGAGTTCTAGCCCCAAGTTGATCTTAGTATCTCTTGTTACTGAACTTAAGGTCTATAGGAGTTTTTTGGAGGGGGGAAGGCAGGGCAATTGGGGTTAAGTGACTTGTCCAAGGTCACATGGCTGGTAAGTGTTATGTGTCTGAGTCTGGATTTGAACTCAGGTCCTCCTGACTCCAGGGCCGGTGCTCTGTTCACTGCACCACCTAGCCACCCCAAGGTCTATAGGATGGAGGTGGGGAGGTAACCTTCCATTTATTCATGTTGATTCCCCACCTCAGAAATTTCCTAACTAAGTTTAACTCCTATGTCTCTAAGCTTGTGTCAGCCAGGAAAGTGCTCAGAAGTAGGTGGCAGACGTGGGCCTCCAAAGGAGGCAGCTTGTCCTCCCATGCCCTACTTTCAGAGGCATGCCAGGGGTTGGTGGTACCAGACTGGAAAATCTCCACGAACATCTGATTTGGATGAAGCAATAGCAGTTTACATAAGGATGGTTCTGTTGGTTGTTAGGAGACTGGGTGACCCACCAAAGCATGTAAAAACAAGTGTGTGTTCAGATTGGGTTGCTTTTTTTTGTCACCACCTTAGACAAAGGAGGTTGGAACTAGGTTAGCTGCCCTGGGATTGAGGCGCGTTGCCTTTGCCTACACAGCTGTGTGGGTGAGGTCGCATTCCTTGCCAGGCCTTCAGATTCTGTCTTTGTGCCAGTTGGCATCCCATCTATCCAAATGGAGTTGAACTGGAGCCATCTGGCCCCTTTCCAGGTACCTGTCTCTCTTGGGCAATGAGCCTTTAGGCCTGGCTGCCTGGCTGCCTGGCTGGCTGCTGGGGCCTGGGGCCCGGGATCCTCAGGCTGGGTCTGTACCACTCCCTCTGGACTCGGTGTGTGCAGAAGGGGAAACCTGCATGTTTCTCAGGCCTCCGTCTGCTGAGTCAGTGCAAATGATGATGGAAATCCAGCTTCAAGCACCTACCCAGACTGTGGCTGGGACAAGCTACTACAGTCTGGAAATGGTCTACACCCCACTTAGAGGAAACCAGTTTTTATATCAACTTAAAAGAAAACCAGTTTTACCTTGGTTTTTAAATTCACTTGTGGTTTGTTGCGTTGCTGACAGAGAGAGAGAGAGGGAGAGAGAGTGAGTGTATGTGTGTGTGTGTGTGTGTGTGTGTGTGTGTGTGTGTGTGTGTGTGTGTGTGAAATGTCCCCCTTTTTAGATCTTCACTGTTGGTCAATGAAGGCAGAGTTGTGGGGAGATAGGTTGGGGGAGGGCGGTATACCTGGAGTTTACAAGGCCTGATGTGATGGCTGGTGATTGGAGACCATCATTGGTCTCCTTCATGTAGGGGAAGGATTCAGCCAGCCCATTGCTTCATTGTGTTTCTCCCTGTCTTTTTTCCTGCTTGTTCTTAGCCTGGCCTGATCTGCTTGCAGTGGGGGCTTGTCTTGCACATGATTTCAGTGATTGGTGTCTGCCCCCAGGCCACAGGAGTGTTTGGGGCTGGGCCCAGAGCTGTGGTGTTTGGGTTGGGCTGACCTTCTCTGCCTTTCTAGTCCTAGTCCAAATGGACCGATTATCCCCTTTATATACCCCAGTTTGTATGTTCCCACCAGACTGGCTGGCCTACTGTTCCTTGGCTAGCATTCTTTCTTCTGCTTCTTTAGAATGTTTTCCTCATCCTTTTCTCCCACCTCCCAGAAGCCCTGGCTTCCTTCTGAACACCAGCTGAGAGGTACATATGCTTACTCTCTCCTGAGGGCAGTTGGGGTCTTTTTGGTCTTTGAATGGCTACCATAGTAAGGGCTTAGTAAATACTTGTTGGTTGGGGTCATAATAGCACAGATTTGGAAACCTTGGACATCCTCATTGGAGTTCTCATTTTGCAGATGGGAAAACTGAGGCTTATCGACAAATTTGGCTTGTGTAGGAATTCATCTTCTGGTTGCCAAGTCTGGCTCAATGCCACGTTACCAGCTTGTGCTCCTTGGGCACCCCTGGCCCCTTATTGTCATGACCAGAACCTGTGATTTTGCAGCTCTCTGTAGGGACTGCCCTTTGCCCCTGCAGATAAGTACTAGAGACACCCCCCCCCCCCCAATCATTTTATAGATAAGTTAACTAATCTATCCAGGGTCACACAACTAGTAACTGTAGCTGGCACCACCTGAACTCATCTTCTCACCTCTCCCTCCTGTGCCATTCCTGGGCTCCCCAAACTTGCCAGGTTTCACATGGCCGGGAGGTATCACAAACAGAACTTGAATTCCCGTCTTCCAGCTTGGTATTCACTCTTCCTGCCTGCCTCAGTCTTTGCTGTGCTTTGGATCCATTTTCCATATTTCCTGGGATGCATATTGTTACTTCCCCCTCCCACCGGTTAAAGGCCAGCTTCTTAAGGGAAGAGGGTTTTTTTTATATCTTCAGTGTCTAGGACAGGTTGGTTCCTCGCATGTGTTTGTGGAATTGAATCCTGGTATATGCTGGAGCGCAGAACTGTGTGTCAGGTGTGGGATCGTTCCTGTTGCCTCAAATAACCTGCTTTAATAAATAACCTGGATAATCTGGAGTACCAGGAGGGTGGTGGTCTTGGCGGAAACCCAAGGCTGATACTCCCCTCGCCCCACTATCCGGGCATCCCTGGAGCAGTCCCTTCAACCCCCCTGAGCCCTCAGTTTCCAACATGTGGGCGTTGGCCTAGTCTGCTCACCATGAAGGGCCCAGCGGGGCCTGGAGCCTCCTCTCATTCCTAGGACCTGATGGCTGAGAAGGTGAGTGGGTGGAGGGTGGATTCTGTTGGCTGGTTTCCATCTTGATTTGGATTTCGGGTTTGAGGGCCGTGGGAAGAGGAGTGTAGCAGCGACTGGCCATTATCTGCCTGTCTGGGACCTAGTGACTCAAGTCCAGATTTTCAGCACAAAGAAATACCAAGGCCTGTCATGAAAGTCATTGAGGGTTAGCGTCCCTGGGATGGTCACTTTGTATGCACAGTGGGCCTTGGCTTATTTACTTGGCTGTTTTCTGCAGCCGGTCAGGGTCGGTCTGCCACCCCTTATCTCCCTATCTTACCTGCCTAGCTATCAGTCATCTGTCCAGCTAGCCTTTTATTTGTTACTGCCGCATTTGTCTCTTTATCTGTTCTTCTATTTATCCTTCTGAGAGGGGCAAGGTTTGGAAGAAATTCCTCTCTCCATAGCCAGAGGAAAGACACCCATTTGGCGTTTCTCAAGCCTAACTGGGTAGTAGGTTTGGCCCAAGGCCCTGTGTTTTAGCACAATGCTTCCAGTTTAGCGGTGGTAGGCTCTAAATTACCTTCACAATTTCATTTCTCTCTCTATAGGGGTATACTCCTGAGTTGGAAGCATAAGTGCTCTAGAGAGATGGGCCGAAATCATCAAAATTGGCAGATAATTCCTTAAGTTAGTTTGCTGGTCTAGATTCTCTTCAGAGTGGGGAAGGGGCCTTCAGGGAGAACGATGGCCCCCATAGATTTTGAGCTGGTAGGGTCATTGGAAGAGGAGAGAGATCCTGTCTATGAAAGAAGTGAGGCAGGAGGAAGTGAGGGTCCAGAGGGGCTTGGTGCCCCCTTCTTGGTAGAGGCCTGTTTGCTGCCTCCCTTAATAAACCTTCTCTGCTTCAGGGAGGGCAGGGAAAGGCTCCTGGACTTCAGCTTTTGTGGGTGAGAGATGTCACAAGCCTTGGCCTCCAGTGCCTGCATTTTGAGACTTGAATCTCACTAAGACCCGACTCAAAATCTCCAGGAAGATTCTCGTGATTTGCTGAACCCTCTGTCTGTCCCTCTTTCAAGGACTTCCTTTCTCCTGACTCCCAGATACAGCATCGTACTGAGCTGAAGGGAAGAGGTGAAGGTGAGAGGGGCTGCTTGTCCTGGGCCACATGGGCTGGCCCCCAGGACACCCCCATGTTATCTTGTTGGCCCCATTATTAACCCCCCCCCCCAGTTTCACTTTCACCATCCCTAGGTCATCCTTCTCAGGCTCTGTAACCTGGGGCAAGGGGCCAGGGGCCGTGTCCTTTGGAGAGCTGGGGCCACCTGTCCTGGACTCTGGAGAATAAGGACAGAGATTAGAACTGCCCCTGGACCTTCCCTTTCCTCCATGTCAGGGGGTCTTCTACACTTTTCTTCTATTTCTTTTCAAATTTCCCTGCTTCTTGTTACCTTTTCTTGCTGGGAAGTGAAGAATAAGCAACTTTAAAAATAATGCTGTTTTTTGCATTTTAAAACAGTGAAACTATTTTTATGTCCCCTTCATGACTAAATACATGCATCCCACAAGCCACCCCTCCCCATCCAGTCATCCCTTTGAACAAAGAAGAAGGAAGGAGAAAAAGGCAATTGAACAGAAATAAGTCTTCTGACAGGGTATATGCAATAATTCTACACTCATAGCCCCTCAACCCTACAAAGAAAGGAGGAGGAGATGATGTCAGAATGACATCATTTATTGGAATGTGTATTCTCCCATACTTAGGAAAAATGTTGCCCGCCCAAGGTGCCTTTGCATTAGTTAGTCCAAGAATAGCATGGTGAGGTCAGGGTTGTTGGATTGTATTTTAAAATTTCTCATACAGTCATTTTTGAAATGGGATTTCCCAAAACATTGCATTTCAAGTTCCTCGTTAGAATTCCCCAGACAACGACACTCAAAGAGAATGGGGCAGTTAGGGCCGGCTTCCCCTCCAGCCATCGTGGGGCTGGGGTCCCCTTGGTCAGAGCAGGACAGAGACTGGATTGAGGTGGCATATCCCTGGGAGTTGTTATGGGTCCACCCGAAGTGACCATAGTGATGATAGTCCCATCTTTCCCTGTGTGATTGCCCTGGTTTGAATGCTGGATGGGGAAGGAAACCGTTCCCATTCATTGGTTTACCTCTGAAGTTTGCTAAAGACCTTGAAGCTGTGGGTGGGCTTCCTTGTTCTCATCTGAAACCTCCTTCCTTTGCTTTCTGTAGTTACAAGAAGGTTCTTTTGGGGGATTCCTTGAGGGCGAGACCAGAGAGATAAAGGTTCCTCTCAGTTTCACAAGCTGGACTGGAGAATTCTGGGATCTAGTTACCTAAAGGCCTCTTTATCAGGCTGAGGCAGGTGGGGAGGGCGGAAAGGAGAGAGGAAAAGAGGGAGGGCTGGGTTGACTGCAGGTAAGAGGCACATTAGAAGGGCTCAGGGCCTCTGTCCTTTTGGAAAACAGGATACGCTTTGAAATCACATTATGTAGTAGTCTGAGGGGTCGGTGATGTGGGTTGGCATGAGCAGAGAGCAGTGTGCTGGGGGGTGAGGCAGTGAAGGCCAGGAGAGATGAAGATGGCAGGATGGATGGGCAGCCTGAGGGAGGAAAGAACTGGAAAGGGGCCAGTGAAGGGAAGGGCCCAGGAAGGAGGGACAGGACATGGTGGGGCAGGCCACTGGCTTGATTTTAAACAAGGCTAATGGAAAGTGCGGAGTAAAGAAAACTTATTAGGAGGCTCCATTTCAGGAATGAGGGCTTGGTCATTGGCCTTTTTCCCCCCTTTAGATGAAAGTTTAGTTTTTAAAAGGAGTATTGCTGCTGACAGCCTCAAAGAGGAAAGCTCTTGGCTTACATCACTGTATGTAAGTGTGAAGTAAGTATGAACAGTGACAGACCCTCCAAGAAAGGGAAGACTTTGAACACCAGAGTCCGGGGGAGACTGCCCCAGAGTGAGGGCAGAGGGGAGGGCGCCCCAGAGTAGAGGGCAGCGGGGAGGGCCACCCCAGAGTAGAGGGCAGGAAGCTCCTCTGCCATTTTCTTTTAGGGGGGGGGGTAGCAAGTAAGTGAGGCAATGAGGTTGGATGGGGCTTCTTTTTCTTGGACAGATGTACTCAAGTTGCTCTGCTCTTAAGACTGGAAGAGAGAGAGAGAGAGAGCCTGCATTAGAAAACTTGGGAGAAAAAGGAAGCAAAAAGAATTGAACAGAGTCCATAGGACCTGGTGAACTTAGTCTTCTTCCTAAACATCTTCACTGTTCTTTTTCCTTGTCACTAGTGTCTGGCCTCTTGATATAATTTCATCTTAAAGGTGCCCACTTGCTCCTTTGCTTGCTCTCCCCCCTCATCTTTCTTTCTCTCTCCCTTCCTCTCCTGGTCTCCCTTTCCTCTGTTTCTCTCTCCTCCTCTCTGTCTCTCTCTGTCTCTCCTCTTTTGTCTCTCTGTCTCTCTTTCCCCCCTCCCTCCCTCTTCTCTCTCCTTCTCTCCCTTCCTCCCCCTCTCTTTGTCTCTCTCTGTCTCTCCTTTATGTCTCTCTGTCTCTCTTTTCCCCCTCCCTCCCTCTTCTCTCTCCTTCTCTCTCCTCTCCCTTCCTCGCCCTCTCTCTCTGTCTCACTCTCCTCTGTCTTTCTCTTTCCCCTCATCTTTCATCTCTCATTTTTGATTTTGATATTTTTTAAAAGCCTCCTCATGTCTCCCTTTCCAGTGAGAGTCCAGAATGTTGAGGCCAGAATGGGGCAGTTTTCATAGAAGAGTTAACCAGACCACAGCTGGCATTTTGGGCAGTTGGCATTCAGATACTGGAAGGGGAGGTGTGTGCTCACGAATGTCCTAAGATTGCTTTGCTACCTTTCGTCTTTTATTGATCACCATCATTTTCCTCTCCCACCTCTCCTCCAGATTGACCCCTCCCCCCTTGCTGTTTCATTATCTCTTCTTCAGGACCTTTATCCCAACCTTCTCATTTTATATATGAGAAAAGGGAGGCCTAGAGATGGGGAAAAGGTTTGCTTTCCTAGCAGGCCATTCAGTCTAATTCAATTGAAGCTGCTTGAGGGCAGAGACCATTTTGTACAGTGTGCATTAACAAATGTTTCTCAAAATGTATTTAGTACTTGCTTTGTACGGGCTCTAAAGGAGAACCGTCTCCTGCCCTCAGCAAGCTTACATTCATTCTACTGTTGTTTCAGGGGATGGGGGGGGGGGGCTCCTGGCCGACCTCCTGCCTTCCCATTGTAGGATAGGACCTTCTCTGTGACAGCCTCATCTCCTGGTGTGGCAAAAGCTGCACCTGGAAGTGATCAGAGAGCAGTTCTCAATTAAAAAAGGCTTAAAAAGGAAGAAAAGCAGGAAGGCTTGTGGAAGACGGAGTTTTGTGTTTAGTGTTGGCTCTGTTTAAAAGCAAATTGAACCCCCAGTGGGAAAAGATGGCGCAGCAGCCCTCCCGTTGGGTGCACCGGGCTCTCCCAGGAGGGTCTTCTAGCCTGCTTCCTAGAGAGGGCCTTGTTGGGCAGAGCCGGGGCCCATCCTGCCATTTGCCGTGTGGGATTAATCATTTCCTTTTGACCTTCTGCTACTCTACTCACATGTTGCATTGATCAGGATGCCCCACCCCCTCCTGGAGGAGCATTCTGGGAGATTTTTTATTAATCAGAGGTTGCAGCTTGCCTGGTTTGGGGCTTGTTTTTATTTTTTAAAGTTACTCCTTAAAAAACAAAATAAACAAAATCTTGCCCTTTGCTTCCTGTTTTTAGGACTGTGGGAACAGATAATGGCCTGTCCCCTGCCCCAAGTATTCCTGGGGGAAATGTTGCCAGGAATTTGTATTTGCTGGTTCACATCCCCTTGTGTGTGTGTGTGGGGGTGTTCAAGGAGAGAGGGAAGTGAATGGAGATGGGGGAATTTTCTTACTGGGTTTAGTTATTGTGAAAACAGTGACATTTTAAAGTCAGAAAACCTGAGTTCAAATGATGGCACTGATGCTCACAATTTGTGTAGCCAGATGGATGGTGTTGGACTGGGTGGCCCCCACTGTTCCTGCTGTTTTTACCTTGTGGTCCTTGAATGGAGCCTACATGGCCCATCCAGCCAGTGGAGAGCTGAGTTACTGGGAGAAGGCTGACCTGGCCACAGGCTAGAACAGGGTCTTCACTCTCTGAAATGGCCCCAGCCAAGCCAAATGCGGAGCTGGCAGAATGGTCCGCGCTGTCTTATTTGGGCCTCTCCTTCTTGCCTTAGCAAAGAGAATTGCAGAGATGGCAGGAAAGAGAAAAAGAAAACCAGAGGATGGTGCCTGTAGGCCAGTGCAGAAAGCTGGGACTTGCTCATTCTTTCCTCATCTGTCTTAGGAAGTAACAGTTACAGAGACAAGTAAAGAGTGGGAAATTATAAAAAAAAAAAAAAAAGAGGGAGGGGGAGAAAACCTGGAACTCAAGGGATTGTGGAACTGAATATTAAGCTAAAAGTAAATAAATAAGTTTAAGAATTAAAAAAAAAACAGAGAAATTGATTGGACCATCCAGTAGAGTGAGATACTGTATTTAGTGTGTATGTCATTCCCTCCCTAAGCCAAATTCAATGAGAGTAAGGTTGACTCATTCCCTTTTGCCTTCCTGTTCTTGCTGTCCATTGTAACAGTTTTCCCTTGCCTATTCTATATGAGATAATTTGCCCCATTCTGTCTCTCTCCATCTCCTCTCATTATATTCCTCTCTCACCTCTTAATTTCACCTTTTAAGTATCATCCCTTCCTATCATCAATTGGTCTTGTGCCCTCTGTGTATACCTGTACACATGTACATACATTCACATATGTATTCATATGCCCATATGTCCTTATATATAGACATATATATGTATACATATATATATTTCTATTCCCTTCAATTATGCTCATACTGAGAAAAGTTTCATAAGTTACAATTATCGTTTTTCCATGTAGGAATGTAAATAGTTTAACTTTGCTAAGTTCCTTATGATTTCTTTTCCCTGTTTACCTTCTCATGCTTCCCTTGCTTCTTGTATCTGAATGTCAGATTTTCTATTGAACTCGTTTTTTTTCATCAAAAAGGCTTGAAAGTCCTCTATTCCACTGAATGACCATATTTTCCCCTGAAACATGATACTTGGTTTTGCTGGGTAGGTGATTCTTGGTTTTAGTCCCAGCTCCTTTGACCTCCGGAATATCATATTCTAAGCCCTTCGATCCCTGAATGTAGAAGCTGCCAGATCCTGTGTTATCCTGATTGTGTTTTCACAATATTCAAATTGTTTCTTCTTGGCTGCTTGTAATATTTTCTCCTTGATCTGGTAATTCTGGAACCTGGCTATAATATTCCTAGGAGTTTTCTTTTTGGGATCTTTTCAGGAGGGTGATGGGTGGATTCTTTCAACCTCTATTTTGCCCTCTGGTCCTAAACCATCAGGACAGTTTTCCTTGAGAATTTCTTGGAGGATGATTTCTAGGTTCTTTTTTTGATCATGGCTTTCAGGTAGTCCAGTAATTTTTAAATTATCTCTCCTGGATCTATTTTCTAGGTCAGTGGTTTTCCCAATGAGATATTTTACATTGCCTTCTGTTTTTTTCATTTGTTTGGATCTGTTTAATAGTATCTTGATTTCTCATAAAGTCACTAGCTTCCATTTGCTCCAGTCTAATTCTGAAGGAATGTTTCTCTTCAGTGAACTTTTGAGATTCTTTTTCCATCTGGCAAATTCGGGTTTTTAAGGCATTCTTGTCCTCATTGGCTTTTTGAGCCTCTTTTGCCATTTGAGTTAGTCTATTTTTTAAGGTGTTATTTTCTTCAGTCAGGTTGTTGACTCTCATTTCATAATTTTCTTGCATCATTCTCATTTCTCTTCCCAATTTTTCCTCTACTTCTCTTATTTGGTTTTCAGAATCCTTTTTAAGCTCCTCTATGGCCTGTAATCAGCTCATATTTTTCTTGGAAGCTTTTGGTGCAGGAGTTCTGACTTTGCTGTCTTCTTCCTGTTCCATGCTTTAATCCTTTTTTCCCCAGAATAGGAGTCTAATGTTGAATTGCTCTGTTTGCTTTGCTTCCTGTTGCCACTCAATTACTTGACTTTTGAGCTTTTTGACAGAGCAGCAATCTGCTACCAGAAAGGGGAGCTTTATCCCAATCACTGGGGTTTTTGCAGCTGCTGGAGCTATTAGTTGGGTGCCCTCTCTGAAGCCTCAACATGCTCTGGCAAACTGGTCATGCACCCCAGGACCTCCACCCTAGACAAAGATCCAGATCCAGCAGGTTAGAGCAGGAGAGATTACCCCTCAGACTGGTTGCTTGGTCCACCTACAATCTGCAGGCCAGGAGCTCTGAAGCAGCAGGTCTGCAGAGTCTCAGCTGCTTCTTGCCTGGGGGGCAAAGGCTGGATCACACTCTGGAACTCTGTTCTGGCAAAGTCTGCACTGACCCCTCACTTTGTCTTTGGCATCTGTGGATTGATAATTCTGGTATCTGCCACAGCTGCTGGTGATCTGAAGTCCCTCTAGCTGGTGGCTGGTCAGACCCGTTCTGGGGCTAAAACCTCAGGCTCCCAGGGGGCTGGGCCTGGCTCCCAAAATGCTGCCCTGGCCCCTTCCTGCCGGCCTGCTGGGCTGTCCTCAGTGGGAGGTTAGCTTCTTTGTGTCTTTTTGTGGGTTCTGTAGCTCCAGAGTTTGTCTAGAGTCATTTTTACATGAATTGGAGGAGGTGAAAGTGGGAGCCCTGCAAAAGTCCTGTTTCTACTATGCTAACTTGACTCTGCCCCCCTAAGTGAATTTCTTAAAATATTGCTGGTTGTAAGTGATTGGAGATTCAGGTCCCCCCTTGAGTGTGCAGTTCATTAGTGTCTTTGCCCCTCTGTCTCTTCCTAAAATAGGCTTAAAAATATGTGTCCCTGTCTTCTGCCACATGTGAATGTGGTATGTCATCGAGGCCTGGTGGGTGGTGGACTTGGTGTCCAGGAGACAGACTCGGAATCAAATCCTGCCTTCCTTGTTCCTTAATTCTGTGACCCCTGGCAAGTCGCTTAAATCCTCAGTTTCCACATCTGTAAAGTAGGGATGTGCAGTTTTAGTTGTCTTTTTCTCTGTGACCCCACTTGGGGTTTTCTTGGCAGAGGTACTGGAGGGGTTTGCCATTTCCTTCTCCAGCTCATTTTACAGATGAGGAAACAGAGGCAGACAGGGTGAAGTGACCGACCTAGGGTCACACAGCTAGTACATTTCTGAGGCTAAATTGGAACTCAAGTCCTCCTGACTCCAGGGCACTCTATTCACTGTCACCTGACTGCTCCAGATATGGATGATTATACCTTTAATACTGCCTTGGACACAGGGTAGTGATGAGGCCCAAATGAAATCTGTTGAACACTTGAAAACTCTAGGGCACTGTAGATTTCCAGCAATGATTATGAACATGTGTTTCACTCTGAAAGCCCTCCCTAGGGTGGCATGCTTCCTTATTTATTCTTCTGGAGGGGTAGGGAGAGTGGTTCCCCCTCCTCAGTGTTGGCTGACACCTTCTCTGTACCTCAGCCTCATAGAGGAGAGCCCAGAGGACTTCATTGGCTTATCAGGAATTGACAGAGGCAAGATGGGAACAGGACTTTCAGGTTCAAAAGCCAGCACTAGATGGCTTAATAATGAACATATTAGTCATTATTGTGAGTAATATCCAGGATGTCCTATATTCCCCCCTCCCCCTCCCTTGCAGCATCAGGGTAGAATTCACTTTAGGATCTAGGACTGGGATCTCCAAGGACATCTAGAATAATCCTGCCCCTTATCTTCAGATGAGGAAACTGAGGCTGAGTCAACCCTGGAAGTAGTTAGTAGAGCTAGGATTCAAACCTGGTCTCTTCTGACTATAACTTGGGCCTTCTTAGCTCTGTACCACATTCTCTCTTGCTGTAGGTGCTTTGTAGAGGACGTGATGCAAATCATCCCCATTGTCATCCTTAGAGCTCTTAGTCCCTTCCTCCCTCCTCTTCCTTCCTTTTTATTTCTACATATTCATTTCCCAAAATGTCCCTCTCTCCTTGCCTTCCCAGAGAATCTACTTTTAGAACAAAGAATTTAAAAAGGGGGGGGGGATGGGGGAAGAAAGGTAGTGTTAGCAAATCTCAACCACTTATCTACCAACAGTTTGTGCAGTGTTCCATTCCTGTAGTTCCCCACCTCTGCAAAGAAGAGAGGCAGGTTCATTCACCCAGTTTTCTTCAGAGGCAAGATTGATCAATGAATTAAAGAGGGTTTTTGGTTTTGTTTCCATTCTGTTAACTTTTTGTAGTCTTTGTAAGTAATGGTTTCCTGATTCCGTTTGCTTCACTTTGCATCAGTTCATATAACTTCCCATGCTTCTCTGTATTCATAGTGTTCCTCATTTCTTGTAGTTTACTCCCATTCCATTTACGTGCAACACTTGGTTTAGCCATTTCCCAAACGATTGGTTGGATCTGCTTTGTTTCAAGTATTTTGTCGGCACAAAAAGTGCTTCTGTAAACATTTTGGCATACATTGAGCCTTTCTTCTTGTTAATGATCCTCCTTGGTTTGTGCCTGGAAGGGAGAATGGAGTCAGAGGAGATGGATGTTTCAGTTGCCTTTTTTTAAAAGCATGTTTTCTAGATTGGTTGGACCAATGTGCAGCTCCGCGCTGCCTGTCTCACTATAATCCCTCCAGCGCTGACTGCCCTGCCTTTATCATTGTTGCCAGTTTGCTAGCTATGAAGACCTCAAAGTTGTTTTGATTTTTTTTTGAGGGCGGGTGTTAAGGATTGGAGCAGTTTCATGTGGTGAATAGTTTGTACTCTTTTTGAGAACTGTTGGCTCATATCTTTTACCAGTTTTCACTAGTGCTCATTGGGGATTTGGCCGAGTCATTTGGTCTGCTAAATAAGGCGACTGCATTAGGTGAACTTCAGGTTCCTTTCTAGCCTGTCTCAGTAGAGGAACAAGACACTCAAAAGAGTTCCAAATGATGATGGCGGTTAGCATTCGCATAGTTTATCTGTAGTACACAGATAGATCATAGCACGTATACACGCATGCACTTATATTCTATTGCATATGGTAAGATTTACAAAGGACTTTACATACATTTTCATGTGGTCAGCAACCATAAGAGGCTGGCACTATTGTTATCCCCATTTTATGGGCAGCAGAACTGAGGCAGAGAAGTTCACACAGCTAGTGTCAGAGGTGGCATTTGAAACCAGATCTCTTGTGTCCAAGCCCTGTATTCTGTTTCTACTTTGGGCAGGCAATCTCTGGGTCACGCAGGTGGTGTCTGAGGCTAGATTTGAACTCACATCCTCCTGACCCCAGAGCCGGTGTTCTGTATTTCTACTTTTAAAAGCCACCAGAAATCCAGACTTGAAAGTCATCTTATCCTTGTCAGTAAAGGAGAGAGGTGTTCATACAATCATTATTAAATAAATTAACTCTTGACTTATCTTTTAAGAGACATTCATGCCTCCAGTCTCAGAACACTTCAACATACTGTTTCATGTTGTGATTTTCCTTTAGAGAAGGACGTGGTGTGTCCTTTTGGAACGCTGAGGGGCCTCTGTTTTTTGGGAGAGAATAGAGTGAAAGGAGCTGATTTTTGCCTTGAATCACCAAGCGCAGGACCCATCAGAGGAGCCATGTTTCAGATTTGGGACCAGTTCCAGTTGGTTGGTTGTTTGAGGGGTGAGAGAGGTGCATTGTGGGGTGTGTTCGTGTGTGGGGGGCGGGGGAGGGAGAGGATGGGGAAATGGGGGTGTAATGGGGAGAGCAGGGCAGAACGAGAGGCCTGCCGTCCTCTTTTGGCACCAGCATTCCAGAGATCTCTTTAAACCCACTTCCTACAACTCATTTCCTGCAGAGCTTTGGGACTCCCCCGATGGGCGTCTGTTTCTCTGATACTGCCTGGGTTATGAGGATGGTATAGGATCACATATGTGAAGCTGGAGGGGGCATCGAAGGTCATTTTGTCCTACTCTTGGGGGTTGGGTTTTTTTTTTTTGGTAAAAAAAAACAAAAACAAACCTAAAAACCCCAGGTCAGTTGATATTGTATTGTTTTTACATGATAGTAATTTCTGAATATAGCCTGTTCCTCCCCCCCCCCCCCTTACCAAATGAGACTTTTCTTATAACAAAGCAAACAAGTTAATGAGAACTGGGATTGTATGTGGCATTTAGTGTGCCAGGGAGGATGAGTCCTCAAGTAAAAGAAGAGCAAACAAGGCTGACTTCCCAGCGTCATTCACCTGGTGTTCAAACCCAGGGTCTCTCTCCACAGAGTCAGCATCTGTCACGCCATCTCTCTGTCCCACATGGTAGTTGGGTTTTGTTGGTGCTGGAGGGGCAGAGGCTCTGGACTCCAGTCGGGGAATTCTAGTTCACTGTGTTATTCAGTTTTCCTTGGGGATCTGGGGCATCACTCCCCTGACTCCAAGCAAGGGAGGGATGGGTGAGGTATATCCTCTGTGTAGTGGGAACCTCAACCAGTACCCTTCTCCAGGTTCATTTGCCTTTTTCATTGTCCATTCTGAATGTAAGGAATTGATTGAGCGGAGACTGTAGCTAGGCTAGAACGCCACCCCATTCTTCTCTCAGTATGATTTAAACCATTGATCCCAGTTGTTTCTGTACAACGTACTTGTTCCAGAAAGCTCCTCGAACCCACCTTCCTTGTGGGGGTGGGGGTGTTTTTCATCATTGAGCAGCAAGGTTGCCAAACAGGATCAAGGAATCAGCAGGGAGGTCAGCCCCTGATGGCTCCTGGGGACGGGCCTGAATGATGCCTTAAGAAGTCCATTCACCAGGCCAGTCTGCAAGGCCTCTTCAGAAAGGCCTGGATGGGCTGAGCTGCTGAGGCCCACTCGGGCAGCCCACCATCCTCCCTCCGCCGGGCTGTTTTCTAAATGCTTTGCAGGAACAGCAGCAGAGGCTTGGGCAGAATTAGATTAATTAGGATTCTGTGGTATATGCATGGATTTGCTGCCTTTTCCATGTGATAGCTCCCTTGACTAAACTGTAACCTCCTTGAGGACAGGGCCATGTGAGCCTGAGAGGTCCTGTATACACTAGGGTACTCTGTTACCCGAGGTACCCTCACACCCACCCCGTGACCTGTTCTGAAAAGTTGTTTACAGCTAATCTTATGCAAAATGGCATGTTACGTATACATATGTGTCTTTAAATCCCCACAGGATATTTTCAGTAACCTTTTATAGGCAGCATTGACTTATGAAATAACACCTCCATCTTGTGGCCATTTTGGATTTTGCCCGGTTGCATTTTTACAACTATAGGTATTTACGGGGTGTGTCCCCTAAAATCGCTCTTTGGGGTGCTACCAGATGTGGATTCTGCCCCCACTGACCACATGCTGCAAAGCTAACTGGTTCCATTTTTATCTACCATGCTTTTCCTGCCTTTGGGTACAGTTATGTGTACTGGAAAGTTGGAAGATTGACTTATGAACGAGCCCATTAGACTCCAAGTTCCTTGAGGGCAGGGATCATCTTTTGCCTTTTTCTGTGTCCCCAGTGCTTAGCACAGGGCCTGGTGTGTGACTTGCTTTAAAACTCCCTGGGCCTCAGTTTCCTCATCTGTAAAATGAAGAAATTAGATTGATGGGCTCACAGTGCCTTCTAGCTCTAAATTTGTTGTTGAAAGGCCTTGAGATTGTGACCTGTGAAGAAAGTTGGAGAGACTGAGGATGGAGGAGGAGAGAGTGGCTCTAATCAAGAGTTTGAGACCAAGGCTGGATGTCAGGAGTGGGAGAAGGGATTCTTAGACAAGTATGAATTGGACTCCTGTGATTCGGGGGCTTTGGGTCCTTTTAAACCCTGCACTATTTTGTACCAAACACCTTTGCCATACTAAAAAAAAAAAAGAGATTTTCAGAAGGTTTGACCCACTGTCTTCAGCACCAAATGTGTGTGCACACTGCCATCAATATTATTGGCAGCTAGGTGGGGCAGTGAATAGAGCACCTGCCCTGGAATCAGGACCTGAGTTCAAATCCTAGGGCACTTAACACTTACTAGCTGTGTGACCTTGGGCAAGTCACTTAACCCCAATTGTCCTGCCCCCTCCCCCTCCAAAAAGACAAAAAACAAACAAGCAAAAATAATATTATTGGCTACTGTGGGGGGGATGGGAGGGAAGCAGGAGTTTGATACATGGAACCATCAACTTTTGTGCTTTGAGGATGTCTGTTCATGCAATTGAGGCTGCCATCTTGGCTGCCACTCATTGGGCCCAGAGTCAGGAGACCAGCGACCAGATCCTGCCTCTAACAATTACTAGCTCTGTGATCTTGGACAAGCCACTTAAAGTCTATGTGCCCCATTTTCTTCATCTTCATCACTAATGCTTCATTACTTAATTCCCTGGGAGTGGTGAAGAAAAGACTTTGGGAAGCTTGGAAGATTGTACAAACAGAAGCTCTTCTAGAAAAGAATCAGATTTGTAAGTGATCCCAAGGGCTTAGCCTGGTTTTAGGCTTATTGTCAAGGACTGAAAAATGAGGTAAACAAAGCATCATTAAGTATTTGTGTGCCTGGAAAAACAGGAGGGGTGGAAGGGAGGGTGGTGGGTGGAAGGGAGGGTGGTGGGTGGAAGGGAGGGTGGTGGGTGATGGGAGGGTGGTGGGTGATGGGAGGGTGGTGGGTGATGGGAGGGTGGTGGGTGATGGGAGGGTGGTGGGTGATGGGTGATGGAAGGGTCGGTGCTGCCTTGGTTCCCACAGTACTGTGAGTCCTGGAGGAAGACCCATTGGGTGATACTTAATGCCTTCATGGAGGAACAGGAATGGGGGTGTGGCGGCAGAGTTAGGAGCTAATTAATCGGAGCCTACAAGTCTGTAGCTAAGTCCCTTACAATTCACTTACTTGAGCCTCTCAACACACTGGTATTATCTCCATTTTACAGATGAGGGAAACTGAGGTTGTGACTTGGCAGCTCCTTAAGTGTGAGGCTGGATTTGCCTCAGCACTGTGGGTTGGAAGCAGAGTCAGGAGATAGGGACTGTTCATTGCTTCTCCCTTGTGTTGGATTCTTCATGACCTCATTTAGGGTTTTCTTGGGAAAGATCTTGGAGTTGTTTGCCATTTCCTTCTCCAGCCCGTTTTACAGATGAGGAAACTGAGGTAAGCAGGGTGAAGTGACTTACCCAAGGTCACACAGCTAGCTGAGATTTGAACTTGACTCCAGCCCCTGGTGCTCTCTCTGATGGGCCACTGGTAAATCACAGATCCAGCGTCTCTCTGAATCCTTCTTAGAAGGAAAGTGAGGAGAGAATAAGGAAACCTTTGACCACATTTTATAGGGTGGATTCTAAGCAAAGCAGAATCACCACACTCATATTCCCCCAACTCTCCGAAGGAGAGACGGATAGAGCATTTATTAAACGCCTGCTGTATGCCAGACCCTGAACTGAGATGGGGGTTATGAGTGTAAAGAAACGATGCGGTTCTTACTCCAAAGGAGTATAATGAAGGGGAAAGTTAGTACATAAAAGGGCGCTGGGAAGGTGGGGGTGGGAGACTGCGGGGGAGCCTGGGTGCTGGTCCAGGGCCTGGCCCAGCAGAGGCGAGGGAGCCGGGAGAGGCCGGGGAGAATGAAGCAGTGCAGGCCCTAGCCTCAGCCACTAAGCATGGAAAGGAAAGGGCAGCCGGAGGCTTTCAGGAGTTTACCTCAGGGAATATTTCCCCAGTAGCTGGAGCTCAGTGCCAAAGGCTATCAATAGTTTAATCACTTTTCTAATGTAATTCCAAATTGTTTGGCACTTTACATTTTTTCCCAGAATCCCTGGTGCCTGTATCCTTATAGCTTCTCTCACATTATGTGGTCTTTGCTTATTAAGGCATCACAAGCAATTTTTTTTTAATGAAGGAAATAAGCATTTTATTATAAGTGTTTATACGCCAAGCACTGTGTAGAGTTTGTTGTTGCTGTTTTGAGGGGAAAGGTAGGGCAACTGGGGTTAAGTGATTTGCCCAAGGTCTCACAGCTAGTTTTTTGTTAAGTGTCTGAGGCTGGATTTGAACTCAGGTCCTCCTGACTCCAGGGCCTGTACTCTCTTCACTGGGCCACATAGCCACCCCGAATCATTACTGTTAATATCAGTCTAAAAAACCTTATTCTGAAAAGGGGTTCCTGGGCTTCAGGGCTCTGCCAGAGGGGCCTGTGGCACCAAGACAGACTCCAGGCCTGATCCTCTCTCTGGTGTTTCTCTGGAATGACTTCCTCTCCACCTTGCAGCAGTTAACCTGCCCTTGGAGGTCAACTCAGGCCTCACCTTCATGAGTACTTCAGGCCAGCTGCATCTTTCATTCCATGTGCCACAGGGCCTTAGTGTGCTCTAGTCAGGAGATCAGAGTTCAAATCCGGATACAAAGGCTCAGCTGTCACCCACCTGCTGGAAGCTGGAGAAACCCTTCGACTAGAATTAACTGGGATTAGGGGCTAATCTAGCCCTAGGAAGGGGGGTTTAAAATGTCAATATTTTGTTTACATTTTAACCAGCTAGACTTTGCAGAGCTCCCCCACCCATTGCTGCCACCTGGGACCTGGTCTCCCTCTGGCGTTTTTTTCCACTCCTCTTCTAAACTAGAAGGGGCTCCCCTATTGCCCCACAGATCACATTCCCCATCTGGACTCTCTGCCTTTCCATACTCATTTCCCAAACTTTCCACTCCACTCTGATTGCTCACCTCCCCCCACTGGGCCTTTGTCCAGCATCCTTGACTTCCTTCAGAGCCCAGATTGGGTGCTGCCTCCCTCAGAAGCCCATGCCTAGTGGGGAGCTTCTAGTGAGTTTGTATTGACTTAACTGGTGCCCTGCTGGTGCTCTGGGGAACAGAGGCTCCCTGAGGGCAGGGTCTGAGAATTGTACAGAAAGTACTCCATGGGCTTGGAACTGGGACCACCAGGATTTGAATTCTGCCCCCTTCCCATGCACTGTTTCTAAAGTCTTAGTACAGCGTCCAGCTTCAAATGACCTTAACTTCCTCATCTGTAAAATACCGTGTTTCCCCGATAATAAGACATATCCCGAAAATAAGCCCTTCCCTTACTGTGCAAGATTCCTCAAAAATAAGCCCTATTGAGATTGCTACTGTAGTGAAGGTGATCCCCTGCGCTACACGCTACATTACGGTACCCTCTGTATGCACCCCCCCCCCATGAAACGCACACCGCGCTCCGAGCTGCATCCAATCAGAGCTGTAGCAGTGAGCGCGTCATCCTGTTCTTTATTGAATTCATTATTGAATAAAGGTACATTTTTTTGTTCACATTTACCTGTTTATTAAAATTGCTGTCAATGTTCATTAAAATAAGCCCTCTGGTGTTTTTCTGTCCAAAAAAATTAATATGACAGTGTCTTATTATCAGGGAAGGAAACACGGTATGTGCTCTGGGCCTCAGTTTCCTCATCTGCAAAATAGGGATGCTATTTATAGTAGTCCTGCTGAGAGATTGTGCTCCTCTACAAACATTTTCATGGCTGTTTTAATAGAATTGGTTTCTTCTACCTATTTCATAGACTAAAAATCCCGATTGGGTAGAAGGCTGCAGGATGCTGGCCCAGGGAAGCATCTGGTGGTTGTAGCCAGCCTTGTGGGTCACCCTGGGGGAGGGGCTCCCACTGCAAGGAGGGTGGGGGCTTGTTTTGGGGGAGGGATTTTTGGAATGCTGGGAGCCCATCTCTACTTAATTAACATTTCAAAGGGCTGCTGCTTCCCCTCCTCACCCTAAAGCCAGGACTTATCTAGACCAGAGCAGTTTTGTCTTCTGTTCCCCCAGGGGGGTCGGTTTCCTGGACTTTGTCTTATGGTCCCATCTAAATTCTCCACCTCCTGTCCCCTCCCTTCTGAGGCTGTCAGGAACAGAGGGGTTTATTTGAGTAGCACAGCTTTAGAATATAAAACACCTTTACATAGGTGGTGGATTGGATAGCCAGCTGACTTGGAGCTTGGAAGGTCCTAGAATGCTGTCCGACTTTTCGACCCAGCCTGTTACTTAATATGCCACGGGCTCTGAGTGGAGAGGCGGGGAGGTGACATTTGGGCCCCAGGAGTTCCCTACCCCAGTGTAGTTACTGATGAACTCTTGGAGGAAGGGGCCAGTGTTAACCATCACCCAGTGGGGCAGATGCTTCATTTTCTAGATGAGGAACTCCCAGAGAGGTTGAGCTTTGCCCGGGGTCACACAGCCTAGGGAGTGAGTGTCCAAGGTGCTCATCCCTCTTGGCACCAGCCCCCAAACAAGCCTGCAGTGGGCTCTGAGGATGAGAACCACCCTAGATCAGCCCCCCACCCTTGATCCCCTGGGGTAGTGCTCCTCCCCCATGGGGTGCCCTGACCTAGCCTTGTAGGCTTTACTACCATATCCACCCCCACCTCCACCCTTAGGACTGGCCTCAACTCCTAGGCTTTTCTTTGGGGGGGGGGGTCATTGAGGTTTTTAAGGATCTTTCTCCGGGACCTTTCCTCCCTTTAGGCCCTTTGCCTTCCCCACTACGTCAACACTTGGAATGTCCATTGCCTCACCCAGTTTGGAACACCTTGGGCTGGGCGCTGCCAGAAAGGGTGGGCAAAAGCCTCCCTCACAACTGGGGCTTGAGGGTCCCAGCTGCTTCCCAGCAGAATCTTGCCTGAAAACACATCATCACCGCCTTCCCTCTCTTTCTTATCCTCTAGGGCTGCCACTTTCCTTAGCAGCCTTTTGGGCTTTTCTCCATTCCTGAATAGTTTTCTAGGATCAGAAAAACAGACATTTCCAGGCTGGCTCAGGAAGTGGGAGGGCTGGGATTCCGGTGGCCAGATCTTCATTAGCATTTGTGAGAAGTGTGTCAAAAATAACCCTCCCCTTAGAGGAGGGTCCTGGAGGGAGCTGCTGAAACCCCTGTGACTTGCTTTCACTGGTATTAGAGGCTAATCTAGCCCTAGGATGGAGATTTAAAAATGTCAATCATTCCGTTTACTTTTTAGCCAGCATGATTGATGTTGGTAATAGGTAATATCTGGTGAGTTTGGTCCCCCCATGTTTAGTGGGTAGGAGAGGTGACAGTAAGGATGACAGTATTTTAGGATAGTATAACTGGAGGCCCTCTGATTACACCCAGTTTTCAGTATTTAAGTGACCTGACTTGGCTGATGGGAAACACAGTTCCATTAGTTTTAGCTAATACTTGGTGGTCATGGAGAAATACATACATATGGAGGGGGGTAAGTGGTGGCCCTGCTGAGGCTGGCCTGTCATTGCATATGCCTGGAGGGCAGGACATTGAGCTGGAAGGGCCTCTGAGGGAGGCCTTCGCCTTCCCCTTCTCATCTCAGCTCACCAGTCTACCTGCTAGATCCTAGATTTAGGGCAGGAAGGGCCCTTTCAGGCCGTCAGCTCCAGACTCCTTCCTTCCGAAGCTGGAGAATCTGAGACCCAACCTGCTAAGGGATTTTACGCAAGGTTAAGGGCAGCTGGGTGGTTCAGTGGGTGGAGTCCTGGGCCTGGAGTCAGGAAGACTCATCTTGGGAGTTCAGATCTCAGACACTTATTAGTTGTGAGATTGTAAGTGACTGTAAGTCACTTAACCCTGCTTGCCTCCGTTTCCATTTGCCTGTGTGAACCAGCCAGGCCTACTGAGGTGGAATGGATGGGCAGGTGGCTGTGACCAAGTGCCCCAAAAAGCAGAGCTATGGAATCCAGGGACCCCCACCTCCCCGCCCTGGGTTGGGGACCAGGATGCACCCTCCTAACCCACCGGTCATTATTACCAGAATGATCTGGAGAAGGAAATGGCCTACCATTCCCACATCCTTGCCAGAAAAACCCAAATGGGTCAGAGTCAGACATGACTGAAAATGACTGAACAAAAAAAAAAAAAGTGGCGTTTCCCCCCACAACCAGCAAACTCAGGAGCGAAGACTCAGAGGTCTTGGGCTTTAGGTTATGCCCTTAGAAAGCATCTGGTTCAACCCTCCCATTTTACAGATGACACTGAAGCTTAGGAGATTGTGACCTACCCAGGGATACGTGGCAAGTCAGCACTGTCAGGTGGGATTCTGAGCTGCTACGGTCAGCTTTCTGTCCAGACTTGCTGGCTGCCTTTTGTCTTTTGCTTCTAAACCCAGAGTTGGTACGAGGCTGGCCAGTTCTTTCTGTTTCCGTCCAAAGGGCTTGAATATTGAAGTAATAAATCAGGTCCTAATTTGGGGTCCTTTTATGACATTCACTAGCACCATCAGGCCTTCTTCCAGATTCTTCCATTGAACAGTCAGCCAGTATTTAGTAATCATTTCCTGTGTGCTTGGGAGACAAGCAAAGTTTATTAACAACTTCCTTTATATGTATTAAAATCTTATCTGGTGATTTTGTTGTTTTTTAGGGTTAGCAAAATTGTAGAAAAATGAAAGGATAATTTTATAACTATTTAATAAACTTGAAATGATTTAAATTTTAAATGATTTTAATAATTTAGATTTTAAAAATAATACATTTTAGATAATTTCAATACTTTAAGGATGGGTGGGTTAGGAGGGTGCAGCCTGGTCCCCATCCCAGGGGGGGAAGTGGGGGGTCCCTGGATTCACAGCTCTGCTCTTTGGGGCCCTTGGCCACAGCCACCTGCCTGCCCATCCATTCCCCCTCAGCAGGCCTGGCTGGTTCATCCAGGCGACTGAAAACCACACTGGCTACTTAGTGCTTTCAAATGCACAATGTTTCCCACTGTTTTAAGAAGAAGAGTACTAAGTTACAGCCCACCTACAAAGTTTCAGGGCAGCTCTTTGGAGGAGAGCCCCCCACAAGGAGCAGGAAAAGGCAGACAGAGGAAACTGGATTCATATCTCGCTCTCCGAGTCTTGGCCAGAAACAAAGGGGAGCCTGTACATCTGAGAGGGAACCTCTTTTTTATATCTTTTGAAATCTAGATCTTTATTGGGATGGGGATCTGAGTCTTAGCACAGATTTTTCCTTATTTGCCCCCTGGAAAATTCACGGAGCCCTTATTAGGACTACAGAGGTCAGACCTGGCCCGTAGGAGCAGCTGGGAAACCAGTGATCCCTTTCTGCTTTGAGTGACCTTTGGCCCCCTACTGGGTTGTCACTTGGGCCCCAAATTTTAATTTTCTGAGAGAGTTGTCCAATTGAGATCCTGTTGGATGCTGGACTAAGGAACTGTTGGAGAACAGGGCAAGAGAAACTCCCATCTGATGGGAATGCAGCGGGGAAACTGAGGCAGAGTTTAAATCCTTGTGGATTTTCATCAAGAGGAGTAGATGGTGTGGGCTTCTCCCACGGCCGCACCGGACTGCATTCTCAGAAAGACCCTCTCCGACGTCTTGCCCCTTCTCTCCATCAGCACCGGGCCTTGTCATTACATGATTTTAGTCTGTACTATGGAATTTGCTTCTTCCCAGGAAGGCAAGCTCCTTGCAGGCCAGCCCTGTTTGTTTTTTGTTCATCGACCCCAGGATTGGCCCAGTACATAACAGTGCCTTGTATATCCTGGCACATAAAATAAATGCTCATTCAGTTGAATTGAATTTTTTATTGAGGAATTGAAATCAGCCCTCTGGGCATCAGGTGACGCACTTACTGATATGAGCTCAGTTCTGGGGGGGGGCGCCAGGCTGCTGGGGGGCGTCAGTCTGGATGGCATGACATCCTAAGCCTGAAGGTGCAGATGTGGGAAGAGCAGGGCTGTTGTCTCCCCCAAAGTCTGCTGGTTTTTACGTTCTTTCTCATGATGGGCGCCCCCTCCCCCTTGGGCATTCAGCTCTCCCACTTGTTTCTGTTCCATAACACTGAGGTTTTAGATTCAGAGGTGCTTGGGTTACATGCCCAGTGGCAGGGAGAGGGCCACTCCCTGCTGGCTGCCAGCTGCCAGAGTCCAGGGCTGGCCTGGCCTGGCCTGTGGGAGCAAGTTCATCAAAGCCAACTTGGGGCTGACACATGGGCTCCTGCTTCTTTTTTTTTTGGCTCTTCTTTCTATAATAACAGCAGACATTTATATAGACTTACTGTGTGCAAGGCGCTGTGATAAGGGCTTTACAGATTTCTCAAATGGTCCCATGACAGCCTGGGAGGTGCTGTGATCATTCCCATTTTACAGTTGAGGCAGACCGATGGACTTGTCCAGGGTCACAGATGTCCTAAGTGTCTGGTACTGGAATTGATCTTGGGTCTTCCTGACTCCAGGCCTGGCACTCTGTGAACCATGTTGCTCCAGCCTTTCCTCAGAATTGGGCTTAATTGGTTCTCACTGGGAAAATCCATGATATTTGCAGGAGTCATCTGCTTCCCATAGGTAGGATGATGTGGGAGGAGGAGTGTTGCATTTGGAGACCTTTGGTGTGAGCCTGACTTCCAGGGCAGCTTCAGATCCTTCCCATTGCTGCTGTGTGGGCCACTAGAACCTCCCCCATCGCTTCAGTTGGATCCTTTTTAGCCTTTTGTCCCAGTCTTGAACCCGAGCCCATGCCTGGCCCACAGGACTCTCAGCCTGGGGATATTTATAATGTCTGTTTTCCAAATAACTGATGAGATACGGTTTGGCCTGGGGAGCCCAGGATGGAGCCCTGGGGGGTCTGCAGCTGGCCACTGGACCAGTCTCAGATCCCAGGTGCTGTCCTCTGGGCTTCGTCATCAGTGTTGTTGTTCAGTGGTTTTTCAGTCATGTCCAACGTCTTTTTTTTTTTCTTTCGCCTTTTTAGAGGGCAATTGGGGTTAAGTGACTTGCCCAAGGTCACACAGCTAGTTTTTGTGTTGCGTGTCTGAGGCCGGATTTGAACTCAGGTCCTCCTGACTCCAGGGCCAGTGCTCTATTCACTGAGCCACCTAGCCGCCCCATGTCCAACTTCTTATGACCCTGTTTAGGGTTTTCTTGGCAGAGATACTAGAATGGTTTGCCATTTAATTCTCCTGCTCATTTTACAGATGAGGAAACTGAGGCAAACAGGGTTAAGTGACTTGCCCAGGGTCACACAGCTAGTATCTGGGGCTGAATTTGATTTTGGGCCTTCTGCCTCTACGCCCCATGTTCTACCCACTGTATGACTTGGGCCTTATCAAAGGCTTGTTGCCCAAGTCTGGGTGCTGTCCCAAAGGGAGTTGTATCTCTTTGGCTTGGCTCGGTGGGAGCCTGCTGGCTCTTCCCCATGGCGGGGGGTGCTTTGCCCTCTTCCTCCATGGGAGGCTGACTGAGCTCTTGTTTTAGGGGCTCCCAGTAGAGAGGCTGGGGAGAGGGGGGGGGTCTGGTCCTAATTCTAGAGGAGATTTTCTTTCATCATT
>NW_027185797.1:23923557-23945132 GCF_028583685.1 Petaurus breviceps papuanus | reverse complement strand
GGGGGGGGGTGCAGCAAAGGTGCCTTGATGGTCTCTCAGGTCAGTTATTTCAGTTGGGGGTAAAAAGACAAAGATGCAGGAAATAACTCTTGAGATATGCGAGGAGAGGAGAGGAGGGGCAAGGCCATTGAGGTGGCTGAAGGTTTGGGTGGAGGAGGAAGGCCTTGATGAGCCTTGAAGAATGGGGAGGATTTGGATGACCAACTATTGTCTGTGTTCAGAACTTATCCTGACTGGGTCGGAGATGAGGTGTTGGGGGAGGGGGGGCAAGCATTTATGTAGCACCTCCTGTGTGCACTAGGGTAAGTGCCCTTTACAAGTCTTATGTCATTCCATGTGGTAGAAAATAGGGAGCCTATCGGCTCTTGCCTGAAAATGCTGCTTCTGCTCATAGCTTTGGGTTTTGGGGGGCACATCAGGAAGGGGGAAAAAGAAAGTCTGCCACGTCTGACACTCCTGAGCTATGTGGCTACAGGCAAGGCATGTGAACCCATGTATAAAATGGGACTAATCACAGCTGTGGTAGCTTCCTTGGGTCCCTTGTGAGGCTCAGATGTGATTCTAGCTAGAAAGCTCTTTGTGAGTCCTGTAGGACTAGGCAGAAAAGCAAGGCAGGTTATTGTTCAGAGAGAGGGGCAGTATTTGGGGCCAGGCTTCTGGGGCGGGGGTCCAGTCCAGGGATTCTTAAGCTGGGGCTCCACAAATCTGTGCTTGTGGTTGAAAAATTCGGATTATTGGTAATATATGTCAGTATTCCTCTTTTCCTCTATATTTTGTGAGTTAAAAAAAAAAAACATTCTGAGAAGAGGTTCAGGACCCAGGACGTTAAGAACCCATGGTGACTCCTTTTTTTTCCAACTTGATTTGCCTTTGTCTTCTGAACACCTTTAGCGTTCTTGTCTTCAGTATAAGTCTACCCCCCCCCCACACACACACATCTGGAAGAAATTCCCAGACCTTGAATTAGGGTAATTAAATAAGCCCGTCCTGCAGGAAGATCCTTTTGTGGCCTGGCCACCTCCAACCTCTGGGGCACCCCGCTTCAGTATTCCCCTCTGCCTCTTTGCCAGCTCCTAACCCCTGCTGCACTGGACCTTTGGGTCCCCTTTCTCAGCAGCAAACATCTGGCTTCACTCTGGCTGCCCTCCCTCCAGGCCATGCCCCCAAAGCCTCTCTGGCTGTGGGATGTTAGTGGGAATATTATTGCCATCTCGTACATTGGCCCGAGTCTTGCCTCCCCATCTTTACTGTGAAGGGCCTTGAAGGTGGGCATCTCCCCTGCATCACCGGCACAACCTTGGGAGGCTCCTTGGATGCTGTGCAAAGGAAGGACAAAGGGCCTGGGGTGTGATGAGGAAGGCCCAGTCTTAACAATAAAAATAACCTTTGCCTCATCTAAACTTGGTCTCTCTCCTTTCTCTATCTGTCTCTTCTCTCTCTTTCTCTGTCTCTCTGTTTCTCCCCGCCTCCATTTCTGTCTGTCTGTCTCAGCTTCTAGTCAGCCAGGTAGGCCCAAACCTCTGAGCAGAAGTATTTGTAGGCAGTGGCCAATGCTAGCTCCTTGTGGAATGAGGCCTATAGCAGACCCATAGTGGTAGCTGCTACTGAAGTGCTTGACCCCCACCATCACTCCTTTCTCCTGTCTCTGGCCCAGCCCTGCCGCTGGATACTGTTTGTATCTTCCCAAGGCTGTACATTTGTTGGTATTCTCTATACTCAGTGGGGGGTACCGATGTCAGCCTCAGAGAGCAAAGGGGGGGCCAGCAGTTGGGATAGAAGGCCCTGGGGGCCTGCATGCTGACTTCATTGTACAGTGTCATGTTGTTTGTGTTTTATTGTATTTTTATTGATCTTATTAGATATTTCCCAGTTCTATTTCCATCTGGTTCAGCTGTTCAGGGAGCTGGGTGTGTGTGTGTGTGTGTGTGTGTGTGTGTGTGTGTGTGTGTGTGCATGCGTGCGTGCGTGTGCTCTCGAGAAGGGAAGTGGGGGGCTGTGTGTTTGACATCCCCACAAGCCCTTGGTGTCCCCAGCACTCACCCCAGAAGGTGAATCATAAACACTGGCTGAGTGGACTGGATCCAGGGGCATCCTAGCTTTGGCTCTGTCTTTGCTGGCGACCTTGGCCCAGGGCAGGCAGGCTGTGCGCCCCCCGAGCCCCCAGATGTGCTGCTAATCATTGTCAGCTGCGTTAAGGGGGCGGGGGTCAGATTCAGTCACTCAGCGTGTAGTTAATAAGCGGTAAGGATGACATGTCAGGTGCTGTGGGCCAAGCAGAGTCCCTCCGTCCTAGCCTGCCCTGGAGGACCAGGCTGTTTTATAGGGAGAAGGGGGAAGGGAAAAAGACAGACATTTATTAAGCACCTACTGTGTGCTTGGCACTGCGCCAAGTGCTTTACAAATACTTATTTAGTGCAGATATTTAGAACCGCCTGGGTGCTGCTGCCTTTCATCTCAGACCCTCTGACATGGTTCCATTCCTCAGTTAGAATTTGTTAAACCTCTGTTGTGGGCCAGGCATTGTTTTAACTGGGAGGGTTGCTGAGGGAAACACCCTGAAAACAGCCCCTGCCCCCAGGAAGCTTACCTTCTTTGTGGGACTTTATTCCAAAATAAGCCTGGGAGGGGTGGGATAAGTCAGGAAAACCCTCTCCTACAAGGTGTTTCTTGAACTCTGAAAGAAACCGAGGATTCTCAGTGATGGAGGGGAGAAGGGAGAGAAGTGCAGCTGGGAGGGGGCACAGCCTGTGCAAAGGCCTGGAGGAAGGACATGTGTGTAACAGCAATCTTTGGAGAGACTGCCTGGCTTGTGGAGTAAGGCCGCAAAGTCAGCTCCGAGAGTCAGTTTGTGAGGGGCTTTAGTGCTTCTAGAGGAGGTTAGATTAAATCCTCAGTAATACAGGAGCCTTTGGAGGATTTCTCATCCACTGACGTACTTGAACTTGCTAACAACTCTTCCAAGTAGATTCTATAGGTAGTGTTACTTCAGTTTTTTCAGAAGAGATCACTGAGGCTCCAAGGTGGAATGTCCATGGTCATGCAGCATGGTGACTTGAACTCGGGTCTTCCTGTCTCTAAGCCCAGCACATTTTCCACTATGCTGCAGGCTGGGAGAGCAGATTTCCTTGTGCCTGTCTGTCCTTTATTTTTATAGAGGTTAAAACTGAGACCTACATCCAGTAGAAATGGGGACTCAAAGGCTTGACGAGCAGGCACAAACAGTAGTGACAGGGGTGGTTGTGGTGGGGGCCGTGGCAGCAGTGGTCATGTCATGGTGGGGGCCATGGAGGCCATGGTGGTTGTGGTAGGGGCCGTGGCAGCAGTGGCCATGTCATGGCAGTCACACTGGTGGGGACCGTGGTGGTGGGAGCCGTGACGGCAGTGGCCGTGTCATGGTGGTCACATTGGTGGGGTCGTGGTAAAGGTAGTTAGAAGCTGACAGGACCCTTTCTAGTCTCCATGTTAACAAGTCAGTAAGCATCAGCAGCCCTAGCTCACAGCAGTGTTCCAAAGCACTGGTTTCTGAAGCTTTCAGGGAACTTGTGGTCTAACATCATATGTATAAACAGTAGTGTCCTAACAAGCTGCAGGCCCATTAACTGGGGATAATGAACAGAGGGCAAGTGAGGGCTTGGGAAGGCTTCTGTCATAGGGCAGAATGTTGGGGACTTTAGATTTTGAAGGCGCTTCAGCCCCACCAGGGCCAGGAGCTGCTAAATTACTGGTAAGTCATTTAAGTCCCAAGACCCTGCCTGTTAATTACATGGATTAGCAGGCTGATCCTCACAGCATTTACTCCTTTCTGAGGAGGACAAGTTTTTCAGTGAATGAATGGTTGGATCTGGTTTTCTCAGCACAGGCTGCTATAGTGGAAAGAAGGCTAGATTTTGGAGTCAAAGGATCACAGTACAAATCCTGACTTTTACTATCTGTGTGACTTTGGGCATATCACTGGGCCTCAGCTTCCTATAAAATGAGGATTAGATGGAAAGCAGAGAACCTTCCAACTTTGGACCCCATGTTTCTATTCATCTCTGCCTTGGGTGGCTCCCTTATTTGGGATTTTTTTTTTTGAGGAGGGAAGGCAGGGCAATTGGGGTTAAATGAGTTGCCCAAGGTCATGTGGCTAGTAAGTATTAAGTGTCTGAGGCTGGATTTGAACTCAGGTCCTCCTGACTCCAGGGTGCGCCACCTTATCTGGGATTCTTTTAGGGGAATGAATCTAAAATTTTCATGTATTTCTCATGACCAGATCTTTACTTCTTTTTGTTGAAGGGATCTGCATCCGTGGGCATTTCTTTTTTCTTTTTCTTTTTTCTAAAGAATATTTAACTTTTTCTCCAATTACATGTAAAAACAATTTTAAACATTCATTTCCTTTTTAAGTTTTGATTTCCAAATTCTCTCCCTCCTTCCTGAGATGGTGAGCCGTCTGTGCAATCATGTCAGACAGTTCCAGATGCATCATTTTACAGAAGAAAACTTTGAAAGAAAGAAAGCAGGCTTTGGTCTGTATTAAGACAATAGCAGTTATTTTTGCCTGGAGGCGGATAGTATTTTTCATCATGAGTCCTTTGAGATTGTCTTGGATCATTGCATTACCAAGAATAGAACTGATCGTAGTACAGTCTTCTGCTTCTACTCATTTCACTCTGTATCAGTTCATGTAAGTCTAGGTTTTTTCTGAAATTGTCCTGCTTGCCTTTCTAGTAGTATTCCACCACACTCAGATCCCATCATATTCTGCCATCAGTAGGGGTGGGCACGCCCTCCATCTCTAATTCTTAGTCAATGCAAAAAGAGCCACTATAAATATTTTTGCATATATATGCAAAAAATTTATATACGTATATATGTAATTATATTATATACATATGTATGTACCTGTTTCTATGAACATTGCTATTTGTGTCTACTGATTTTGTGTGTGTGTGTGTGTGTGTGTGTGTGTGTGTGTGTCCTGCCAAAAAGACATTGTGCCTTCTTCGATAGTCTTCTGCCTCTGATGAGACCAGTTAAGGCAGCCTTGAGTTTGAGAACTGAAGTTAATAACAGACATAACCACTGATTTACTGCCACTTGAGAAGATGTTTTCATAACGTGGGGCCCACGTGGACGGGAAGGACACGGTGCGTCCGTTTTCTCAATCAGCCTTCCTGCTAGAATTTACGAGTAAGCTCGGTGTGTCTGGGCCAGTGGAGCTGGTTTGGGGTCACACTTCCACTGGAGAGGACAAGGAGAAGATAGGGGAGGGCAGGTAAGCCAGGCTGGGCACTGAGCTGGGCAACATTCAGGGCAGAACTGCTTTTTGAAGGTTTTACAAACAGTTTGGTTTGTTGTTGTTTTTTTCTTGGTGCCTTTTTGTACCCTAATCCTTTTCCCAGAAACACCACGGACTGGTGGCACTCCCCTCTGCTTGACCTCACTGCCCCCTGAGCCGAGGGAACCACTTTTGTCCCTCCGTTTCCCCGAGAGGAGATGGATAATTGTAGTCAGAATTACAGTTAGATACACAGTCTGAGAGTTATCACAGATACGACTCTCTGCTTTCTTTGCATCATTTTGTACGTGTCTTCCACATGTCTAGGAATTTCTAACCATCTTCATTTGTTCCCGAGCAGTAATTCTGCCTCGTGTTCCCGTCCTGCGGTTCTGTTGGCCATTCCCTGAACTGATGGGTTCCAGGTTTCTGTCACCACAGATAATTGTACTATAAATATTTGAGCATATGTGGGACCTTCCTGTCTGTCTTTGGCTGCCTCGTGTTATGTGCCCAGTAACAGGATTTCTGGATCAAAGGTGTCCACAGGGTAGCCAGTTTTCTGGCAAATTGCTTTCCAGGCACTTAGTTGGACCCAATTCCCAGCTCCCCAATAGGGCATTAGTGTTCCTGTCTTCGCATCAGCTCTCCAGCATCACTTTGTGACGTATGAGGCTAAAGACAGACGGTCTGAGTTATTGTGGTTTGCCTTTTTCTTATTAGTGATTTGGAACGATCTTTCATGTGGCCAATGGTTTGTAATTCTGCTTTTGCAAACGGTCCCTGAGATTTGACATCTCAGTGACTGGGGCCCTTATTTCTGTTCATTTATTTTACATCCCTTCAAAATGACTTCCCCCTACAAAAAGTGGACTCTCCCCATACAAAGAAGAGACCCCAGAGATGCCCTCTACATTCCAGAGCCTTTGTCTGTGGCTTGGTTTTGGGGAAATTTGGGGAAAGGAAGAAAGGTGGGTGGGAGGATAAGCCAGGCAGGGAGGCTAGGAGTGGTGGCCAGTGACCATGCGGGAACGTCATTCACTCAGGTCAGAGTTTAACCCCTGGGTCCATTCATCAGCTACCGGCTGATTGTTGCTGGATCCCAGGGGAAGGGCCCAAACATCTGCCTCGCTCCCTTTGAAAGTAGCCAGGAGTCTTCCCCCTAAAAAAGTGGGGGAACTGAAAGATGCCCAGGAATTCCTGCTGTGGTAAGATGTTTTTACAGTGGGCTGTAGAGCCTTTCCTGAAGTCATCAGGCTTACGGCTGTGAAGTGGGAATGGCCAAGAGATATGGGCAGCTGCCTCCCCTTCCCCCATGCCCAGTGAGGAGGTAGGTTTTGTTTGACTTTCTTAGAATGCTTCCTTTGGCAAATCAAAGACAAATTAGCACCAAGTGGTTACCTTGGGCTAGATTTTTCTGTGGTCGTCTTTGAAAAATGGGGAGAGAGAGATTGGGGGATAAGGAGTGGTGTGTTGAGGGTGAGGTACAGAAGGGAGTGAAGGAAGAGTGTCATAGGAAACGGATTTACAATCAATTCCTTAACCTTGGGAATGGACAATGAAGGGGTTTGGGGAGTTTTGCCCACTCTGAATTCTAGATGAAGGCCCCGCCCCAGACCTTACTGTTTCTTTGCTAGCTGGATAAACAGTCCCAGTGATCTGAGCCTTCGCCTTTAGTATCCCAAGGAAATGAGTTTCATGCAGGTGAGTCACCATCCAAGATCAGACTTGGTTTCCCTCCCCGGTCTGTCATTGGAGGAGATGGATGCTTCTTCATTCTTTTGAGGTCCTGATTGGTTGCTGCTTTGGTCAGAGTTCTGACAGCTTTGCATGGTTCTTCCTGGCTTTTCCTCTCATGTTAGTACGATGCCCGGATTACACGGAATTGCATGTTAAATTGTTCTCCTGGTTCTGCTCACGTGACTCAGGATCAGTTCAAACAGCTCCCTCCGTGATTCTCTGAACCCATCGCATGTGTTTGCTATGGCACAATAAAATCCCACTTCCTGTACTACCATCCCCTAATTGTTGGGCAGTTTTGTTTCCATGTCTTTGTTACAACAAAAAAATGCCGCCTTGGTTATTCTGTAGGCACGAGACCTTTCCCTCTGCCCTTGACTAATTGATGTGGCACATGTCGTTTTCCCAGGAACTTTCCCTTGGAGGCAGTGGGGTGCTGGGGACAGCCTCTCCCCTTCCTCCTTACCAGTAGTAGTCAGCCAGATGTCCCAGAAGGGGGATCGCTTGGAGGAGACCTTGGGGATGTCATTTACCCCAGTTCCTCTGTCTGGACAATGAGGAGCCTGGAGGAGACCTTGGGGATGTCATTTACCCCAGTTCCTCTATCTGGGCGATGAGGAGCCTGGAAGAGACCTTGGGGATGTCATTTACCCCAGTTTCTCTATCTGGGCGATGAGGAGCCTGGCTGCAGGGACTTGGCCAAGTGCGCAGAGCTTGGGTTCCAGTTGATGTCTTTGGGCTCCCCACCTGTTCAAATGGAAGATGCTTCATTTGGCCGATTCCTGTGCATGGTCAATGTTGTGATTTCAACTTTCCTTTGAGTTTTTGAAAAATGACCATTTCATAGGCTCATCAATGTAGACCAAGAAGGAACTCGGAGAAGATCTCATTTTCCAGAGGAGCTGCCTCACCCAGAGTCACACAGGCAGTGTCCCAGGTGGCATGGGAACAGTGGTCGTCTTACTGACTCCCAGTCCAGGCCCAATTACATTTCAGCCGGGGGCCAGATTCTCGAGGTGGTTGTAGCATTGTGGTGGTGTTAGCTCTGAGAGTTTCCTCAGCTGGGAGAGTGGGCACAGGAGGCTTGCATATTGGGTAATTTGGCCTGTCTGTGTCCAGTGGATATTGGTGCCACATGGCGACTGTCACTCCTTGCTATTTATAAAAGACCTACTCTGTGCCCAGGGAGTGCCTTCCCTTACATTCCATTAGGGGAAACAACATTTATACAGAGAAGAAAATTATTTGGGGAGGGGGCATTAGCACCCACAAGTGAAAGGAGAGAATTAGCTGAGCCTTGAAGGGGGAGGGGGAGAGAGTGAGCATTTGATTAGTTTGCCTGGAATGTGCAACGTGTAGGGGCAGGAACATGAAATTGGGCAAGAGAGATTTCGGAACTGGTGGGGAAGGGCTCATCACTGCTCATCAGAAGAAGGTCTGTACGGGGAAAGAAAGTCTGTTTCTTGCATGGTTTTCCATGATCCCATTCCAAGAGAGAGAGCATTGTTTTCATGGGAAGAGTAGGGGCATTGGAGTCAGAGGGACCGCACCTCCAGTCTGGGCTCTGTTCATTACTTGTTGAGTGACCTTGGGCCAGGCACTGCTTGGGGAGGCCTCAGTTTTCTTCTCTGCCTACCCCCAGGCAGCCAGGGGGTCCAGAGGTTAGAGCACTGGAGTTGGGAAGACCTGAGTTTGAATCCTACTGCAGACACTGACTTAGTGGTGTGACCCTGAGTTATGTCACCTCTCTTCTCTGCCTTGATTTCCTTATCTGTAAAAAGAGTAAGAGCTGCCTCACGTGGTTTGCTGGGAGGATCAGACTCGATATTTGTAAGCTGTGTAAATGTAGCTCTCATTTCTCTGTTGGTCAGGGGCACTGGTTCTCTTTGGCCTCTGTCTGATAGAGGGACCTGGTGAGCAGTGCCAGGCCCCGGGGGATGAGAGCAATGCATTTGTATCTCAAATCACCCAGAGCCAACAGCTTCCAAGGAGGTGATTCTGTGATTGGGGGAGAGGAAACAGGAAAAGACGGCTCAGGTATTTTCTTCTTTGTGAAGAGAACCCAGCTAATGTTAGGAGGGCAGCCTTCTGTCCTCTGGATGGGGACGGCATCCCAGGGGTGTTTGCTCCTCCTTCCTGTGGATGGATGGCAGGGGGAGTGAAGGCGCTCTGGAGGGTCCTGAGGATTCTGATTTCTCAGGTGGGCACTGTCCGAGGCAGCGAGCCCTGAGTGCATTTTCATCAGGGTTAGGCTCACTATTCCACGTTCCAGATGGCCCAGGGCTTGTTGCTTTGCTTTTAGACATACACATCTGTAAAATTATCTGCTCACTACTTTTGGGACCTTGGTCTCTGTGGGGAATGGGATCAGAGCGGGTCTTTCCAACCTGGAATCAATCCACTTAGTTTTTATATATTTTATAAATTGGTTTTCTTAGTGATCCTGTGTATTTAATTTTATGCATTTTCAAAATATCATTATGTGGAGAGGCCAGGGGATTTTGTGACCCTCAGAAGGGTCAGCACCCCTGGATCAGAGTCTCTCTAAGGTGTCTACCGCCTCTGACCCTGGGGACCTTTTAAGATACTGCTCACATAGGATAGCCATGGAATGAGGTCCCTACCACCTGGTGGCAGTATACCCTTAATAGCAGGAAACAGTTCTAAAAGGGAAAACTTCCTCTCCTGTCCATGCCAGGTGGGCACCACACAGACTACTCTGTGATGCCCTGGAAAGACCCCAGGATTTGGAGCCCAGCATCTTGAGTTCTGCCCATGACCCTGCTGTTTGCTAATTGTGTGACCTTGGATGAGTCATTGTCCACCCTTGCCTCAGTTTCTCCATGTGTATAAGCAGGATGGGTGTATTTGGATGATGATGATGGTGATAACTGACCTTAATTATTGGCTTTAAAGGTTTGCAGAGTGCTTCAGGGCCCCTCTCAGAGTCTTTAGACTGATGCATGTAAAGCTTTAGAACTGGGAAAATACACCAATACTAGCTTCTATTACTTATTATATTATTATCATTAATTTTGTTGGGGCATCTAGGTGGCTCAGTGGATAGAGCACTGGGCCTGACATCCAGAAGACCCAAGTTCAAATCTGGCCTGAGACATGAACTGTGTGACCCTGGGCAAATCACTTAACCATGCTTGCCTCAGTTTCCTCATCTGTTAATGAACTGGAAAAGGAAATGGCAAACTACTCTAGTAGCTGAGAAAACCCCAGAATAGGGTCACGAGGAGTGGGACATGGGTGAAGGGCAACAATTCATTTTGTTATTCTCTTCATCTGCTCTGTGATGACACTGAGCCAGAAGTGGTCCTGGGCCTAGCTGTTGTTTCATGCCTCCTGCTTAGCTGGATAAACTGAGCAGCTTTTGTCCTTGAATAAGAGGGCTGGGATGGGAGCTCATTCTTGTGGGAGACTCCAGGAGGCACCCGAAGGCTCGGACCAGTCCCAGTGCTGTGGCTGCATTTCGAGTCTGTGTTCTGTCTAGTCACTTGGGAACAGCGGTTCGGTTTGGGAGACGATTGATTTCTGCATGCTTTATTGTAATGTCCAAGATGTCTTGGCTCTATCAGTGCAGTGTGGGGGGGAGCTTCTGGCCAGCACTTTTAGCCACTGGATTTCCATGGATCTGAGGTAGTTCTAGCCTGACTTAACACAGAACAGAGTTTGCTATCAGATATTAGACTTTGTCCAAAAGGGTCCTTGTTAGCACAGTCATCTCTGATCTCAGGCCAGTTAGTTGGATCTCTCTTTTGGGGGGCAGGTGGGGAATGAAAGCCAGTCACCTATAAGCATTTGGCTCTGACCTCGAAGCGTGTCAGCGTTGGCTGGCTTCCAGAGACGCCTAAAAGCTCGCTCTCTCGGCTGGGCTGGCCGCCTGCTCCCAAGCGGCAGCCTTGGACTTTGCTCTGCCCTAACCAGATGAGAATGGTAATAAGCATCTGTGTGAAGGGTGATTGATGGTGGCTTTTACCCCGGCCTCCTGGCCGGCAGCTCAGCCTGTCCTTGACTGAAGGCACCGATATCCCGTCCCCGATTCAGTGAGAGTCTCCGATGTGGTAATGTCCTCAGCATTTCTAGGGAGTCCCTGAATGCTGTCCTCAGCAAGAATCCTCAGGAGTGAGGTAGTGTGGCTAAGTCTCTGTTATTTTCTCTGTTTTACCAACGAAGACACTGAAGTTCAGAGAAGTTAGTGACAACCCCAGGTCACGCCCTCTTCAGCTCAGACCAGGTCATCTCTTCCTCTCTTGACTCTGGAGGTCTTGGGATTCTTTCTCCAGGAGAAGGGAGGAATGGCCGACGACATCCCACGGCCGTCCCTGCTCCTGGAGGCTTTGCTTGGGCCTCCCCACGGACTCCTCTCTCATGGCCTCTCCCCCATCTTGTCTCACAGGTGCTGCATTTCTACTGTGATACCTGCTCCGTTCCCATCTGCCGAGAGTGCACCATGGGGCGCCATGTTGGCCATAGCTTTATCTACCTCCAGGATGCCCTCCAAGACTCTCGAACCCTCACCATTCAACTGCTGGCTGATGCCCAGCAGGGTCGCCAGGCCATTCAGGTGAGTCAGTGATGATGTTTGCTCTCAGGTCAAAGTCATTGTGCAGCTTTGACATTGATACCCAGACTCAGATCTCACTGTGGACATATGACCCACTGTTAGGCTCCCTGGGCCTCATCTGGCCCCTCCCAGTTCTCCCAGGTGCCATGCTCAGTCACCCTACCCTATCTTGCCCCTGTGTGGGAAAAGCTCTCGGGGGGCTCCATGTTTTACTCCTCGCTTTCCTGATTGCTGTGCCCATTTTAGAGGAACACAGCCAGGCTCTCTCGGCTTGAGATTCTGACCCAAATATCATACTGTCATTCAGTGAGAGCTCAGCTTAGGTGATGATTGGCTTCCTGTGATAATGCGATGTTCTGAACTGGTGATTTTATTGGCTATTCCTGGCACGGAGTTAGGTACTCAGTAAGGAATTGCTTGGGGTACAAAAGTTAGGTGACTTGCCCAGGGTCCCACAGCCAGTAAGCCTTTGAGATGAGACTTAAGCCCAGGCCCTCCCCCAAAGCCAGCTCTCCACTATACCCACCCAGCTGCTAGCTCTGGGCCAAAATATTTAATTTTAAAAGTTAGACAAGATATCAATGTAAGGAGGCTGAAATCTTGCTTTTCCAAAAGACAGAGAGTCCATAAGACACCTTACTTCTGTTTAGTATTCCTTCTTTAATTTTCTTACTCTCTTTTCTTTGTGCCCAGTAGACACCCCCCTCCCCCCAGGGAACAGACACCCCCAGCCCCCAATAGTGGTGTCAGCTGACAGTGGGGCTCACTTTTCCAGTTTGGAGGCTCACCCTTCCTTAGTCAACAGGTGTTCATTATAACCTACTATGTGCCGAGGCCTTTAAAATTTGAGCCATGGGGCGGCCAGGTGGCTCAGCAAGTAAGAGCAGCGGCTCCAGTGTTGGGATGACCTGGGGATCGAATCCGGGCTGAGATACTTAGCACCCACCCAGAAATAACTGGCTGTGTAACCTGGAGCAAGTTACTTAACCCTGAATGCTTTAAAAAAACAAAACGTGAGCCGTTTGGTCATGATCTGCCCTGAGTTTTGTGGGAGGGGGTTTCCATCAGGTTACCCCGGTGATGGAAGCCTTTACTTCTCCCCTATTGTTCTCTTGGCTTTCTTCCCACCCTCCTTGTTCAATAGGGAGGGACCGATTGGGCCAGAGGAGCTTTGGGGATCTGAGATCTCACTGTCTAGTAACAAGTAATCAGGGTTGTTTGCTGATGATTGATTCCCATCCTGCTGATTTAAGGCCCTTGTTCCCAATTAATCCGGATAGGATGGGAATGCTCAGTTTTTTCATTGCAGATCATATAGTCAGATGCCAAGTGTGAACTGGCTTTTAATTGGAATGACTTGAATAAAGCAGTTACTGTAGTTTCCCTAAAGCTGCTCCTCTGTGGCCCAGGGCCCACATACTATGGAGGATAGCAACTTGTGGTGCCGGTCCAGCGGAGCCCGCAGGATGGCGCTCCCAGATCGTGGAGGTTGCACCCCCAGTGTGGAGCCTGTCCACGGCTTCTGCTGATTGAAAAGATGGGGTAGTTTCTGAAAATGCACTGGCCTGGAAAGTGAGATCTGGGGAGAAGCTGAGATGGCGGCTACCCTGGGAAGAGGGGCCATGTGGAATAGCCTTCCTTCCTCCCTTTGGCTGTACCATCACATTGCCATGAAATCAAAGCTGTCATGCAGCCCTGTACCCTTTCCCCCCTCTTTCAGCCTTGCCTTGTCTTGGGTTATTTTCCCTAATCCACATTAGCTTCTACTGGTCATGTTTTCATTTGCCCTGAAAGCTAGAAGGAGCCCTCTAGAGACACTGACCTAAGCCCTGTTGTTCTTCAGACAGGTAGCAGCCATGTAGGTGAGGACTGGACCTTAGTTAGCCTGTCCAGGGCCTCAACGGAACATGGAGAGGGAGACAGGAAGCACAAGGATGCCAGGGCTCCAGTGTGAGACTCCTGTGTCCTCTGGCCCCAGCCCAGCTCGGGAAAGCACCGAAGGGGGTGGGGGTCCTGGCTTTAGCCTGCCTGGAGGCCTGGCACCATCGCTCCCCACATCCCCAACTCTTAGTCAGAAATTCCTGGCAGTGGTTTTTACTGTGGTTGCTTCCCACCCTCCAGAATTTCCTTCTGGGCAGCAGCTTCCTCTGTCTGGGCAGAACCAGCTACTCCCTGGACAAAGCTTTTCTAGGAGTGTTCGGTGGGATTGACACTTTCCAAAAAGAAAATGAAGTGAGGGAGATTCCCTGGAGCCTTGAGGAGGATGGATCTCACCATCGAGAGGCTGTTTTCATGGGTATTAGACACCATCAGAGAGGCAGGGGGGTGTGATTGTTGGAGGAACGGCTGTGGAGGCAGAAAGATCAGCGTTCAGGGCCCGCTTAGGGCTTATTAGCTGTGTGTGAGACTCATCTGTTTTCTCATCTGTAAAATGGAGGTGACAAAGGTGGCTTCCTCGTCTGCCTTGTTGAGAGGATCAGACGAGCTCATGTTTGCACAGTGCTTTGCTAGGTTTAAAGGTGGGTCGCCCCAAGGCCTTGTTTGTCCTGGAGCCCCAACCGCCTTCTCCCCTCCAAGGGATGCCTGGCCCCAATCCTGGGGAAGTTCTGGCTCTGATCCTCTTCCCCAGCCCAGAAGGGTAATGGGGAAGCGCAGCGCCCGGGTTCCAGCTCAGGACACTCAGACCCTGGCCTGTTAAAAGGCTTCTTGCGCAGGATCTGAGGTGAGAGGAGGAACGTGAACACAGCACCTTTTATGATCGGACACTAGCCTGAGTGGGACCCACATGACCCCACGATTCACCCTTCCTCCCAGCCTTAGAAGAAATTGGGGCTGAGGGGCTGAAGCTCCTGATAGTCCTTTCTGGCCTGACTAGTTTGCTTCCTTCGGGACTCGAGGTAACATTGGCCGTGGGTTGGATTCAGTTTGGTCCAAAGTGGTTTGTTGTGTGACTATGAAGGCCTTGCTTCTCTGGACCGTCGTAGGCCTGACACACAACCAAAGGGTGACCTTTTTAGCCCCGTGAAATATGAAATAAATCCAGTAATTGCTGTGGGAGAAAGGTTTTTGAGCAACTCCACCCACCTCGCCCAGCCGGGACACAGAGACCAGTCCAAACAGCCAAAGAAACTTGTGCTCTTAAGGAGACCCAGGACCCCAGGGGTACAGGAGTTGGGACTGCAGGTTTTTGCTACATGGAATACTGTATGGAGGGGGTGCCAACCCGGAGTCAAGGAAGCCTAAGCTCAAATCCAGACACTTAGTATCTGTGTGATCCAAGGCAGCTCACTTAATACGTGTTTGCCTCAGTTTCCTCATCTGTAGAATGGGGATAACAGTGGCACCCACCTCCCAGGGTTGTTGTGGGGGATTAAATGAGATAATATTTTTAAAGCACTTAGTACAGTGCCCGGCACACAGTAAATGTTACATAAATGTTAAGTTTTGTTGTTTAGAGAGAGAGAGAGAGAGAAAGTGTGTGTGTGTGTGTGTGTGTGTGTGTGAGAGAGAGAGAGAGAGAGAGACAGAGACAGAGACAGAGACAGAGATAGATGGGCAAAGGTGTAACTAAGGCAGGGTGGCCAGTGCATTGCTCCAGGATGCTGAAGAGCCTCTGCCTTCTGCCCACTTGGTTTCTGGCAGGTACCTATGGCTATGCCTGTCTCCCTCTTCAGACTGTCCACCCCATGAAGGCAGGCTCCGAATGCTTTTGCCCTGCTTTGTCTCCCCAGTTTTTAGCGTGGTTCTGCGCACGTAATAAGATCTCAACAAAGGCTTCTGCCTTGCCTCAGGTTTATAGACACCTGGGACAGTCCAGATGGTAACAGCCAACCTTGAGGGCTGGTTTCTAGTTTATGTGCTGTCATCTCCTTTGATTGTATTGTAAAGGTTAGCATCCTGCTTTCATTATTTCCATTTTATAGGAACCTGAGACTAAGGCCTTGAGAGAGCCAAGTGGCTGAGGCCCGGTCTTCAAAGCCAGGCCTTCCAGTTCTTTCTGCTTTGCTCTTGCTGTAGAGACATTTAAAATGCAGCAGCAACTAGAAGACACTAGCTAAAAATGGGGCTCTGTCCCTGCATGCCACTGAAATGTATGGGAAGGCCTAGCAGAGCCCTTGTGAGAGAGAGCCTTGGGGAACTGTGCTAATTAACCCCTTGTAGGATTTGTATAATGCATGGGAAGTTCTCCTTTGTTGGCCCTGAGGTTTTCTGAGCTGAGATCCCACAGGAGAAAGCCCCTAGTGTCCAGAAGTGTCTGTCCAGGAGCTCTGGGCAGTATGGGGCAGGGGGGCTGAGGGTGCCCTTGGCTCTCACCTGCCTCCTTTGTTAAGAGACTTATTGACTGGTCTGCCAGTCCCCATGCAGGAGCTGGCTTTGAATCTCCAGCATTTAGCTTGGGTTTCTTTGCCTATAAAATGGTGGGGTGGGATTGGTGGCATTGGAATCTCTTTCCAGGCCCCTGCTTTACTAGTAGCCGTTTTGGTTTGTCCAATCTAGCTTTATTGCCCTCAAGTTTATCAGCTGCTTTAAAAGCATCCCCTTTGCCCGACGGCACCCACCATGGCTGCCTTCACTTTCCTCCCAGGTATATGAAAGCTTCTTTGTCATCAGGGAGAAGAGACCAAGTAGCCCACATTTAGAATTTCAGCCCTTGAGTCTGTGGGCTCCCCCCAGGCAGGGTCTCCTGGGGGCCCCAGCTGCCCATGCTGATAATGCCTGTGTGTGAGGCATTGATAAGATATCCTGTGTGAAAGCCCGCTGATCTGCATGTGGGCACTTGTAAATATTTGATGATCCGGGCCTCTCGGGCTCACCCTTTCGCTGGTTTTAGAACCCCCGGCTGCCTGTGTAAAGGGGCTAATAATCCTAATAGCTAGTATTTAGAGAGTGCTTCCCAAATGGGGTCTCATTTGATCTTTACCTCCACCCTGGGAGGGACATGCTGTTAGGAGCCCCATTTTGCTGCGACGATGCCGAGGCGTTCATTTAATGGAAAGAGCCATCAAAGCTTGGCTGAAACTGATAATGTGACTGAAAAGTTGTGCTTATCGATGAAACCTGTGCACATTGATTGATTGAGGGGGCTTATCCGCTGAGCCTGCCTGATGGTGATAATGTGTGAGGCACAGTCATTGTGGGACTGACTCAGTAGAATGTGTAAAAAGAATCAGTTTCCACTTTTCTATAAATATTTAATTGAACCAAAGCACCCCCTCCTCCCACCAGAATGCTATAGACCAGCATAACCTGCCCCTTCTGGGGATTTCCCCCAGCGTTGCAGTTGTTGTTTTGAGCTTGCCCGTGCCCTCTCTCTCAAGCCCCTCTCAGGGACCTGGCCCACACTGGTAGGCTTTCCCAGGCTTGTTTACTATCCCCTGCATATCAGGGCAATGCTTGACATGTCCACCTTCTGTCCCTTCACATTCTCTCTGAAGCATATGAGTCATTATAGATTGATGTCATTTTCCCTTGGTCTAGGACAAATGAGGGAGAGGAGGGGACTCGTTGGAGGATTAGGTTTTTTTTTTTTTTTTCCCCAGAATTGACAGTGTCTATTACAGGGGTAAAATGAATGTTCAGGAATTTGGAATTAAGGAGTTCCATTTACCACATGCAGGTGTCTTTTAAGACTAGTCAATCAATAATATGCATTTATTATGTACCACAGGCACTGCAGAGTAAGAGAAAAGGCAAAAACAGGGTGAGATAAGTTGGACATAATTAAGTATACACTACGTACATACTTTTAGTTGAAGGCAACATTATGGGTAAGGGGAAACTCATTAGCAAGTGGGTAGCCTACAGAACATCACCTGCAGAAGACCAGTACAGCCAGACTGTAGAATGCATGGAGGGGGATGAGGTATAAAAGGAATGCAAAGCCCCAGCCCTGGAGTTAGGAGGACCTGAGTGAAAAATCTGGCCTCAGACACTTAACATAAAAACTAGCTGTGTGACCTTGGGCAAGTCACTTAACCCCAATTGCCCTACCTTCCCCCCTCCAAAAGGCAAAAACAAACAAAAAAGAATGCAAAGCTAGGAAGGAGCCAGCTTGGGAAGCCATTTCAGTGCCCCCACAGGGTTTCAGCTTGGATCTTTGAGGTTATAGGAGAAAGGAAGTTAATGAGAAGGACAAGATTGGAGTGGGGGAGACCAGGTAGAAAGTTCTTGCCTTACTTAGCTGTTTTTTATTAGAAATTCAGCATTAAATATCCTTCCCAACAACTGTTTTGTTCAGAACATGTTTATGTTTGATTTGGTGAAGTTACGGTGCATACCAGGTTTTCAGTGTAATTCTTCGTGGATAATTTCTGCCTGATTTTTGAAGGCTAAGGAAATCTTAAGAAATCTGTTTTTTTGCTTCAGCAAGATGAGATTGCCTTTGTATACTTGGTATAGGTTCCCATTTTTTCCTTCAAGGAGCCTTGGAGGGGATTTGTTCCTAACACTCTAGCAGACTCAACACCTGGGCAGTCCTGTGGGGAATCGTGGTTGTGGGAGGGGGTGTTGGAGGAAGGAGACCTTGGAAAACCACTGTGTCCTTCTGGTGCCGCCCTCCTAAAGGAGCTTTTATTCCGTCAAGGGGTAGGTAGGGTCCAAGGGTTGGCTGGGTCATCGTCACAGCTGCTTGGTGATACAAGGTACATTTGATACAGCATTTCACGTTTTCGCCTCTTACTCAGCTACACTGGTTTTCCCATGTCAGAGTATCTCTTAATAGACCTGACATACACCTTTTAGGTGTAATTTCTCATACAGAGGAAGCCAGGGCTGCCAAACACTCCTTTGGTTACATGTCAGACAGGTGCCAGTCTCTCACCGTGCCAGCCCTCTTCTCAGGAGAAGGGCTTCATGATAGTGATTTCATGTGAAGGCTCCCCTTGCGATCACCATGGCTGCTACAGACAAACATCCAATGAATGTGCTGTTTTTTGTTTTGATCTGTTGTTTCCAGCTGAGCATTGAACAGGCCCAGGCTGTGGCAGAGCAAGTTGAAATGAAAGCAAAAGTGGTGCAGTCTGAAGTCAAGGCGGTCACGTCCAGGCACAAGAAAGCCCTGGAGGAGAGGGAATGTGAGCTGCTGTGGAAGGTAAGGCAGACGGCTCTCCCAGCCCCGGCCGTTCTTTGTCCAGCCGCTGTGAGACAAAGCCCCGTGTGCGCCAAATTTTCCAGTAGGGCTAATTTTAGACTTTCACGGGTCGTGTTCTAAATTCGGAACATTGGAGTATTTCATGGATGTGTTTTGGGGGAGAAGGGGCCCGGCCCCTGGTGTTGCCGGGACACACTGGTGCATTGTATGGCCTTCTCTCCCAGTCCAGCTACAAGGGCGCTTTTCAGAGCTGGTAGACACCCATGAATGAATGACGCCTTCGTGTAGAGAAGGCAGGAGGGGCCGAGCACAAGGGAGATGACTTTTTAAGGCCAGTGAATTGATAGGAAAGAGGCCTTTGGGGGAATTGTTGGATGGCTCCATTTCCTGGCCCATCCAAAAGACCAGTTTCCTTTTTGTTCTTTAAGGCCCTTCCTCCAATTGTAGAGAATGAGATGCCAAGCCTAGAGGGGGGATTTTAAAACCAGATGGGAGAAAATGACTCATGCCACTCCCTAGTGCCCCCATCACATCCCTCCTCCTCGCTTGATCTCCTTCTTCACTTAGGAATCGAATGTATCCAGAAGGAATATTTCAGCTATAATTACATTCCCCAACAGCAAGATGGTGGCATTTGTCAGCATGGACCTGCCATTGGGCATAGCCAGACTCCTAATCTTCTTAAGGACACAGAGCTTGGGCAGGACGTTTCCCAGAGCCTGTGCTTTTTGCTGGGGTGGTAGAGAGTGTGACATAGACATATTTTTACGAAATATCCTTAGCCAGAGGCAGAAACAGATGGGCATTTATTTAGTAGTTATTCTTAGAAGACAAACTGTGAGTCCTCAAGTCTTCAAACACTTTAGACACTCAGATGCTTCCATTGTTCAGATCTTATATAACATCCCCAAATGTTAATTAAAAGCGGGAGAGAAGCTAGCTCCTTGGTGCAATTTGAGAAGACTGTCTGTAGTCTAGGGAGCGATGCAGCAGACTTGCTGTTCTGGATTACTGGATGAAAGGGTCTTTGTCATCTCCTGGAGGTTGGGGAGGGGGCTGGTCTATTGAATGCTCACCTTCAGTGGTGCGAAACATCTTTCTTCACCTGACCTAGCTCTGGGTTGGAGGCGCTACTGTCTTCCATTCCTCGGGAGAAAATGATGAATTCCTTTCTCTGGTCCTAAGCTTGAAGGAAAAAATATTGCTCTCGTGTTTACTGTAAATGGTGGGTTTTATTTCCTAGAAAATTCCTTTGTATTTTCATTTCAGTTCTCTTTCTGATGGCCGTTCACGTCAGCGTTGTGCATTTCATTAACCTTAATTCTCCTTGACTTCTTCTTGCCCACGACATTGATTACATTGGCCAACTCAAAGCAGCCAATTTCTGTGAATCTCTCTCATTTTCTCTGTTTTGATTCTGGTGGGTCCTTGCCTCCCTCAGCCTTTCAGGTTCCAGATGGACGACTTCCCTTGGCATGCCTCTCTTCACCTAGATTTTCTTGTCTCTCCAAGTGTGCTACCATGGACTTTTACGTTTCTGTTCCTTGTCTTTCTCCTCCACATTTTCTGGTCTTTTCAGATTTCCCATTACTGCCTATTGTCCTGTGAGTCCCGAGATTTTGCTCATCCTTTTCCTCTGAATCTCAGTCACCAGCCTTCCCCATTCCCCATTAACTACTGTGCTGTGTGGGCTGTCCAGACCTTCCCCTCTCTATTCCATTCAACACTTCCCTGTTTCTCTTTTCTTCTTGGATGCTAAGAGCCGTGATTTTTCTTAACGACAAACCCAGTAATGGTGTTCTGTATCCTGTATCCAAGGGCTTGCTGGTGCTTTAACAACTTACCTTCTGTCTTTCTGGGTCTCCTTAAGTGAATTCTGTGCCTGGTCAGCTCTGTTGCTGAGTATGGTAATGAGGCCACTGTCATTGGTTCATCTCAGTAAGGACCAGCCAGGTCTCCTGCAGTTGTGGATGAGCTTGTTCCTTGGCCACAAAGCCTGGAAGGAAGGCCCAGATCTCAACAAGTAGAGATATGGTGGGGCATTCTAGGCCTAGGAGAAAGCCTGGCTTTAGTTTTGGGCCAGGGGGCTCATCCATTTTGCTTGAAGGAATACAGGAAGCAGCTGAGTTCCCTCATGGGAACTTTGAGAAAGGGACAGGGCCTGGACCAGTGGTTTCATGAAATTCACTGAGTGCTCAGTAGGACTTCCTCTGCCAAATACTGGCCATTGTCTTTTGTGCCCCTCAGAGCCTTTGGGAGTTGCTCACAGGGAGGTTGAGAGACCCTGGAAAAGTCCTAGACCCAGATCCCCCAGATTCCGAGGCCACCTCTCTCTCTCTCCTCCACGAGGTGCTGCTTCCTAGACTATTTCTAGGATAATTGAACTTTGCTTGAAATGAAATTAATTTAAATTTAAATAATACTTTAGTGGATTTTTTTAAATACAGGGATTTTATTTGTAACATTCTCTTAGTAGTCAAGGACAGGTCTGCTGTCATTGGAAGTTGGTAAATCCCAATTACTGACAAGAGGGTCACTGCTTTACTGGAGAGCCTTCCCGCCCACCTGCAGACACTAACTCACCCCCAGCCTGGGTTGGGTGGGTGGGAGTGCTGAGGGGGCATCAGGGAGAAGGGAGCCGTGTTGGGGGAAGAAGGATTTCCATGGAAACGTCAGTCCAAGAATTATGGATCTCTGGCCTCAGCTTGCCTTACACTCCCTCCAGTATCATTCCTGCTAAGCTCCCCCCAGAATATTTTGCCTGGTAGCAGTAACAACGAAAAGATCCCCGAAAAGAAGCCAAACTCTGAACAACTGGGAAAAACCCTTCAGCAAAAAACTTAGTAACACTGTGGGAGAAAGAACATGCAGGGCCCTATGGCTCCTTCCTTTCATCAGATGGCAGGGGG
>NW_027185797.1:23867078-23923457 GCF_028583685.1 Petaurus breviceps papuanus | reverse complement strand
GCAAGAATGTTCACTACATAATCAGATCTGTCATTGAGGCCTGACTGTTTGGGCTCGACTGTTTTTGTTTTGTTTTGTTGGGTTTCTTTGTTTTGTTACAAGAGAGGGAACAGCTTTGTGGGATGGGGTATTTCCTTAAAAGGCCTTAATAAAACTTCCCTAAAGTTCTTCAGTGAACAAAGTCAGATTCCTGAAAGTCTGTCTGTTCTGAGGTTCCAGTGCCTCAGTTTCCTTTTCAGGCCTGTTGGGAGCTTTTGTGCCCCCAAGATACAAAAGTTGACTGTTAATCATCACTTTTGATGTGTAATTTTCAACAAGGCCTCTTCCCTTTCTTCTCTTAGGTGGAGAAGATCCGGCAGGTCAAGGCCAAGTCTCTGTATCTGCAGGTGGAAAAGCTTCGTCAGAACCTCAACAAACTAGATAGCACCATCAGCGCCGTGCAGCAGGTCCTGGAGGAGGGGCGTGCCATGGACATCCTCTTGGCCCGGGATCGAATGTTGGCTCAGGTCCAGGAGCTGAAGAATGTCCGGAGCCTCCTAAAGCCCCAGGAAGATGACAGAATGATGTTTACCCCCCCGGACCAGGCCTTGTACCTGGCCATCAAGTCTCTGGGCTTTGTCAGTAGTGGGGCTTTTGCCCCCTTGACCAAGGCCACCGGGGAAGGCCTCAAGCGTGCCCTCCAAGGCAAGGTGGCCTCATTTACAGTGATTGGGTATGACCATGATGGGGAACCACGCCTTTCAGGTGGGGACCTGATGTCGGTGGTGGTGATGGGGCCCGATGGGAATCTGTTTGGTGCTGATGTCAGTGACCAGCAGAATGGCACGTACCTGGTGAGCTACCGGCCACAGCTGGAGGGTGAGCACCTTGTCTCTGTTATGATATGCAACCAACACATCAAGAATAGCCCCTTCAAGGTGCTGGTCAAGTCTGGCCGTAGCTACGTAGGCATCGGGCTGCCCGGCCTGGCCTTCGGCAGCGAAGGGGACAGCGACGGGAAGCTGTGTCGCCCCTGGGGGGTCAGCGTGGACAAGGAAGGCTACATCATCGTGGCCGATCGCAGCAACAACCGCATCCAAGTGTTTAAGCCCTGTGGCACCTTCCATCACAAGTTCGGCACGTTGGGCTCCAGGCCTGGCCAGTTCGACCGCCCTGCTGGAGTGGCTTGCGACTCCTCCCGGAGGATTGTGGTGTCTGACAAGGACAATCATCGGATCCAGATTTTCACATTTGAAGGGCAGTTCCTCCTCAAATTTGGGGAGAAGGGCACGAAGAACGGACAATTCAACTACCCTTGGGATGTGGCAGTGAATTCAGAAGGCAAGATCCTAGTCTCTGATACACGGAACCACCGGGTCCAGCTGTTTGGGCCTGAGGGAGCCTTCCTGAACAAGTATGGCTTTGAAGGGGCCCTCTGGAAGCACTTTGATTCCCCCCGGGGTGTGACCTTCAACCATGAAGGCCATCTGGTGGTGACTGACTTCAACAACCACCGCCTACTAGTCATTCACCCAGACTGCCAGTCTGCCCGCTTCCTGGGGTCAGAGGGCACAGGCAATGGGCAGTTCCTGCGCCCTCAGGGGGTCGCCGTGGACCAAGAAGGACGCATCATAGTTGCTGATTCCAGGAATCATCGGGTGCAGATATTTGAATCCAATGGCAGTTTCATATGCAAATTTGGTGCTCAGGGAAGTGGCTTTGGCCAAATGGACCGGCCCTCTGGCATTGCTGTCACTCCAGATGGCATGATCGTCGTGGTAGATTTTGGAAACAATCGAATCCTCATCTTTTAGTAGAAAGTATTGGCTTTGCAGTTGTTTTTTTGGGGGGGGGGTGTGTGATGTTTTGTGTTTTTTTTTTCCATTTTGAATTTCAAAGAAGAAACTGTCTCAGGGAAATTTTTTTCTTTATTATGAGAACAAAAAAAGTACAACGTTACTGAAGACCTACCTCATCTTTATTTTTTTACAGATGAATGTACTTCTCTTTCTGCAGGGATTGAGCCTGGGAAGTTATAGAGTCTATCTACCTCATGTTCTTTGGGTCCCCCCCCCTTTGTTCCTTTCCCCACTCCCTTCTCAGCCCAGTGCAGATTTTGTATTTACCTCCATCCCCAAACGGGTTATTGAATGCACAAGCCGACGATTGGATTGGTTTTCATGCTGTCACTGGATTGGTCGTGTTCGATCAAAGCTTTCTAGAGAGGAAGCCAAATGCGGCTCTCTAACTTAAAAAAAATAATACTGAAAAATAAGATTAAAAAAAGTAGGCTTAGGTACTTACTTAGAGCGTCTGTGTTCCCGGTTCTAGACTGTGGTTTGTGGGTTTCTGCCTGTGTTAAGTGTGTTTTGGTAATAAGCCTTTTAAAAACTTTTTTAAAATGCTGCAACAGAGAACATTTTCCTCTTACCCTTTCATACCTCAGTATATTTGACTTCCTGTTCAGCAGCTTTTTCTTATTTCTGGAAAATATGGGTGGGTGTGCCAGCTCAGAAGAGTGGGCCTTTTCTAGTTTGGGGTTCTATTTTAGAGGAGTGTGTGCAGTCTCCCTGCTGCCCCAAATGGTGAAGGCAAGGAGATGGCGGACATCTTGGGTTTTTGATGACTTTTATTAAAATGTTCTGTGTTTTGGGGAGATAGTTTTGTGGGGGAGGGAAGGGTGTAATCTGTTAGAAAAAATGGTTAGGAAGAATGGAAGTCATCTAATTCTTGGATTTAAAACTTTTAAAAATGTTTGGAGAGAGAGAGAGAGTGAGTGTGTGTGTGTGTGGAGGGTGTGTGTACACATCAGTAGAAGCAAAAAAAAACATGCAAAATTGTTAAGGGCATGGAATAGTCGAATGTTTTGTGTGTTGTAGCTAGGAATTCCTTTTTTTTTTTCCTAAGAGTGATGGTGGTAGGTGGAAAAATAAAATTTTTATTTTAAAGCACAATTTTTTACAGCTTTGGAAGTTCAGGGAACAAAAATCTTTAACTGTCAGATTTGTTAACATTTCCTCTGGTTCCCTTCCCTCCCCCAACCAAAAAAAAAATTTCTTGGATCTTTTGAGGAGTCACTTTAACTGCATCGTTTGCTGAAAACCGGTGCTGCACAGGAGACTTGATACAGTCAGCATTAATTCCGTGGAGTGCTTTTGAATGTAAAGATCTTTGCCCTTCTGAAATATTCCCCTTCCGATGTTGATGGTGGCAGGTGAAAGGGAGGGAGGGAGGAGGCCACCTCCTCCTTACTCTGCTTCCGGCAATTCCAAAGAACAAAAGCCAGATGGAGCGGCCAGACCTGTGGGCACTTGGGAGGGCATGCTCTTGTTGGGCATAAGGTTCTTTCTTGTGACCTTTTCCAGTGGCTCCTTACCTGTCTTGATGGATAGTTGTGCGGCAGCAGAGACAGACCTTTATACTAGTCGCAGATGCAAAACTTCTCACTTTGTCTCTTGGTGAGTGAAGGTTTGGGAGCTGCCTACTTTTCAGTGGTCAGAAGTCTTCATATCCTGGAAGGAGGAATGAACCATTATTTCCAAAAGGTCATAGCTTTTGACCCTTAAGGAGAAGATAGCACACAGTGGTCACTAAATCCCCTTGTCCAGACACCTTACTTGAGCAGCGTTGGCTTTGATCGGGCCATTGGAACTGGATGGCTCGAGATCTCTCTTATGTTTGCTGTCTTCTTCTTTCCCTGATGGGCCTTCCTTCCTTGTTTGTTTTCTTCTTTCTCTCCCCTTTTATGTTCTTGAGGTCTTCAGTTCCATTGTGTATCAAAGGAGAGAGAACACTGTATCCACAAAATTCTCAGTGTATCTACAAAAAATTGCAAACGTATCCACTGTCTCTCGTAGGAGATGAAGTATTGAAGGTAGAAGCCAGACTGCTCTCCCCTGTGGAAACTGAGCCTGGCAAATTCCTTAGCGTAGGCAAGGCATTGCACCCAGATATTAGCTATCAGGAAGGGGTTAAGAGGTGAGAAAAATGCATATGAATGGTTCTCATTTCCTAATTACCCTTAATGCAGTGCCTCTAATTATGAAACTTTTCCTATTTTCTTTAGCTGTTTCCACTTTTGTCCCTAAATTCTAGATCTCATTGGATTTTTTTTTATGGTTAACAGTTGGGGAAGGTCTTATTTTATTAGTGAGAAAATGCTATCCTAACATCCCTTAAAATACCAAAGACAAATGGTTTTAAAAGCTTTAACTATATATCAATTCTGGGAATACTTACAGATTTTTTTCTTCATAATCTTGACCTTACCAGATGGTCGAAGTGGTCTACCCTGGAATAGTCATGTTGCCTTTGCCTGTTATTACAGCTCATCTTTCTGTTGTGCCTATAGTCTCCTGCTCTGTTCCCCCAGACATTTTGGGGGGAAAATTTGAGACTTTTTTGTTGATCAGGAGTATCAAGAATTTGGTTGTTTTGGCTCTGAAGGTGACTAGCCATCATGTCATGTGACATGTGTCATGAGAGCATTAAAGCTTTGTGTTATCGTAGATGACCTTCAGTGACCTGTATCTGGGAGCCATGTAAGCTTGGCACGAGCTCTGCATTTAAGTGACTGAAATCAGAAGTGGGTTGGTTGGCTTTCTTCCTTGGTAGTGCTGCCCCTTTTAATTCAGTGGGTCAACAGCACTAACAGGCCTGGCTGTCATTCAGACATTGGAAAGCCACTGTTGGTAAAACTTCACCATCTGTGGATCCCCACTGCCATTCTTGTCCTCCTCCCAGAGTGCTAAGCACTCCTGAAGGATGCAAGTTTGGCTTCCAACATGGTGGGTCTTCATTGAAAGGGAAGACTACAAGGAAAGCCAACGTCTAGGACCCCCTGGGGGTGGCTGTTCCAAAAGCACCCAAATCCCTGTTCTTGGCGAATTTACATTTACTTGTCCGTTATTAGGTAATGCTGAAGTATCCAGGAAAGGTAAAGCTGAGGCAAAACATGAGAGAAGGGGGCAGTTTGCTTCCCATGAAGACATGGCTTTGAGAAACCTTCCAGGAATCTCCATTGTTTTTAGGTACAGTGGGTGCTGCTGGTGGGAGGCACAAAAGGAAGATCAGTGAAGTTTTCATCAAACTCTGGTTTCATCCAAGGCATTTGTGCCCTAACACTCTCCTGAAGAAATTTACATAATCAATGGGTAAAACCACTTTGGGTAGGGGGCTGATGACCTTTCAGAAGTGTGGTCAGCTAAAACAAATTGCTTTCCTGTAGCTAAAGTGACCATTAGGCAATCCTGCTGCCAAGCCTGTGACACAGAACACGTACATGAGCCGAAGCCCTGACACTGTATAATGCAGTAAGTACCCTAGGAGACCTAGAACAAAACCCTTCAGTGGGTACCAGTTTTAAGTATAACTTACTTGGGCAAAACCCCTGAGGAGTAGCATGAAGACAACCTAAAATCTAACATTGGGCCCCAAACTTCCAAGTTGCAGACAGAATTAGGGCACTTCGTGTTTGGCTTCCAATGGGATAACTTGAGATCGGCTTTTTTAGTTAAGCCAAAGCTTAATTTATTTGAAGAGAGAAGTCTTTAGGCTTGGTCTAGCAGAATCGTGTTTGTTTGTTTTCTTCTTTCAAAGATGGTGAGATTTCTGTGTTTGGTAAATGAGTGAAAGTCGTGCCAAAGTTTTGTGGGTTTGTTTTTTTTTTTTTCTCTGTTTTTTTTTGTTTTTTTAAAAAAAAAATATATGGGGTGCAAAAAAAAAAAAAAGGAACTAGGGTATTTATTTAAACACCTCTCTTTGGAGTTTGTTTCCAACAGTTTGGAGCTGTATAAAAATCAAACACTGGTACTTGCGTTAGACAAATATTTCTCGGATCCTGAGTCCCTCCCTCTCCGTACTCAGGGCTCCCTGCTTGCTGGTGATGCAGGATGCACAAACCATTCCACCTGTTCTGTTGTTTTAGTTCGTATTTAAGAAGATGTTGGGTTTTTGTTGTTTGCTTTGTTTTCTACCTCATTTTTAGAGAGACAGCGTCTACCTCACTTTAGCACTCAACAGGTCTCTGAAGAAATAGTATTAATCCATTTAAGGCAAAAAAAACAAACAAACCAGTTCTCCCATGCCTACAGAGTCAAACACATCCATCCATCCATCCATCCATCCATCCATCCATCCATCCATCCATCGACTTACAGGGGATTTTGTTGACTTTCAGGAGGACTGTTCAGTTGCCCTCGTTAGATAAACACTTAATTTAAACCAAATGTTCTTACAAAACTCAAGCGAACTTAGTTCTTAGTTCTTAACAAATTGGACTTTATTTTAATGAAGAGTTATGCAAACTTGTTTTAAAAATCCACTTTTTTCAGTATTAAAAGCAAAAACTACTAGTCATTTGAAACCTACTTGGAAATTGAATTTGTAACATTCTTACATTCTCAAGACCTTTAGGTCTTCTCTCTTCAAGAGAAAAATATTTTATTTTATCTTATGTTTGGATGTTTACAAATACATCCTGTTAGAGAAGATTGTATTGCTAGAAATGCTTTTGAAGGGAATGAGAATTGTTTTGACTTTGTGATTGTATTTGTAGTTTTCTTGACCCAGTGGGATGTCTTCCACCATGACCCATAAATAACCCACTTCATTTGGGGAGAACTCTTTGAGTGAATGTGTTTTGTGTTTTTTGTTTTGTTTTTGCTACCAAAGGTAATCTGAAGGGATTTTTTGGGGTTGTTTGTTTTAAATTAAATAATAAAAATTGAAAAGCACATTACCAGAAAGTAGGGTTGATCTCCCATTCCCCCCACTTCCTTTTTTCCTAGGTAGTGTCTCTAGATCCCCCCTCGGAGTTCCAGTGCATTGGGTTTGTGTCATGGTGAGAAGACATGCCTCTATTTAAAAGAAATAAATAAAATGATCTTACGGGTTAACATTAAGCCAGAGAGGCGGGAAGTGTCCTGCCATTGTTTAACCAATGTTGGTTCTAAAAGCTTTGTGAGTACCTGCATGGTCTTAGACCCTCCTAATGATTGTATAAACGTTACAAACTCAGGTAGAATTGGCTGTGAAGGCTCTTCTTTCACAGAGCATCCAGACTGAATGTTACCTGTCTATTGAATGAACCGAGTCACTGCCTGCCAGGCCTTTGCCCTCTTTCTGTGTGCAGTTTGCTTCTTAGTCTGCTTAGCTTGTCCCCCAAAGGATATCTGGGTCCTGGTCCTGGGGTTCTGTGTGTGATCTTCTGGTGGAGGGTGGGGTTTTTGTTCCTTTTTTTCCCCCTTAAATCAGTACAGGTTAAGTGGTGGGGTGGGGTGGGTGGGGATCATTAAAAACTAGTTTGTAAGGTTTAGTAGGGTGGGTGGGAGGGGCCTGTTAGCATGGTTTATGAGAACCTGGCTTCCTCTGTCTGTTGGCTGTTGTGTCCTGCCTTGGCAGAGACTACTCCAAGTGTACGACATAGGATTGATAGACTTGGGTATTTTTTTTGGGGGGGGGAAGGGGGGCGGAGGGTGTGTTCAATGCTGAATCAAAAGGTGGGATGGGAAAGGAATCTGGTGTCCCTCTGACAAACCTAAGCCTTGCCTTTTGACTTCCTGAGGTCAGACATGATCTGGAAAGACCACCACCCTCAGAGTAGAAGAATTTCCTCTTTGGCTATTCCCCTGTTGCAGGGCTGGAATGTTGCTGTTTTCCCTAGGGAAACTTTGACTTCCCCGTAGTTATAATACTTCGTGAGCATTAATTCATCTTCATTTGGCAGGCTCAGTCCACCTCCCCTAAAGGGGAGAAGAGGAAGGCATACCCTTTCGCTTCCCAAAACAGTTTTGACCATCGAATCCCAGGTCCTGTAGTCAGGCATGACAGGCAATGGACAGAGGTGTTCAACAACTCCTGTGTAGACAGAGGCTTCTGAATGTATCATTGTGGTCCATGGAGAAGGCTGGAGAAGGTAGCAAGGAGATGCCGTGTCAGCTACCAGCAGCCTTAAAACAAAGTTGGTGTCTCTTTGGACCTTAAAATTGTTCCTATGCAGTTTATTTTATTTTTGTTTAATCAAATAAATGTGAGGGTTTTTTTTCATCGAAGCTGTGTCAGTGTGATTTATACTTGGGGAAGCTCATGTCAAAAGGCTAAAGTAGATGAACTTTGGAGCCCAAATGGGGATGTTTTTTCTAAATGATTTCTAATCATCAAGCCTTTCCTGCTCCAAAGGATCCTATCTTTTACAACTTGTTACTTTCTTCATTTGTGGCTTTTGGTGCTGCTACCAACTCTCCCATCTACAGGCCTCTGCTCATGTCAGATATAGGTGGGAAAATGCCCCACGCTTCAAATCAGGATCACACACCTGAGTGCTTGTCCCTTAACAACATCACTGCTCTTAGCCCTTCTTGGACTTCATTCATTACACTAAGAGGCCAGACTGGGTGATCTCCAAGGCCTTTTCCAGCTTCTAAAGCATCGAGTCCTGTGCAGACTCAGGATAAATGTTTTATTTAGTGCAGAGACCAGTTGACTGATGTGTTATTTGGCAGTTTAAAGTTATGTCTCCTCAGGTGTCAGTCTGCTGCTTTGTAGTGACAGAATGACCCTGTCAAGCAGTCCTCCAAATGTGGTTTTGCAAAGATGGTAGCCTCAAGAGGCAGTTAAGGAACCCTTCAGCTTCCCTGGTGTTAATGGGCCCACTCTGATCAGGTTTGTTGGGCAAGTGAGTGCTGACAGGTAAACTGTTGGATTTGTGCTTTCACAAAGCACAAATCTGGAGTTTTCTTTCCACACACACATTTTGTGTTCCTTTTCCAGTCCTGTTATTTACTTGCCGGAACTGACCACAATAATTCAACTGCCCCTGTGCTACACTATAACAGGGGTGGGGGGGTGGAGGACAGGAAGGGGTTATTTTATTGGTATAGGGAGCTCCCTTTGAGAAAACTCCCTCCCAATCCTACAGCTTCGTTGTTTGGGCCTTCCTGGAGGCCACAGCCAACTAAGGTTAGAGGTGGGATTAGCTAGGCCTGCCCAACGGCCATGCTAAACTGCCTCCTTTCCTATTGTATTTATCAAAATGAATGAAGTTGGTTTTTGCTTTGCTGGCATCCCATGCTTTGGCTTGGAGTTGCAGGAAAATGTTTGCCGTGGATTCTGCAGACCGGCATTAAATTCTGCCCGACATTTGCCAAGGCTCCCCTCTCCAGCTGCTAATTACTCATCTGTCCTTGAAGGCCTGTGCAAGTTGCTTTTTCCAGGTGATTCTTTGAACAGTGAACTTAAGGCTTCCAGTGGTAGGCCTGCCACTCCCTGGGGCCATAGGGAGTGGGATGGGAGTCATCTGTCCACCCTCAGGGCTGAAGCCTTGGGGTCTGGTGGAACAGAGCTGTGTTCATCAGTGCCTCAGTGGCCGCTATGAGGATGACCTGACCTAGAAGAGAACATGACCGCTGGATGCCGTTTCCAGGGAGTGGGATGAGATGGGAGGAATCCCAGTTCCTAGAGCTACACCGGGGTTTAGAACTGTCAGTGGCCATTTAATCCAGCCCCTTGTTTTAGATGAGCAAATTGAGGGGGCCTCAGGGCCAAAGGACACACGGTACCCAGTGACTTGAGGTGGCAGTGTGAAGCCTCACTCTCCCCATCAGCATAATGAGCAAGTGTCTGAGGCAGGATTCAAACCCAGCTCCTTCTGCCTCCAAGGCCAACACACACTCTTACTGAATTTTAAACCCAGGGCTCTCGTGTCTGAGCAGACATTCATTCTGTTACAGGAGACAGAATGGCCAAGACTCCTTTTGCTTCTGTCCAGTGTCCTCTCCATCCTATGTCTGATGCTGTTCTCTAGCCCTTCCCAGAACAAAGCATCTGTCAGTCATGTATTTCCTGGCACCAGACTGGTTACTATAGACTCTTGTAGTAACTGAGGAAAATCTGCAGAGAGCAGAGTGGGGAGGGTGCCAGTTTGTGTGCCTGGGGCCTGGGCTCCCGTGTGGCCACTCAACAGACCTCATTTGGTCAAGGAGTCCAGGAATGATGGGAACCTAACCTCAATATGAAATGCCCTACTGTGTCCGGGAGACTATGCTAGATAGCTGGAGATGAACACTGGCAGGAAATCCGCCCCTGACCTAAAAAGCTAAGTGAGCAGCAGCAGCTTGGAGGAGTTTTCTTATGTGCCCTTCAGACTGATTTAGAATGGGCCTGCCTCTTGGCACCTTTGTCCGGTTGTTGCCGGTGCCCCAGGGCTCAGGCCAGGCACTTGGTGGCTATGACCCAGGACTAGATACTTTGCTTTAGGGGCCAACCCCACCAGAAAGGGCCCCATTTAGAAGCCCAGGCTTCAGGCCCTGCCCAGCCAGGCTACTTCAGGTTAATGCGGACAAATCACTTCTATCGTTCCTGTTTCCTCAGCTTTAAGATGGGATCTGAACAGCCCAACAGAACTGGAGGCTTGGAAGGGCACCGTCCTCCACCTTACCCAGAAGGAATCTCCCATTATCACATGCTTGTCATTCTTTGCTTAAAGACCCCCACGAAGGGGGAACCTACTGCCCCTTTTTAAGGCTCTCCATTTCACTGTGAGGAAGCTTGGCTTCCCTCTAATTGCCATTTTTCTGAGGCCACGCCAATAGGTTTAATCCCTTTTCCTTAGGCCAGCCTTTCAGGTCCCCGAACATGGCTTCTCCAAGCTAACCACTCCCAATCCCAAAGAGTAAAGATGCCAGAAAGAACACTGGAGATGGCCTAGTCTTCAATATCACATATAAGGAAACTGATTCCTTCAGTGATGTTTGCACCCCTTTGCCATCTTGGTTTACTTCCTTTCTGCAGCTTGGGGCCTTTCCAAAGGTGTGCCCCCCCCCCCCAACTTATGCCAAGTGTGCTCTGACCTGGGGAGAACAGAGTTCATTTTGACCTCCTCGTCCTTCAAAGTCTTCTCTAACGCAGCCCAGTGTTGCATGAAACTGCCTTTATGGTCTTTTCTTCCGAATTCAGTTCCTGTGGCTGTTCAGAAATGGGCTGGACCAAGCTGACTGCCAGAGGCCCTTCTAGCACAACATCAGAACCTAAGATCATGCACTGAAAGACACTGAATTTAAATGAATTTAATTTTTATTGGACTATGTCCCAGGCGCATTAATTAAGTCCTAAATAGTAGTCCTGAAAATCGGAATAGATTAGACTGGACATCCAGGGCCTCTCTCCTGGGGAGAGTAGGAGTTTGAGAGAAAAGTCATTGCTGTTCAGCTCCCATGCAAATCAATGCAGCTGTGACAATATGTGGGGGAGCTGAGAAACCCCAGCATTGGTTTTCAAAGGCTTTGAGTGATGTTGCTGCCTTCCAGCTAAACCCATCAGGAGGTGGGAAATGCTGAAACAAGGCATTAGCATTTGGTGCAAGTGAAAACCCTGCATTCCTGGGGGGAGGGGAGGAATGAAAGGCGAAGCCCAGGGCTGCTCTATTCAGACTCCAGGACCACACAGACACTCACTATCTACAGGAGCTCCCAGAAGAGGTGGGGAGAAGGCTTTCTGGGGCCTCCGGGATGCATAGGAAATGGAGCCATTTCCCCAACGGCCGGTGCATTCTGAAACTTGGAGAAAAGCAGGTTTTCTGGACGGTCACTCCAAGGGATGGCTTCCCCCAGGATTTCAGGATTAAATTCACTTCATCTTCCTCTGCTTGCACCCAAACCTCCACTGGCTCAGCCAGTTGAAGCAGCTGCATCTTGCCTTCTGAAGCCAGACCTGGTTTCTTCGGGTGGGGCATGCCAGATTCTAAGGAGGGGCTCCTCCTGGGCCCAGGGTAGGTGTTGTGAACACTAAACCGTGGGAATGCTCACAAGACTTTTGGTACACCCTGTATCGGACGCATTTTCTTATCTCAGCCACAAACACGGGTTCTGGCTTCCCATTTTCTTCCTGTCACCTCAAGGCACAGCACATAGAAGGCCCTTGGATTTCTAAAGGCAGGTGGAGTTCCTTCTGGTCCCAGCATCACAGGGTGATTTTTGAGTTCCCTGGAGAAGAAATGCACAAGTCTCTCACTACCAGCCCTCAGTATCAATCATTCAGCATTTAATGGCCCCGATTTTGGGCTAGGCCCGGGGGAGAAGACAGAAAGAGGATGATGATGGTGGCCTGGGAGCTCCCTAGGAGAAATCTGTGATAATAGAGCCGTTCTTTGCCCTCTGTATTCCGTGCCTAGCATGCAGTAGGTGCTTAATAAATGTTTGAGTTTTAGGGCCTGGCATGGCTGACATCCACCTCTGCTCTGAAACCTCCCTCACAAAGGCTGTGATTGTTGTTCAGTCATGCTTCATGACCCCATGGACCACAGCCAACTGATAGTCCCTGGGGTTTTCTTGGCAAAGAAACTTGGCACTGGAACATTTGCCATTTCTTTCTCCAGCTCATTTTAAAGATAAGGAAACTGAGGCAAAGAGGTGAAGTGACTTGCCCAGGGTCACCCAGCTAGTGTCTTATATGGGATTTGAACTCAGGAAGTGGAGACTTCCTGACTCCAGGCCCAGCCTCTCTCCTGGAAGCGCCCTCTGGTATCTCTGACGGGCTGGCACATCAGGTGACCACGGTCACACTGGGGACGTCAGCACCAGTCCTTCAGCTCGTGTCCAGTGTTCTGTGCAGTACCTGTGGTCAGCTGGAAGGAGATCTGAGAAACCATCCAGGGCAGGGATTCTCAACCTGGGCAGTCTGCTGAAGCCCATGGGTGCTTCTCAGGGCAAAGTTTTAAAAATATGTATTACATAGGGGCAGCCAGGTGGCTCAGCGAGTAAAAGCACCGGTTCCAGTGTTGAGATAGACCTGGAGATCGAATCCCGGGCTCAGACACTCAGCACCACACCCAGAAATAACTGGCCGGGTAACCTTGAGCAAGTTACTTAACCCCAATTGCTTAAAAAAAAAAATGTATTACAAAGGAAAGCAATTACATGGATATAAAGTTAAATCTTTTTTTTCTATCCCATTTCATGGATCTCTTCAACTGTATTAACAGGAGTTATCTATCAGCCTCAGTTCAGAACCCCTCATCATGAAGCTAAGACACAAACACTGTGAGTTCGTTACTAGGTTGGCCCCCTCATCTCCTCCCCAGGACGGCAGCATCTGAACTTTAATGGATGGACTGGAGCTACCACTGGAGATTCAGAGAAGGCCTCTCAAGGGACCTCAGGTCTGCAAAGTTCCATTCTCTCCCTCAAAGGGCAGAGCCAGCTCTGGCCCAAGTGGAGATGTCTGTGACTCATGCTCTAGGTACCGTGTTTCCCTGATAATAAGACCTATCCCGAAAATAAGCCCTCCCCTTACTGTGTAAGATTCCTCTAAAATAAGCCCTATTGAGATTGCTACTGTAGTGAAGGTGATCCCCTGCGCTACATGCTACATTACGGTACTCTCTGTATGCACCGTTCCCCCCCCCCCTTGAAATGCACACCACGCTCCGAGCTGCATCCAATCAGAGCTGCAGCAGTGAGCGCGGCATCCTGTTCTTCCCCAGTGATTTGCTTATTGAATAAAGGTACATTTTTTTTGTTCACATTTACCTGTTTATTAAAATTGCTGTCAATGTTCATTAAAATAAGCCCTCCCCTGAAAATAAGCCCTCTGGTGTTTTTCTGTCCAAAAAAATAATAAGACAGTGTCTTATTATCGGGGAAACACGGGTAGGTTTTGGGGCCATTGGCACTGCTGCCCATTTAATAAATGGGCCATCTTAAACCTTGTCTTGATGAACCATCCTTAACCTTTCCCTTCACAGAAACCAGACACTTTCTTTATTCTCTACAGAATCAGGAGTGGGAAGGTCCTCAGATATTGTCCAGCTCAGTCTCCTCACTTCACAGAGGAGGACCTGAAGCCCAGAGGCAGATGCCCTTCCCAAGGTCACAAAGCTCCTGAGACAATTCCCCAGGTAAACTGGGGATTTCCCTGGATTAAAATGTAATGGAGTACTTTTTGCCAGGTCAAATCCATCCTAGGGATAGGAGTCAGCAAGGCTGACCTTAACAGATCTCAATGAGGGAATAAAGCCTCCCTCCCCCAGGGTTTTGGCTCACTTAAGGGGCTAGGCCAGCATACCTAGGTAGGTATATACCTATGGGCAACCTTCTCTCACTACTCCAAAAACAAAACAAAACCCAACAACCTCAATGACACTCAAAAGCCACTGCCAATTAATCTTGTTTTATATAACCTTAGTTTATTTAAGATTCTGGCTAATGTTACTACCATCTTAAGATTTACTTTTCTAAATTTAGTAAGATAAGACAGCAACTTCAAGAGTTGGAAGAAGAGAAAAACTCTTTAAGCTCACCTTCTTTATGGATACATTTACTTGCAAGGAATCTAAGAGAAAAACTGTAATTTAGCTAGCTTGCCAACTTGCTTGCCATTTGCCTTCCCATCCATCATCTTAAGTGATTTTCTCCCCTAAAGGAACCAATCCAGCATCACTTACCCGTTTTGTTACTTATGATCTCTTTCGGCTTGGGGTGCACTTGAGTCATGACAGCTCACTTGAAAATCACTAATTAGCAACTGCCAGTGGATTTCAGGGGCAGCCCCTTAGCCACATCATCTCTCCTGAAGGAGCTCGGCCTCCATGTTTGGGGCTCATCTGACCTGGGGTAGGTGCTCTAAGAACTCTACCAGAACATGCCTGACCCATCCCTGGTCTGAGGCTGCCTAGACAAGCTTCTGGAAGCAGTGGCTTTCTCCAGACAGTGCCTGGGCAGCCTTTGTTGCTCTCCAAGCAGAGGGGCTTCCTCAGGCCCAGCAGGGAGGGATGCTTTGCATTCTTTTCCCCATACTCAGCCAGGCCTGGGGAGGATTCAGAGCAAACCTTGGACTCAGGTTTCGCATCTGGCTCGTTTTGCTAATCTACACCCAGAACTTGGTCAAGGACACCAGGAGCTGTGTGAAGTCACAGGTCAAGTCACTGCTTGGGGTTTTCCTTCTCTTTGGAACAAACTATGCTTTAAACCCACTGTCATACCCCCATGCCAGCACAAGGCAGGTACCTGCCCTGGCTCTCCCCTTGGGCTCCCAGCTCTGTAGAGCTACTCTTCAAACAGCTGCTGTTGGTTCCCATTCTAAAAGCCAGTCATATCATCCTGGCCTTCTCCATCATCATCCCCCCCCCCCCCCCAGTACAGTGCCCTGGGGGAGGGAGCTAAAGGGAACCAGCATTTGTGAAATGATATTAAGTCATTTTAGCGACTGGAAATGGACATTCATGCATGGAAATGCTGAGTAAGGCAGGGGTGGAAGCTTGCCTCCCCCCTTCCCCCAAAGATCCACCAACGCAGCACAACAGCACAAGCTAATGTCCTTTATTGGCCATTACAAAAAACCCTTGGGCCTTGGGTCACTTTCTCTGCCCGGGGGGGAAAGCTGGCATCTGGATGGGCTGGATGGGCTGAGCAGATGGGAATACTGGCTTCTTCCGAATGTCAGACAGTGTCTTCACTGAAGGGAGCAGCTGGTTTCTTTTGATGATCTGTAAGGCCAGCTGTGTATTACCTGAGTGGAAAAAGATGTGATGAGAAAAGCTCATGGCAGCAGAGGGCACAGACAGTTCAGCTCTGGGCTGGCCTTTGCAGGCTCTAGCCTAAGCTCCCTGGGTATTTCTCTGACTCCCCTCCTTGAGGACCGCTGCATCCTCACAACACTCATCTGGGAGTCAGAGGGCCCAGCTTGCAACTCTGCTCCCTGTATTTCTAGCTCAGTCTCTTAATCTTCCCGGGATTTTCTGTGCAAAGAAAGAGGCTGGACTAGCACTCCAGTTATAAATCATTGAAAAAGAGGAAAGTGTCTGGCTGTCCTGCTGCTGCTAAGTGCCCTGGCCAGAGACTCTGAAACACAGATCTTAAGGTCTTAATCCTAGCCTGTGTCCCTTTCAGAGATGGACTGTCCAAGTCAGAATTTGGTTCCAGGCCTTGCTGACTCCCACTCTGGCACTCAAGCTGCCTAGGTCTTGTGCTTTTAAAACCTGATGAATGAATGAGTGTCCTATGAAACCACATGGGAAGGTGGAATATGGGATGCCTGAAATCTTTCCTGTGTCTCCTGGGCCCCCTAATTCTCTTAGGCTGCAAAATCCCTACCACCTGACTTCTTTTGCCCAATACTTTTGCATTTCAAAATAACAATGTTTGTCTGCAGAAAGAGGAAGTCAATTATCTTATGCAAATGGAAATTTCCTCACTCTTGTGCCCAGACTGCACCAGATGGACTGTGTTCAATCTGGAGAAGTTCTCACTCACAGAGAGTGTGAGAATATTGATGTTTTTTAAGAGGTCAGCCAAATGGACTTGATTTGTGATTTCATGAGTCCCAGGAACCTCTCTCTGCAAGCCTCAGATGAAAAAGGGCTTGCCCAAATGAGCCACGATATGTCAGAGGCAGGATGATGCCACACGGCCCTCTCATTTCCAAGAAGTGACAGAACCCTGATCTTGAAGGGACAAGCCCTGTGTTGGAAACCTTGGTCCCTCTTCCCTTGTGGGTTTCTGTGTAACTGAGAAGGGAGAGTGGGGATAAGAACTCACTCTTATGCTGGGACTAACGTTTACAGGGATTTGAAGGACTTATAAGCACACCAATTTTCTCTTGACAAGTTCTAATTACTTACCATTCTGTAGTTCGAGGTAGACAGCCAGCAGGATAGCTTCGGGTGGTATTTCCTTAGGATGGATCATGGAAGCCGCCTTTTCTCAAAGCAAAATAAAAAGTAATTATCAAGACCACAGAACTGGTGGACTGAAACAACAAGTCCAGAGCCTGTCAGGAACAAACAAGCAGCCTTCTACTAGAGTGTGGTCAGCATCTGCCCAGAAGCAGCCTCAGTCCCCAGCCAGGCTCACTTCTTCCCTAACAATGGCCTTTTCTCTCCCCTTCATCCCACAGAGCCAGGAGGCCTTCACTTTGATATTTTTGGTGCTTTCTCAAAGTCTTCAACATACCTGCTGCTAGAATCTGGAAATCAGGGACTCAATTCAATTTCTGAAAATCATTTCTATGTCGTATGTGAAAATCCTGGGTGTGGTTCCCTATGCATCAGCCTCCCACACCCCATAAAGGCACTAAGTGCCTGAAGATCTTGTGCATGGGTTTTAAAAAATATTTTCCTAACTACATTTCAAGATGATGGTTTTCCTTTGTAATCCTCTATATTTCATTCTCTGCATTTATAAACATTCTGAGATTGCCAAAGGACACAAAAAGGGCTAAAAAGGGTTATGTTTTTACTGTTCTGGTGAAGCAAGGTCCAGGCCTTTATAACATCTGCTGCTGCTCGTCCAGCTCTTTCAATCCTGTCTCTTTTGGGGTTTTCTTGGCAAAGACACTGCAATGCTCTGCCCTTTCCTTTTCCAGTTTCTTTTAGGATGAAGAAACTGAGGTAAACAGGGCTAAATGACTTGAATTATAGCTAGCAAGTATCTGAAAGCAGATTTGAACTCAGGCCTGGGGGCTAAGTGGAAAAAATGCATGCATGCCCCCACACACAAGAAACCAGCTCCCAGAGCCCTGCCCCCTTCTCTGCTTTATCCAGCATTTCAGAGAGCCCCTCCTGCTGGCTTCTCTTTACCAGGGAACAAGGCCATCCCACTCCCGCCCATTCTCCAAGACACGTGCAGTTAGATGTCCCCCCAAACGTCGTCATGCCTGTTGCTGCTGGCACCTCAGCATTCTCTTTCCTGTCCCTCCTCCTCCTCAGCCTGCCCAGACTAACTCCTGCTTTCCATCGCCCGTCCTGGCCTTCTCTCTCTTCTGCTTTTGAAGGTAATGTGATAACATTCTAGTAATCTACTAGGAGCAGGCTTCACTGCTGCAGGACCACTTGTGCCCGGGACAAGAGACTGGGAATGAACTGCAAATCATTCTTGTTTTCTTTTGGGGGAGGAAAGGAAATGGGCATGGGGCCCAGTACACTGCTATCAGTCTCAAAGAGTGGTAGATTCCTGAGGGCCCAAACATCAATTTAGAAAAGCACAAATTCACATTCTCTGTCACATTGTAGTTTTTCCTTGCTGAACATCTCCCAATTAGATATTTTTTTTGCTTTTTGGAGGGCAATTGGGGTTAAGTGACTTGTCCAAGGTCACAGCTAGTTTTTGTGTTAAGTGTCTGAGGCCGGATCTTAACTCAGGTCCTCCTGACTCCAGGGTTGGCGCTCTATTCACTGTACCACCTAGCCGCCCCTATAGAAACCATAATTTTTTCTTTTTGAAAAGTGACATATGTTATTGCACCCTTTTCTTCACTTTTACTTATTTATTTTTTGGCTTTCCCAATTAGATTTTAATTTGGTTTTTTGACATTTCTGGTCAAGTACATGAAATGGAATAAATATCATTACATTACTGTCATTCCTCATCTACACCAGAAGTAACCAGGACATCATAAGTACTATCCAGTGACCTCATCTGGCAGATGAAGGTGAGGCCCAAGGTCCTGGAGTGCCCCAGTGGTAGATCTAAGAACAAGATCCCAGGTCTCTGCTCTATCCGAGACCCAGTCTCCTTTCCAGGACATTACCCTAAGCTTCTGATGAACACTGAAGAGTTAGCCATAATGTATCAGTAAGCTCTGAAAACAAGACTAAAATCTGAGGTTGTGCTTTCTGTTGCTTTTCCCCATAGAAGGGGAGAGCTGGCGAGATGCTGCCCAGCCATGTTGCTGAGACACGTTTTACGGCCTCTTCTCCGAGGATGCCCTGGCTGTAGAGACACTGGACAAGCCAGAGCTAACCCTACAATATCCTGTTTCTTAAAGCATCCCTCAAGGAGCAAAGGACCATGGAGTCGCCACTGGAGGGGCCTTCAGAGAACATCACATCAATTAACTCCCTCATCTTACACATGAAGATGTAAGCCCAGGGAACGTGACTTGTCTGTCACAAGGAAAGTGTCAGAACTAGGATGTGAAGCCCAGGCTCTCTGACTACACAGAGTCCCACTGAGTACATCACTGAGGTCATTTCACCAAATGGAAAAATTCAACCACAGCAAATGGCTTAGACTTATTTTAGACACTTGACACTTTGCTGCTCAAACTACAATATATTTACTTAATAATTTTGTTCCTAAGAAAGTTAAAAAACAAACACCCCTGCCCCCAAGGCCCTCTCTCCCAGTCCAGTTCTGGTCCCTGTCCTCAGGCCCTCTAAGTCCCTGCAGGGCAGATGCTCTGAGGGCACAATCAATGGGTCATCAGGCCTCCCCCACTGTCTTAGGTATTCAGGTACTAAATATCCCGTTATTCTCCAGGTTCTAACCACAATCCCAGGAGCAAAAATAGCTCCCGGTATTCCTGATCAGAACGCCTCCCATATACTCAGCACTCTAAGGTGTACACGATGCCTTCAGGTCGAAGTGGGTCTTGAAAACTGAGGATTACGGATGGAGCACTGAGTCCAAGTCACAGAAGGTCCCTTCCCACCCATGCCTCCTGCCCCCAAGGCCATGGTCTCACTTTCACATGACTGTCTCTGGAGAGGGTGACAGGAGAACACTCTTTCTCAGAAGTATCAGGACCAGAAGGAAGAAGGCTTGAGTTAAATAGGAAATACAACCTCAGTGATATTCTGGCTCCTTTGTGTTCCTCCAGTTATTCTGAGAAAACGGACTCTTCAACTCAGAAACAATTCAGATGCTCCAAGCTGCGTGCAGGCCTCTGCTTTGGGGTTTTTGGGGAAAATGGTAGTGAAACATCCCAGGCTTACCTGGTGGAGACACTTGCGAGCCTTGTCATATTCACTGCGCAAACAGTAGGCACTGCCTAGATTAAACAGCATCATCGTTCGGGCAGAAGTGACAGAGCTTGGGTAGCACTGAGGCGTTTGCTTGCCAGCTTAAAAAGAAATGTTAGTGTTATTAAAAACACACACCCAAAGTCTCTAGAGAATTTTTAAAACCAATGACTAACTCCAGAGCCTAAGGCATCCAGGGTCTGGGAAGGAGATGAGGCTCCCCCAGGACTCCTAACACCCAACACTCTCATCTAAAATCTAGGCTACATTCCCTTTGGTCTTATACATTTACTAAGAACTTACAAACTTCTTACTTACAAGACTCCATTGCTTCATTTTCCCCTTTGTCAGATCCTACAACAAAGACATGAAAAACCAGTCTGAGGCCAAAAGGGAATCATTTCTGAAAACCCAACTCTTCCATGAAACAAGAATTCTAACATTAAACAGCTTGTTGTAACTTTGAGTTTTAATTTTCAGTGAATGATTTCTCTTATCTAAAAGCATCAGAGCATGGCAGCATAAAACCAGTGAGATAAGCTTGAATGGAGGGGGAAAAATCCAACTCATGTGTTCCTATTCCATTTACTCAAATATCAACTAACTTTTCAAAGCTAGGAATTAGACCATAGCTTCAGAATACCCTGATGGTATTTAGCAAGCCTGCAAATTAATTATGCAAGAATTAAATTGTATTTAATAGTCATATCATCTTCACTAACCACATAGGGGCTAGCAAACAGTCCAGATCGACACCAAAGAAGGAAAAAACAGTGAATCAGGACTCAAATAACCTACTCTGCTAGACAGCCTTTTAAAAATGCAAAGTTAGACCCAATGATGCCTGGATTAGCTAATTATTACAAAAGACATCATTAAAAGGCTGGAAAGAAGCTATGTTAAGACTTGCTTTCACAATGGTTATAGTCTTAAACTTCTATATATTATGAGTTACAATAAAAAGGCAGTAGCAATTTGAACTATGTCTAATCAAATATGTCTTCATTAACCTTGGTCCTGTTCATTTGAAGAAATCCCCAAAGACACATCAGTGACGTTTTCAGGGTTCAAATGCGTAATGGCATCAGAGATTCTGTCAAGAGAGATGAGAGCTTCTGCTGCATATAAATGGCCCAAAAACCTAAAGTAGGAAACAAAGAAATCAATCTCAAATGGTCAAGTATTCCACCACAAAATCTTTAGGAGACGGGCCTGTATTGTGATAAATGAGGTGGAATATAAGTTTAAACATAATGGGCATAGTCATACAGCATCACTTAAATGCTGCTGTTGAGTCTGGTGGAGTATGACTGGATAAGAGTTAGAAAATCCAGTCCCCTCATACTTGACAGAATTTAGAACCAGAGGAGCTGGGTTCAAATCTGTCCAATTGTGGGCAGGTACGGAATTCCAGTCTCTCTGCTGGGAACAGATGGCCTTGTGGATTCTATGATTCCTGGGGGCTTCAGAGTCTCCTCCCTTGTACTAAGTTGACCAGTCATCTCTAAAACTGCTTCCAGTTCTCAATCCTCTGATCTTTCTTAAACTAATTTCTGGGAAGGGAAGGTTCTAGATATGTGATTTCATCAGTGTGGGAGAATAGCCAATTCACCTCCTCCAGCTGAGACGGCTGCCTACCTCCTGTAACTTAAAAACTTGAGAGAGTTGCTTAAGTCCCAAAGAGGTCAAATGACCTTCCCAAGGTTATGCAATAACATTGTCAGGGCTTGAACCCAGCTTTTCCTCCTTCCATGACCAGGCCAAAACAACACAGGATGCTCAGCTGAGGGGCTCGCTCGTGAAATTCTGACGGCATTCTCACCAATCTTCCCACTGCCTTTGGGAATGCCTTTGTAGTGAACTCCAGAACCAAAGACTGTGAGGGCTGGAAAGGGACTGTCAGAGTCTTGCTAGATAATATGTATGACCTCATCATCTTTTAGGCCAGCCTGTGTCTTGTCCAAGGACATACTGCTAATTAGTGGCAGGGCTGAGGACAGACCCCAGGTCTTCTGATGACCCAGCCAGTGCTCTCCCATCATACCCCAAATATGACTCTTAAGTGATGTCGACAATAGTCGAGATGCTCTACTGTGGCCCTTCCCTTGACTCCTTGGTGGAGGCGGGACTGTGGAACCCTACACAGAATGTCAGACTTTGCTGATGTACTCATTGGTTTGGCTGAATTATTTTTCTTTTAAAAAATCCTTTTTTAGATATAAGAGATGGTTCCCTGAGAGGATGAGAGGAAATCTAGGCAATGTAAAAACAAAAAATATCAATAAAAATCTGTCTTGGATCAGCACGTCCAGAGATCTTATTTCTTCTTCCAGAGGTTTTTTTGGTCCCTTTCTTTTTTCTTTCTCTTGCCAGTGTTGTCAGCCTGGTTCTAGCCCTATGTCCTCATTTCACACCTGTATGGCAACAACAGCCTCTTTGCTAGCCTCCCTTCCTTGACTTTCTCTAACATCCCTTTCAGCCTGCATGTCTAGGCACCTAATCAATCTTCCCAAACACAGCTTGTTTGTGAAAGCCCTTGGCTCACATATGAGTGTGAGCTACCAATTTTATAAAGGCCAAACTCCCAAATGAACTGGCTCAACAATTGGTTCTGATCCAAAGCAGCCCCATGGTGTATTAGAGACATCAGAGGACCGTGTCTGTACCTCAGCTCTAGCCCTGAAGTCTTCTGGCTGGTAAATGAGGGGCGCAGCCTAGGTGGCCCAACTGTGACAGTTAATGCTCACACACTGTTCATTAAGCAGTTACTGGAAGGCTCCCTCCATTCCAGCCAAGCCGGACTTCTCCCTAGTTCAGGCACAGGCCGAATGGATTGCCATTCTCTGGGACTACCTTCCTGTTCCATGTGCTTAGAACCTGATGTTCCTTCTCAAGGGTCAGCCTTGCAATGACTCCAGGGTCCCTGCATCCCCCAAGTGCATCAATCAGCAAGCGTGAAGTCCCTGACCAGGTCTGAAATCAGGCACTGTGCTACCTGCTGAGAATGGACGATTAATTACCTCTTTCACATTGCAACTTTCCCCACCACAGTTTCAACCTATCATGGGTTGGCACAAGAAATTAAATGGGAATTTTGGGGGAGTTTTGTAGAAGCTGCAGATAACACATGTAGAAGACACAGAAAAAGTTTAGAAACTCAGAAATGCATGAAATATATATGTAATATTGTATAATGTCTTCTCTGGTACAAAGAAAGGGCCAAAAAGTTTTAGGTGGACTTTCTAAATTGTGGGAGTGCTGTGTCCCTAACCCCTACAATGTGGAAGGCATAGCTGTAAAGACAAAAAAAAAAAAAGACAGCCACAGCCTTCTAGGAGTTCAGACAACACATACATATACATATAGAAATATACAAAGTAGGTAGGGGAGTGTCCCCCCACCTATTCTATTAAACTGAGTTTTGAAGCTGACTTTGGAATCTATGAGGCTGAAGGGAGGAGAGAAACCATTCTGGGCCTGGGGAACAGGCTTTGCCAAGGCATCAGTTCATTTCATCCTCATCATATTAACTGTTTAAGACAGACAAAACAGACATCATCATCATCATCATCCCCATTTTACAGAGGCTAAGCCAGGTGAGGTGACGTGTTCACGGTCACACAGCCAAGTAAGTGGCAGCTGAGACTAGAACCCAAGTATCCAAATTCAGGCCTCTGAATAAATGCATAAATTAATGGAAAAAAAAACCCCACTTATGAAGAGCGTATGGTGTGTGAGAGAACAATGTGAGTGCCCTTAAGGGGCTTATACTCTTGTGGGAAAAACACCATAAAGATGAGCAGTAGAAAAGGAAGTGAGTTTGGACCTAAGGTGTCTGAGGAGTGGCAACTTGATCCACAGGGCAACTGAATGATATGCCCTCATTTGATGATGGTTCCCAGAGCCAGGGGGTGAGGCAGGGATTGGGGAATAGCAGGGGTGGGCAGCAGGGCCTGACAGTGAAGTGTGTTCTAGAGTTAGCTACAAGTAACAGGTGAAGTTGTCTATGACACTCAGACACCAATCAACAGGGTAGAGGCCTCGTGCAGGAATCCCAAAGAGGTCCTGGGGACCAGCAGCCTGTACCTCTTTACTGTCCCCCACGGCCCAAGCATGCCGCCTTCTCCTGACCTCTCCAGCTCCATTCTGGGATCTACTTCTGATTGCTTAAGAGCAATGTTTAGAAGGAACAGCCGCCACAATGAGCCATCCTGCTGTGCACAACATGGAGCAGTCCATAAGTGCTTCTATGCTGATAGATACATACATACATATTCACCAGAACAACAGAGTGTCAGTGGCCAACCCCGGACACTCTTCATTAGATCTGTAACTACATGTAAGAACCAGTCACGTCCCTCACTGAGACAGCTGGAGGCAGGACCAGGACTCCATCTCAGTCTCAGGACAGGGACAGGCCACCACACAGGGGAGGGGTCACACTGGTCAGAGACAGATCATCTTAAGTTAAATTTTGTTGTCTGGAGAAAAGAGTATGATAAAGTCAGACTTACTTAAGGGATCCTGACAACTTGGGCTGTTGAAGCAGTTTGTCTGCATGATTCAGAGCCATGAGGTTGTCCCCCAAGGCTAGAGCAACATAAGCGCTGCAGGCCAGGATCGAGCACCTGGAATAAGGAAATGAGGGAAATCCTAGTTAGAACTGTGAAATTCGAAAGACCGGCAAAATGTGCCTCTGATCACTTAATTCCTAGAATGAATGAACAGAAGAAACCACAAGGCTTATTGGGGGAACACTCATGGCTGCAATTAATTTTTTTTCAATTTATTTGTTTTTGGTTTTCAACATTCATCTCCACAAGATTTTGAGTTACACTCCCCCTCCCCCCCCCCCTGCCCACAGGGAGCCTGCAGAATCTCCTCCCCCAATCTGCTCTCTCCTGTATCCTCCCCTGACTTTCTAGCAGGGCAAGATGCATTTCTATGCCCCAGTGCCTGTATAGCTTATTGCCCATTTGCATGTAAAAGAAACAATTTTTTTTTAACATTTGTTTTTAAAACTTTGAGTTCCAGATTCTTTCCCTTCCTCCCTCCTCACCCACCCCCACTGGGAAGACAAGCAATTCAATTAGGTTGTACATGTGTAGTTACACAAAACATTTCCATAGTAGTTATATTTTGAAAGACTATTTCCCTCCATCCTATCCCACCCCCCATTTATTCTATTTCCTACTTTGACCCTGTCCCTTTTCAAAAGTGTTTGTTTCTAACTACCTTCTCCCCCCATCTGCCCTCCCTTCTATCATCCCCCCTCTTATCCCCTTCCCCCCTACTTTCCTGTAGGGTAAGATATCCAATTGAGTGTGTACATTATTCCCTCCTTAAGCCAAATTCAATGACCAAGGTTGACCCATTCCCTTTCACCTTTCTGCTCTTCCCCTCCATGGTAACAGTCTTCTCTTGTCTCTTTTATATGAGATAATTTACCCTAATCTATCTCTCCCTTTCTCCTCCCATTATATTCCTCTCACCTCTTAATTTTATTTTTAAGATAAAAAATATATTCAACTGATCGTGTGCCCTGTCTTTGTATACATGGACACACATATACACACACTCACAAATGTATTTATATACACATACACCCTCCTATACATACATATATATATATTCCCTTCAACTGTCCTCATTCTGAGAAGTGTCAGGAAGTTATAATTATCGTCTTTCCATGTAGAAATATAAATAATTCAACCTTTTCTTTTTCCTGTTTACCTTCTCATGCTTCTCTTGCTTCTTGCATTTGAAAGTCAAATTTTCTGTTTACCTCTGGTTTTTTCATCAAGAATACCTGAAAGTGGGGGCGGCTAGGTGGCACAGTGAATAGAGCACCGGCCCTGGAGTCAGGATAACCTGAGTTCAAATTTGGCCTCAGACACAACACAAAAACTAGCTGTGTGACCTTGGGCAAGTCACTTAACCCCAATTGCCCTCCAAAAAGCCAAAAAAAAAAAATACTTCAAAGTTCTTTATTTCATTGAATGACCATATTTTCCCCTGAAGCATGATACTCAGTTTTCCTAGGTAGGTGATTCTTAGTTTTGATCCTAGCTCCTTTGACCTCCGGAATATTCTATTCCAAGCCCTTTGATCCCTGAATGTAGAAGCTGCTAGATCTTGTGTTATCCTGACTGTGTTTCCACAATACTCAAATTGTTTCTTCCTGACTGCTTGTAACATTTTCTCCTTGACTTGGGAACTCTGGAATTTGGCTATAATATTCCTAGGAGTTTTCTTTTTGGGATCTTTTTCAGGAGGCGATTGGTGAATTCTTTCAATTTCCATTTTGCCCTCTGATTCTAGAATATCAGGGCAATTTTCCTTGAGGATTTCTTGCAGGATGATATCTAGGCTCTTTTTTTGACCATGGCTTTCAGGTAGTCCAATAATTTTTAAATTATCCTGGATGTATTTTCCAGGTCAGTGGTTTTTCCAATGAGATATTTCATACTGCATTCTATTTTTTCATTTGTTTTATATGATTTCTCATAAAGTACACTAGCTTCCATTTGCTCCAATCTAATTCTGAAGGAATGATTCTCTTCAGTGAGTTTTTGAAATTCCTTTTCCATCTGGCCAATTTGGCTTTTTAAGGCATTTTTTTAAATTAGCTTTTTGGACCTCTTTTGCCATTTGAGTTAGTCTATTTTTTAAGGTGTTATTTTTTTCAGTCATGATTTTCTTGCGGTATTCTCATTTCTCTTCTCAGTTTTTTCTCCACTTTTCTTATTTGATTTTCAAAATCCTTCTTGAGTTCCAACATGGCCTGTAACTAGTTCATTCTTCTTGGAAGTTTTTGGTAGAGGAGTTATGACTTTGTTTTCTTCTGGTTCCATGTTTTGATCCTTTCTGTCCCCAAAAAAGGATTCTGTGGTCTGATTGTGCTTCCTCTATTTGCTCATCTTGCCAGCCAGTTACTTGACTTTTGAGCTCTTTGCCACAGTAGATCTCTGCTTCCACAGTGGAGAGAGTTGTGTTCCAAATTGCTGGGGTTTTCCCAGTTGTTGTCAGAGCTATGAGGAGGGGGCCCTCTCTATAGGCACCACAAGCTCTGGCACACTGGCCACACACCCCAGGACCACCACCCAAGACTGTGACCCAGATCCAAGCAGGTCAAAGCAAGAGTGATTACCCTCTGAATGGTTTCTTGGGCCCCCTACAATCTGTAGGCTGGGAGCTCCTGAGGCTGCTCCATGGCAGCGCCTGCAGCTGCTGTGCCTCCACCACCTCTTGCCCTGGGGACAGGGCCCGACCATGCTCTTCCATCACTGGGTTCAAACAGAGCTCCCTAATGACCTTTTACTTTCTCTTTGGCATTCATGTGTTGAGAAGTCTGGAAACCACCATAGCTGCCAGTGACTCACTCTCCTGAGGTCTGTTCTGGCCTGTCAGGGCACAGCTCACGCAGGACTGTGCTTAGCACCCAGCCTGGTGCGACAGACCCTTCCTGTCAGCCTGCCGGGCTGCCTTCAGTGGGGTGTTTGTTTCTGTCACTCTATGGGTTCTGTAGCTCTAAAATTTGTTTAGAGTCACTTTTTCACAGGTATTGGAGGTGGCTGGAGCGGGAGCTTAGGTAAGTTTCTGCTTTTACTCTGCCATCTTGGCTCCGCCCTGCAATTGATTTCTAAAGCACATTTTGGTTACATGTGTTTTACAAATCACCATAAGCATTTCTGCAAGTTATTTTTTCACAAATTACTAATGTTTATTTGGTTTCAACCTAATGTAATACACAAGAGCTGCCTAATTAAAACAGTTAAAAAAAGAAAAAGCTTTATAATTTATGGCCTGCTAAGGAATGAGGAAGGTTCCTCCCCTGGCACCATCATTTCACTATCTTGGAAGGAGAGCCCATTCCTTTCTATGCAGGTGTATGGTCTTGCCAAGAACTAAGTCCATGGTATAGCCTGCTGAAAACCAATCCCTGTCTAAACTCATCTAAGCAGTATCATGCTGTGGTAGGTGAATTAGCTGAGGCCTGGAGAAGATGACAAGACTGTATAGACACAGGAGGTAGACTGCTGAGTACAAGGATTAGCAAAGAGGCATATTTGATTGGGACACCAAGTACAGGAAAGAGGATAGTGTGTCATAACCTTAGAAAGGGAAGAGGGAGCCTGATCAAGAACGGTTTTGAATTCTGGACAGGGGACTTCATAATTTATCCTAGAGGCAACAGGCAGCCACTGGGCCTAGATATGCTTTAGGAATATTATTCTGGCAGATGTGTGGGGGATGTATTAGAGAATGGAGAAATGAGGCCAAGGGACTGATTAAGCTATTGTAATAATCCAGAGAGGAGACAGTGAGGTCCTGAAATATGCGTAGAGGCCATTGAGAGGGTGAATGGAGAGAAAGGGATGGCTGTTCAACGTGGACGGAGAGTAAGACTTGACAATTAATTTGAAATGAGTAAGGATGAGTGAAGAGTAGAGGCCAACTGAAGTTGTGAAGCTAGGTGCAGGGAAGATGAGTGGTATGCTGCACAGCTTTGAATGCTCTGCTACCACAGAGAGGGCTGCTGGAGATATTTTTATATATTAGGCGTTGGGATGTCTGGGTCAAAAAGGCATGGACAATTTCGCAATTTGGGGGCAAAACTGGGCACTGCTCCCAACTCTCCCAAGTTCATTTTCCATCATAACCCAACAGCTTTCTTATCGTGGAAAATCATCCTATCTCAACAGTCCCTTCTGCTGAGCGGTCGGTTCCTCCTGGAACCTTTGCCCTTTTAGCTTCCCTTTGATGTGTCTTCTATTAAAATGCAAACTCGGTGTGGTCAAGAGCTATCTTTCTTCTGGTCTCTATATGTATTCTACTCTAGTGCTTAGTATAGGGGCTTGTTGCTGCTGATATCCCGAACAGCTGGACCAATTCCAGCTTCCCCAAGCACTATCAGTGTGCCTGGCTTCCCACAGCCTCTCCCATACAGAGTGTTTTCATTTTAAGTCATCTTTGACAATTATCAATGTGAGGTAAAACCTCAAAGTCAATTCAATTTGCCCTTCTCTTATTATTAATGATTTAGACCAAGTATTCAAATGGTCATTGGTATTTTGCAGTTCTTCTCTTGAAAACTGTTCATATTCCTTGACTTTGTCAATAGAGTTTGGTGGTATATACACATCAACACACTACATAGCTTAGATATTTACATTTTTTTCAGTGATATTTGACTCAACTAGTTTTTTTCATAATGTTCTCTTTTTACTCCAACTTCACCGACTTCATTTGTGCAAAAGCTTTTTAATTTTATGTAACCAAAATTGCTTTTTTTTGTTGTTTTGATATTGTATGTTGCCTCTTCTTTATTTGGTTAAGAATTCTCCCTCTTCAGGCAGCTAGGTGGTGCAGTGAATAGAGCACCAGCTCTGGAGTCAGGAGGACCTGAGTTCAAATCCGGCCTCAGACACAACACAAAAACTAGCTGTGTGACCTTGGGCAAGTCACTTAACCCCAATTGCCCTCCAAAAAGCAAAAAACAATAACAACAAAAGAATCCTCCCTCTAGTCTTAGTGGCAAAATGTATCATGTCCTAGTCTCTAATTTTTAATGTTAACTGCTGTATTCAGTTTGGGCATACATTTTGAACTTGTGTGACATGAGATAAAATGTTACAAATCCATTTGTTCCCATGAGTTTTCCCTGGATAGTACTGCAATCCTGTACAAATTCCTCCTGAAAATTTTAAATTTTTGCATGCATATTTACCTATGAATTTGTCTACCACATTTACGTTATAAAATAAGGCTGCCTTTTTTGGAAACGTGTTTTGCTGTTGTGCAGGTCCTGATTACTCTTTAAATGTCTGCTAGGGTTCGCCTGCACATTCATCAGGTCCAGGGCTACTTTTTACCCTTTTTTATTCTCCTAACAGCTTAACTGACATCAGGTTAAGAATTGTTTTGTTAATTTCAGTATTTTATATTTTTGTAGATACTTATCTACTTCCTTTGAATTCTCGATTTATCTGACATTTTATATAGCACTCTCTAATAATTCATTTCTAGTCTGTTTATTGTGAATTTATTTTGTTCACTTTTTACCTTGATGTGTCTCTGATTTATTCTTCCATCCACTCATTTTTCAGAATGCCATTACTTAGACACCATTTACATCTGTTTCTTTTATTTCCTATGTTACTATTTTTATTGTTCTGAGGTCTATAATGGATATGTTTCTTATTTCTGCCATATATGAGATGTAAGAAATACATCCTTCTTAATATTCTCATCTAGAAGTCACCAAAGGTCAGTAAAATTTAATGTTTCCAAAAATCTACCTAGCTCTATATTTTCCTTATCTTTCTAATTGATTTCTAAGAATATTACATTTTATTATTATGATCTTAGTGTCACCATATGCTTTTTTAAAAACTCTTAGAATATATATATTTTTCTGTGCTTACAATATAGCACCTCAGGCATTAAGACATAATGTAGTTTTCCCTGTTTGTTTCTACTAGCATTACTGATTTTTTGTTGCCAATTATTTGGAATCAGGATGAAAACTGATTTTGTCAAACCACCTCCATTTTCACCCCTCTATTAGGTACGTTTCATTTATTTTAAGAATCTTCCTTGGGTTTTAGCTTGGGGATTTAAAAAAATCAATTATTCCTCCATTTTCTTTCTTTTTGTTGGGAAATTTAATCCACTTATATTTATTGCTCTAATTGTTAAGCTTGTGTTTTCTTTCACTAAATACACACAATTCATATAGCTAATTTTTTTTCCCTTCATCTCAGTAGTCTCTGCCATGTGTTTTGCTTATATCTGTCTGATTCTCCTGGTTAGTGTGTTGGTTCTTTAGAAGGAATATCCCAAATTCTTCCCTTCTGATGAACATCAAGTTATTTTCTTTGTTACTTAGGTTCCGTTTTGCAGGATATATTATTTTTGAGTGCCAGCTTTTTTTTTCTTTCCTTTTCAGAATATTATTTTCTGATTTTTCCTTTAATTTCTTATAGAGTAATCTGTTTTCCCAATATCCTTGTAAAAGGTGTTTTCCTGGATGTCTACAAAATTTTTTGTTTTATGACATTATTATGAAGTCTGACTACAATATCTCTTGACAAGTTAAACTTGTGGGTTTTTCTGGTATTTTGTAGATTCTCTTACTCTCTTTTTTGCCATCTGTTTTTGTACATTCTTGACAACTTCCCAGTAAGAATTTCTTGAAATATGGGATTCAAGTTTTCTTTTTCACTATTTTCTAATAGACTTATAATCCACATTCTTACTTTTTAAGAGTTCTCCTGTATTCATTCAATCTAACCTAATTTTCCTTTCACTTCTGCATTCCCATTCTGTTGTTCTCTTTTTCTGAAAATATATTGTTTTGAAGTTATGTCTCTGTTTTTTGTTCTAAATTATTATTATTATTTTTTGCCTTTTGGAGGGCAATTGGGGTTAAGTAAGTTGCCCAAGGTTACACGGCTAGTTTTTTTTGTGTGGGTGTTAAGTGTCTGAGGTCACAACGGAACTCGGGTCCTCCTGACTCTGGGGCCAGCGCTCTACTCACTGCGCCACCTAGCCACCCCTGTTCTAAATTCTTTTTAAACTTTATTTCTTCCATAAGAGTTATAATTTCTGTACATATATCTTGGATGGAACAGCAAGGTGGTTCAGTGGACAGAGCACAGGTTTTGCATCAAGAAGAGTCAAACTCTGGTCTCAGACACTACTTAGCTGTGTGACCCTGAGCAAGTCACTTAATTGTTTGCCTCAGTTTTCTCATCTGTAAAACAAGCTGGAGAAGAAAATGCCAAACCACTCCAGTATATTTGTCAAGAAAACTCCAAAATGGGGCCACAAAGAGTCAAAATGACTAAACAACATCATGGGTATTTTCACTCAGTTCTTCGATTGTGCTTTTGAGTCAGTGGAGGTTTTAAAGAATTGTTTCACTGTTGATTCTAGAGGTGCGCCTGGATTTGTTGCAATACTTTTATGTTTCTCTGGAGATATTATCTCACTTTTCTTCACTGTGAAGTACTTGTTCAATGAAATAGCTTTTTTGGAGATTGCTCATTTGTCCTCTTCAGTAAACTTTTGTGTCTTTATCCATCACTCTGCTGAATTTTCAAATGTCCCTGGTTCTAGAATTCTTCTTCTATTAATCCTTTCTTTGCCCACTTTACCACCACCCTCTCCCTGCCCTCACACCCAAGTCCCGGCCAGCTCCCTCTTCTCCATTCTCTTATACCAATGGGGTCAGAAGAGCTCTGTGATCCTTGATGTGGGAGGGTGGAGTGCTGGAATGCTGCTGCAGCGAGAACAGACCTGTTTTCCTCCTTTCCCATTCTCACTCTTCTGGGTTCTATGCTTTTCTCTGGAGCTAACTCTCTTCAGTCCCAAGGCAAGTTGGGGGACCCTTTAGGAACTGGCAGTAGAGGGTGAAGTTGGAGAAAAACTGTTGAGAAACTTTCCTGCTTCGTCTTTTTATCTGGGTCTCTTTTCCATCTTTCTCCTATTTCTACAAGCTGTTTCTTTCTATTTCTAATTGTGAAATACCTGCAGCCATCCCTGAACTTCTGGGCTCCTCTCCACTCCACTCCACAATCTTCCCCCTTGGATTTCATATTCCATCACAGGGGTCATTCCTTCCTTCCAAGTCTTGACACTGGAACTCATCCAGTGGGACTAACTCCAAAAGTGCTCACCTCAAACTGCAAATTCCATGAGGCACAAGGGGCCACCAATGTTCCTGAGCGGCTGCAAGCCATAGAAAAGGGGAGTGATGCCAGGGAAGGAGTGCCAGGAGCAATGAGCTGGGAAGTGTTTGGCAGTTACTTTTTTTTTTCCTAGAAGAATCATCTTGTTCTGGATTCTTCAAATATTTGTCTTTTTGTCATTGCAGCAATCACTCCATTTGGCAGCGTTTTTCTTGTTTATTTAGGGTAGTAAAAAGAAGCCGTTCCCTTGGATACCTCTCATTCTGCCATCTTTTTAGGATTCCCTACAGCATGTCTAATCTTTTTATCAGGTGAAAAGATACTAATATCCTGAATGAAAGTATTATCAATTAGATTTTGAAAAAGTAGAAATGACTAATTCAGGACTTCTGGATTCAAAAGCATCTAGAAATTGCGAAGAGTAATATAATACTTAGAGCAAACACTATTTCCACCACATACTGTGATGAATTCATTAGTGTGTAAACACTGTAATTTCCCCAGGGTGGAAGCGAGTTGAATTTTGGTCCTTACAGGCCATGGAATTGGAGGAAATTTGGGGTACAGACAGTAGAAAAGACATTGCATTGCTGTGTCAGGACCAGTTTCCTGTCCCTGAAGGACAAAGCCTCAGTTGCCAAAAGCCACTGTGTGAAAGAGGAAACCCCACCCACTCCTGGGCTTGCATCTCCAGAGAGCTGGTGACACTATTTCCCCAAAGCTGCTCCCAGTGAAACATACACAGAGAACCTGGCCAACAAGGCAGGGCTCTTCTGGGATGATCCCAGCTGCCACTTTCCCTGGGTGAGCATCAATAGCTGTCCTAGAGTATTGTGGCAGAATGTGAGCTCTCTCCATGAGGGCAGGGAACAATCCTAATTTAGCTTTGTATTCCCAAAGTACCTAGTACAATGCTCTATACATAGTAGGCATTTAATGATACTGATTATCAGCTGATTACTCCACTAGGTGAGATATTCCCACTTCATAAAAACAGTTCTTTTGAAGTTGTATCCTCAAAGCCCAAATCTTTCTAGGATGCTTGCTACAGGGATTCCTGCTGAGAAAGCAGATAAAAAAAAAACCCCAAATCTGTAGGAAGGAAATCTGAATGCTGCTGGACAAGTCTCATGTCAAGCATGCTGTGGGACGCCTATCCTGGACTCTTCTGACAGTTGGTGGGCTACTCCAGCTTCAAGCTTCTGGAAACTGTCAAGCCCACTTTGAGTCCAGAAGTCAGTCATGTAATTTATGGCAGGGCCTGAGAATCCTTTATTCCTCTTTCCCAGGAAGCCCAAGCATTCATTATGAACAAGGAGGCAAAGACCTGTGTTTTCCTCAGTTTTAAGTCAAATTTTTTTTTTCCAATTTGAAATGTTAAAAAAATTACAAACGGTCAAGATTCTGGTTCAAATTCAAATCCACACCTACACAGTGATCTCTCCCTGCATGAATTCTCCAACCAATTCATTACAGCTGTCTCTTCCTCTGTCCCCCATCTTACTTAAGAGAAATGAACAGCCCACTTACAACCCCTCACCCAGGTTTGTGCCAATCTGGTCATTTTTTTTTTCCACTACAAACATATGAGGCCTGATTTCCTAAGACTGCTATATAGAAAACACTGATTCTGATGACTGCTGCTCAAAATACTATTCCTTTTGCCCACCCCCACCCCCAAACTCCATCTTCGAGTCACTGTCCAATCTGCTTTACCAAACACTCAAGAGATCTGACAGTTCATTAGACTGGAAGAATTGTACCACAAGGGAAAAAAAAAGGCAAGCTACCTCCCTTGTGCCCCACCCCCGCAATGAGGATTTGATCAAACTCCATAGGCTGCCGTCATAGGCTATGAGGCCTAGTCCTACAGAGCTCTGTGTTCTTTCAACTTGGACTAGAGAAAAGGGGAAAAAAACCTTTCGAGCCACAAATCACATCAAACAACCTGTCGGATAAGACTGGGAAATAAGGTTTGTCACTCCACATATCCTGTAGTTAACTGAATCAGGCACTTAGATTAGCTTAATCTAGGTTAAAAGAGGCTGGAATAGGGTAAAACCTGCTATTCACCATCTATTAAATGAGAGAAGAACTAAAAATACCTCTCTCAAAGAGGCAAATTGGTGGCCCAGTCTGTTAGCAGACCACAATATCCTTCAGCACTCAGGCTTCAAAGCTCTACTCCAGCTGACTTACCACCTCCCAGGACAAGAGCTCAAATTCCTCTCGGCTTTAGGGTTTGCCAACTACCTTACACATATGATCCTCACAACCACTCTGTGAAATTACCACTCTGTTTAGTATTATCACCCCCACGTTAGTTTCCATTTCCATAGAGGGTAGTTCAGTGGTTTGTCCAGGATGGCACAACTAGTAAAGGTCTGCGGCAGGATGAGAACCCAGGTGTTCCTAACTCCCACTTCAACATCGAAGCTTATACAACTACAAGGGTTGACAGGTATTTCCCCCTCTCAGAACATGTCAGATTACATCAAGTCCGGCTATCGACTATAGACTAAGCATTCCATCTACCACATGACAAACTACCATTTTGGCAGCAGATAAAATAGTGCAAAGTCAGAGATGATAAACAGGGATCAAAGTGGTTCTAAAATTCATCATGTTGCTTTCCATTAAACACTTATTTCTCAGGAAATTTTAGACTATACCTCCCTCCCCCAATTATATGAAGTGAGTTAGGGTCATTCTCTGCCTTATCTTCCAAGGTCTCTAATCTTTTTTTTTTTTTTTTAAAGCAATCGGGGTTAAATAACTTGCTCAAGGTTACACGGCCAGGTGTTTCTGGGTGGGTGCTAAGTGTCTGAGCCCGGGATTCGATCTCCAGGTCATGCGGACACTTGGGCCGGTGCTCTTACTTGTTGTGCTACCTGGCCACCCCACAAGGTCTCTAATCTTAAGGAGAAACAAGACAGACAGTATCACAGAGGTCACCATGGGGGTTCCCATGGAGTTTACAATCTGTAAAACATTTGCCTCATCTGTGCAGGTCTGTGTCCAGAGGCAGCATGTACTTTTCCTCATACTAATGTAAACTGTTCCATCATGACTTGCTAGTCAACTGGACTAGTAAAGGTTCCTCTCAGTGGGAGCCAGATCCAAAGGCTTTTGTATCTCTATGTAAAGAGACAGGACTAGTCAGTCTTGTTGAAAAGTTAACAGTTGGAACAGTTCCGCAGTTGAATATGTAGACATTGTCTTGATCAAACAATCCATCAGACTAAAGTGACCAAACTATACATCAGACTAAAGTGGCATGAACTTTAAATCAGCAACGGCAAGTCAGAAGTCACAAGAATATAAATTTTCTTCAATACATTTAAAAAATAATTTTCAAACATATTTAGAGCATAACTCATTTATTTTAATTTATCATTTTTTAAAATTAATGATGGGCCACAAAGAACATTTGTTAAATTCAATGGAGAAGTATTTGCTCCATGTACTTTAGTGGCCTGAAAGAAGTAATGAATTGCCCTACATGTCTAACTGAAGATGACCAGGGAACAGACAACTTAATGGGGTTGGGTTCTTTCTCTGCCTATATTTTTGCAGAAAATGACAAATAAATAAAACATTCCCTTTTCTTGCTATGTTTCCAGCTTTAATTTAGGGTTAACCTTTTCAGGTATTTTAATCCCCACCCTGTTTCATAGCCTACTTTTCTCCACACCCCTAACAGCAACCTTCGTGACAGTTTTGGAAAATAAGAGTTCCACTATAGTTTTAATTACAGAGCAAATAAAAAGATAATTGTATCAAAAACAACACACAGAAAACTTTCAGCAGAGTCATGTTCGTTATTGGCTAAAAGGACCGGAATCCTGGAAAACAAAGTAAGTTAACCAGAGACCATAACTGAACTTGTGAATGTCTTAACCAACTCCTGCTTTCAAGTATTCCTGTATCAGCACTCAAATACCTGTTGGTTTGATTTTAGATTCACCATATTTCCAATATTGTGCAGGAAAACTACAGCGCTAAATAAGGAAGAACCTCATTTAAATACTTTTAAAATAAAATCACTTAAGCTTAATGCAAACTGTAACAAAATTAAATATCTACCCAAAGTCAACCACTGAATCACTAAGCTACCTGCTTTAACAAGCTACTGGAAATATGGATTGAAAAATGCTAGGACAGAGGCCCAGTGAATAGAGTCAGGAGGACCTGAGTTCAAATGTGGCCTCAGACACTTAACACACTTATTAGTCATGTGACTTTGGGCAAGTCATTTAACGCCAATTGACCGCCAAAAAGGAAAAAAAAAAAGCATGCAACTCACTGAATTCTTTGCCATGTAAACCTTAGGTCTAAGGTTTACAAGTGAAGAGCAGCAAGGTTTTCTGTTAAGATACAACATAATTCTCCTGCTGAGCTTTTCTTCACATGTCATAACTGACAGGCAAAGGAAACACCCAATTTCTTACGGATTACTGATAGCTAAGGTCGAGTTCTAATTATTTTTCCCTTATGAAATTAAAAATAGACTTTGGCTTTAAAATCATTTTTAAGATATTCAAAATTCTTAACATTTCATATTTATCTACTTGTAACACTCATTTAAATCAAGGCTCAAACGTATTTTTTACCCCAACTTTCAGAATAAAATGCCTGATCTCACAACTTTTGGTGTTAAAAGAAATACTTATAGCTTCGATATGGGGGTGGGTTTGGGGGAGGGGAGGTCCATTCTCTTGGCTCTCCATTTCAGCCCAAGGCCCACAATTCAACTACATCATTTATCTGAGACAAATCTCCTCAATTTTAGTTGTATCTTTTTTTATTAGTCAATGGTTCAGATCATTCAACAGAATGGTTCTCTGTTTAATAACATAATGAAGGCTTCCTGTGTTTTGCCTACCTTCTGAAAACATACCTCCAATTAGATTAGAATAAGTATGTATAATGAATACGTACATGATGCCTGTACATGTACATGTCAGCACATGTTTAGTCCTATGTTTATTTTACGTACAAATACACAAAAAGAACATACTCAAGAGGATGTAAGAAGAAATGTCTGTTAGAACAGTCATGTTAAGTTACTGCATATTAGTTATGCTAGGAATAGGAAATGTCCTGTGTGATGGTTGCTTTGGGCATTACAGAGTTCAGGGGGTCAAACATAACAGCCTGGAGAAACTCAGCTACACCCTCATTACATGCACCAACCTTTCCACAGAATTCAAGGAAGAAGGAAGCTTAAAGAAGTATCAAGTCAAAATGAAGGCCCCCCATGCAAACGCTCCCCTTGACAAAAATCGTCATAGAAACATTCTACTGGTCGCTCTCATCAGCCTAAGCCCAGCCACTGCCCAGCCCTCTTCCCAGCATCTCTAAGGCCCCCATCCAACCTCTTCGAGCTCTGAAAAGCCCATTTGTCTCCACAATGCTGTCACAACTGCCTATCTCTGCACCTCCTTTTAGAAACCTACCCCAAGGCCCATTCCCATCTTGTTCCACTTCCTTTGTCCCATCTGCTCCACACAATAAAGCTTAATATATACTAGCTAACTAATTTTTAACAATTCATTGTAGTGATCCTGGAATTCCCTCATATAAACTGTAGTACTGCACTACTGCAAAAGGTGCTTCTTTCTGTAGCAAAAGGAAGCAATTCTTTTATCCCAGGAATCATCATTTCTATTCTCAGGACATAAAGAAAAAAGAGGTGACTAATCAAGAAAGGGACAAGCATTCAAGAGAAGAAATATTCCCTCCTGTGCAACACTCCTCTTAAAAGCTGTGCTCAGGAGATCGTCACACTAATTTTCAGGTTCATCTGTTCAGGTTCATAATGGAAAAAAATAAAATATGCAATGACTAAAGCAAACCAAAAAACCTGACTTTCTCATTCCCTCAAATCAATTTATTCATAAATCCATTTACTGAAAATTACAACATTTTTATTACAAAATCCCCCTGGCAAACACAATGAAACCAAATGACTTCACCAATAACATTTTAAACCACGAGGAAACAGTAGGCAAGCAAAGGAGGTCTTTCTTGGGTGAATTAAAAGCCAACGCCATGGTATTTCCCCCAAATGTTTTCCTGAGGCTCCTTCAGGATTTCCCTTCTTTCTTTTTAAGTTTTCACTGAAGTTTCTTGAGTTGAAAATAACTATAACTCTCTAATGACATTGAATAGATTAATGCCACTTTCGTTTCTGCGTGGAGGAGCTACCAACAAGCCCAGTGTGGCGCTTGTCCCTCATCTCTGAACCTGGATCCTTGGGCTGGATTTGGCTCCTGAGACAATAAATTCAATTATGTACAGAATTTTGGATTCTGTTGCATTTATGGAGGCATTTCCCATCAGAACACTGTAGACTATTTTTCTTGCTTTTAACTTTTAGTGATGATCAGCCTCTCCAGATTGCCCTTTGGGGGCCATCTTAAAGGAACATCCTATGCCATATCCAAGGATAGCCTAATTCAAGAACACAATGCTGAAAATACAATTGTCAATCTCAAAAGCAAGGTCAACGCCTCCTTCTTAACAGAATCAGGGGTTTGAAAGCCGTTCAGGTTCAACTTTGCTGCTTGTAACCAAAGAACAAAGGTGAACTCTTCCCTTAAGACATGAGGATACAGAAGGTAATAACCCAGGAATCAGAATGTATTACTGACAGAAAAAGTGGGAAATTATTGTATGCTCTGACAGAAATAAATAAAACAACAGAGGGGATGTAAAAGAACCAGGAACAACATCCTTTGTGTTGTTTTACTGGGCAAAAGAAATGTGTGCTCCCAAACACTCCTTGTGTTATTGGGCTTAGGAAAGTCCAGAGCCCAACTTCTGAGATCATTAGGCAACACTTCTCTCCTTCCTTCCCACCTGTAATGCCAAGCAAAGGCAACTTCCCAAGGTTCAAAATACCAGCATAGCTGCTCTCCATTTTATTCAGTGACAAATAAATCAAAATATAGCATAATTCAAAATACAGCATTCACCAAGTGTAATTCAATCAAGTACTACTCCACCCCCGAACATTACATTCATTTAATCAATCACAAAGTCCCTCTCCTAAATACTACTCCACCCCTAGGAAGTACATTCATTTAGTCAACAACAAAACCCCTCTTCTCAAATGGAGATTGGTTTCCAATCATAAGTAAAGTACATTCATTTGGTCAATCACAGAACACAAAAAAGTCAAAAGTTCCCCACCCTTGGATTACAACTGAATAGGCCATCTACCCCAGAGTTGCAACAAGCTTAAGCACAACATTTAATACCCAAAGAGAAGTCTTTTCTTCATCTTGACCAGAGGCAAGTTCTCAGCAATCTTTGTTCCTGGGGAGACAAAGCTTAGCAAGGCCACAAGATACATTGTGTCTTCATTAATTCACTCTCTGTCTGCAGAACAGTCCTAGGACCCCTGAAAACATTAGCAAAACCCTCTTCCAGGATTTCTGTAAACACACAACAAGAAAATACTTCTTCAGGGCTTCTGAACCAACAGAAAGGTTCCAAAACTTCTGCAACAGCACTGTCCTTCCCCAGTGGGCACAATTCACTCTCTGTCTGCAGAACAGTCTCAGGAGCTCTGAACCAACAGCAAGGTTCCCAACCTCTGCAACAACAGCACTGTCCTTCACCAGTGGACGAATCTGGCAAAACAACATCAAAACAAACAGACAAAGTACCAGCATAACCCCCATGTCTCCTCAGCCTTTGGCAGCTGTAGGTGGCAGCACTAAAAAGTCCTGGGCAGTTCAAACTGGCCCTCAGCAATCCCCTCAGTCTCTCTCTGCCTCCATGATGCTAATTCCAAAAAGTTCTTCTGCCTCTCTCTTGTGTCTCTCTAAATTCACATCACCAGCTCCTCCCAGTTCAGCCCTCTCTTTTCATGTCAACAAGTCCATCCCACAAGTGGGATTCACAAGCTCTGAGTTTTAACACAATCATTCCAAAAACCAAGCCAATACAGGGGATCTTTAAATTCTACTACTATTACACCATCCGACCACACAGAACACACAAAAACATTTTAATTACATGAGAACATTTGCTTGGCCACAGTGATCCCCAAAGACATCAGAGGCGCAAGGAAATCCATTTCAAAGCAGTGTTACTCCAAACTGTATCCAATAATAGTGATGAAAAATATCTGACGGCAAGAGAGAGCTCTTTCCAATGCTTGTCTTAGTCCCATGATAAACTCTCAACTCGTCGGCTCTCCTGCACAATCATGAAAGACATGCCTAAATTCATATTGGAGTTCAATCCACCACCTTGGAACAAAATGGTGTCTAATTTTAAAAAATTATCCAACAGGAATATCTGCTTTTAATTTTAGGGATTTCAGTGAAATCTGGCAGACAGATCTTCGATATAGGTTATGAGGCGAGCTCCTCTACTTGAGAATGCCCTTCCTTTCGATACAATTACAGCAAGGTACCGTGCTGTTCAGGATGTATAAGGCCCGGTGCCGAGCACTTTTACCTCATTTAATCCTCAAAACCACCCTGTATGCTAGGTGCTCTTATTATCCCCATTTTACAGTTAAAGAAACTGGGAACAACAGAGGTTCAGTGACCTGCCTGTGCTCTAAGGCCAAATCCTTACTCCAGGGCTGGTACTAGATCCACTGTATGAGCTGCCTGCCTCAGCTACAGGCAATCTATATTCTCAAGAAAGGAAAGCGAATAAACAGTTTTAAATTCCTACATTCAGAAAGCACAGATATTAATTTTGATAAACTGCTTCTAATATTTTACTTTTAGGAAACAGAGAAAAAGATCAGATCACAGCTTTACAAGTCACAAACTACTATACTTAAAACCACTTCAGTATCTGCTGGCAAGGCCAAATTCAATAATGACTTACTCAGAATATAATAAATTCCACAGGGAACTTGTCTCCACAGAAAAAGGAATTATTGAATCAATTGTTAACGCTATTCATCTAGCAAAAAACAATAACAATCTTGAAGGAAATTCACATTTGCCTACCATAAAAAAAAATTAAGCAGCTCTCCATATCTTGATTGCATTAAACATCATTTACTTTTCCATCAATATAACATGTGGATGGTTCCTTTTTATTTCTTCCTACCATTCAGTAGAAACTTTTCAGTTTTGTGACTGACCATAATTTCATGACAAGTTTGTCAATTCTACTGCATGACCAACAAATGGTCCAGTTAACAACTGACACTTACATACATCAAATGTTGAAAATACACATCAGACCTTTCCTTCTTCCTTAACTGATATTCTTCAAAACTTGCACTTTCTGAAAAAATTAAACCTTTTGGATGCTTGTAGTAAAATTATCTATGACCATAGGAATATATACCAAGGATATCAAAAACAGAAAAAAAGGTTCTATACATACTAAAATATTCATAGTAGCACTTTGGGAGCAAAGAATAGGTAAACAAATTAGGTATCCATTGGCTAGAGAATGGCTGTACACACTGTGGTATGTAAATGTAATTTATTACTATTACTGTGCCACAGGATATGAAGTATAAGCATTCAGAGAAGTATAGGAAGATTCATATGAATTGATGCTGTGCAAAAGAAGAAAAACTTGGAAAACAATAAACAGACCACAACAACATAAATCTAAAGAACAATACAATGGAACTCAACACTGTCTAATGTCCCCTAAGAAAATTTGAATACCCCTCTCCCTTTCTCGAAGGAGTGGAGGATCTTCAGACAGTTGATGTGGTAGATGTGTGACATTTGAAAAGTTTGAGAGACATGGTTTCTGAGTAATTAAGTCATTATTACAAAAAGTATCAATGACACTCTCAAATGCCAAAGACCAATCATGGAGGTGGGCTCACAGTTTATATGCCCTTGGAAGAGTGGGTGTTCTTGAGAGTGGAAATCAATTCCGCTTGGTTAACAATGAGAAAGTGAACATTACAATGAGAGGTGGACCAGTTCTGAAGAAGGGCTAGGGGAAAACAGAACTGATTATGTCATTTATTTCTAAATTACCCCCACTCTAGGACAAACTAATCAAAGAATTTATCCCCACCTAACACTAAAAGAGTAGAGCACAATCAGCTTCCCCACCTTAGATTAAATTCCTTGTAAAATTGGGTGTGATTTGACCAGGAATGAGAAAGTTAATTCAACTTTCAGAGACAAAGCTAGGAAAAAAGAGGACTTTGGGGAACTCTGGATCTCTCCAAATCCATTAATAATAATTTTTCTTAGATTGCTTTGTTGAATTGCTTCCCCCACCAAAAACGAATACCATATAAGGGCAAATAGCAATAATTTTTTAATGGAATTTGTCACCTATCAATATTTTTTTTATATCTTACAGATCTTTTAACACTGAGCAAGCTTATGAAAAGACTGAGTCATTTACTTTTGCTCTAAATTAAAAACAATTTTATTTTGGCACTTACCTTAAATTTTCTAATTCTTGTTTTCTGAGAGGAGAAGACGGTGGAGCTGGAATGAATTTATCTCCATCATGACTTTTACTGCTGAAATAAAAACAGCCTATTACTTAAACAGATTAACCAATAAGCCCTTTAGCTTTTTTCTCCATACTACCCTTCATTATATACTTCCTATTAATAATACTTTATGGTGTGGAAAAAAAAGTGTGTGGGGGGTGTGAGGGCTAAATGATAAATGTTTAATAATTTGCTATTATTACCACTGACTTAGCTATTTCATACATCAATTCTTACTTAATAAGAAAATTGCCCAATGGATGCTCCTTATTTTAAAAATATAAGTAAATGAATATATTAAATGGTAGATACATTACATGGGAGAGAGGAGGAAGAAAAGGGGAGAGAAAGGAGAGAGAGAAGGAAGGCAGGAAGGGAAGGAGGAAGGAAGGTTTACATAGTACCATGTACCAGGTACTATGGTAAGCACTTTTACAAAATACTATCTCTTCAAGACCACTGATCTCTTAACCAAATACTGGAATTTAAACAATTCTTAAAATTTCTTAAGCACTCAATGGACATGATATCATCTAAGTCTCAGAACTCCCTGTGAGTGGTTATGTGACTTGCCCTTGGTCACAGCTTGTGTCAGATGTAGAATTCAAACCCAGGTCTCTCCAGACTCTTCCCACTTAGGATCAGTGGCCCCCCAAACCAGTGAAATGAAGCTTCAAAAATGCCCTCCTTCTAGTCTAGAAAAACAGAGTAGAGAGCAAGAGAGTTCACAATTGCTTTCCTGTTACAAGCAAACCTCATTCCTAGGTAACAGTTAACTCCTGCAGGATCAACACATTTTCTCCCAATTTGTCCAGAAAGCTTCCACCCTCTGAAACAGCTCTTTAGAAAATGTGGACCTGAGGTCTCTGGGCCAGAGTTTCCCATTTTATAGGTGAGAGAAAATAAAACCAGTGGTACTTAACTCTCAGATTGTTTGGGAGTTCAAACAAGATATCAAAGGGGCAGTTAGGTGGTGCAGTGCATAGAGTGCCAAGCCTGGAGTCAGGAAGACTCATCTCCCTGAGTTCAAATCCAGCCTCAGATACTTATTAGCTATGTGACCCTGAGCAAGTCACTTCACCCTGTTTGCCTTAGTTTCTCACCTTTAAAATGAGCTGAAGAAGGAAATGACAAACCATTCTAGTATCTCTGTCAAGAAAACCCCAAATCAAATGAGGTCCTAAAGAGTCAGACACATGTAAAGATGGCTGAATGTGTATCAAGTACTTTGCAAGCCACAAAAAGTACCACCTCAGACATCAGGGAGTTTAAATTTGATGAGAGGCAAAGCAAAAAGCAGGGGCAAAATTAGAAAGATTTTCAGAGTTTAAATATTTTCTTGAATGAAACCCAGCAAAAATATGCCTCATCTTGATACCCCCAAATTCAATGCACCAACTCCCCAGCGTGCTTTCATTTCTGAAAACTGTGGCTCTCCTCTTCCTCTTTCCCCCAAAGCTGTAACTGTTCCTCCCAAGCTTGCTTTTCTCCTTCTCAAACATCTTAAAAATGTGAACATGAGCAGGGAGAGGGGACTGTGCATCTTCTCTCCCCGCACAGACAGGAGTGCCCATCTTTGTTCTTGTGTGTCTCCACACTGATGGGACGAGTTGTCTACTTCATCTCTGCACGCTCAGAGTGTGAGGTTTGAGGGAGTGTCCTAAAGAAGGTTCTAGCACTTTCCCCTCAATAATAGCCACTGCTGTCCAGTGCCTCCAAAGGTCTGGAAACCACAGAAGTTTACATCAGGGAAAACGTAGGCATAAAGAACTGTTAAAAAACCAGTGGCCCTGGACAGACATTCAAATAAAACTGCCCTCTGCAGCTGTCATTACCTAGTTGTGGGGCTTTAGACAAGGCACCTCATTTCTTTGGGCCCGAATTTCCTTATCTGTTAAAAGAAGAGGATTCTCTTCCAGTTCTCAAATTCTCAGACTCCTTGTTTCTACTTAGAATTAGTTAAATGATTATTTCTTTTTTTGCTGCAGTGGGGGTGGGGGAGGTATGCTCTGTCTGTACTCATTCTCAATGGTACAAAGTCCCATCATCTAAATCCTCCATTAACAGTGTCTAGGAATGACACTGGGTCTCCACCGGCTTCCTGAAATCTGCCTAGGCCGAGTCCGTCCTGTCTCTCAGCATCTGTTCTTCTGTGCTTCCTTCTCATCTCTTGGGCTGATGACTCTTTTCCTAACATAGAAGCATGTGACTACAGGGCGCTCAGGCTCTTCCCAAGGTTTTCTCAGGGTGAATGACTCCATAAGACTCAGCAGCCAGGAGATAGGCCTTTGTGGCTGCCCAGTAACAACTTCCGTCTAGATGTTGCTCTAACACAATGAACACATTTAAAACAACCACCACCACCTTCTTTACTCCAACATTTAAGTTATTAAAAAATTAATTAACTTACTTTTAGTTTGCAATATTCAGTTCCACAAGCTTATGAGCTCCCAATTTCCCCCCTTAAGGAGTCATGCAATCTGACATAGGTTCTACATATACCTTCACATTAAACATTAGTCAAGTTTGTAAAGAAGGATTATAACCAACAGAATGAACAATGAGAAAGAAGGAACAAAACATAAAAAAATGAGAGAGCAAATAGTCTGCTTCAATCTACACTCAGACTCTAGTTCTTTCTTTGGCCGTGGACAGACTTTTCCATCATGAGTCCTTTGGAGTGGTCTTATAACCTTGCACTGCTGAGATAGGTCCAGTCTATCAAAGTTAGTCATCACAGATACACTGTGCCTGTAACTGTGTACAAATTTCTCTTGGTTCTGTTCTCCTCACTCAGCATCAGTTTGTATAAGTCTCTCCAGGTTATTATTATGAAGTCTGTCTGCTTATCATTTCTTATAACACAATAGAATTCCATCAAAATCATATACCACAACTTGTTCAGCCATTCCCCAACTGATGGGCATACCTTGGTTTCCAATTCTTTGCCACCACAGAAAGAGCTGCTATAAATATTTTTGTACATATGGGTCCTTTTCTCACTTCCATGATCTCTTTGGGATACAGCCTTAGAAGTGGTATTGCTGGGTCAAAGGGTATGTACATCTTCATAATGCTTTGGGCATAGTTCCAAACTGCTCTCCAGAATGGCTGGATTAGTTCACCACTCCACCAACAATGCATTAGTGTTCCAATTTTCCCACATCTTCTCTAGCATTTATTATTTTCCTGTTTTGCACTGTAAGCCAATCTGACAGGTGAAATGGGGTACTTCAGAGCTGTTTTGATTTGCATTTCTCTAATCAGTAGTAATTTAGAGCATTTTTTCATATGATTATAGATATCTTTAATTTCTTCCTCTGAAAACTGCCTATTCATATCTTTTGACCATTTATCAATTGGGGAATGACTGGTATTCTCATACATTTGACTCGATTCTCTGTATATTTTAGAAATGAGGCCTTCATCACAGATAACTGGTTATAAAAATTCTTTCCCAATTTTCTGCTTCCCTCCTAATCTTGGTTACATTGGCTTTGTTTGTACAAAACCTTTTCAAATCAAAATTACCCGTTTTGCATTTCATAATGCTCTCTATCACTTGTTTGGTCATAAAGTCTTCCCTTCTCCACAAATCTGATAGGTAAACTATTCCTTGCTTTCCCAGATTGCTTACAGTATCAGCCTTTACATCTAGATCATGAACCCATTTAGACTTAATTTCGGTATATGGTGTAAGATGTTGGTCTATGCCCAGTTTCTATTTTCCAGTTTTCTTTTTTCTGGTTTTTAATCACTGTATTTCATCTAATAACCAAAAGCTGAAAGGTCATTTAGTAACTGACAGCACAGCCTTCTCTCCAGGTGTAAATGGGGCTGAGCTTTAAATCAGTCTCCTCCACTGAAACATTTCCTTCCCATTGAGGACTCACTCTTACTAGGGTGACAATGTGAAAACAAACTGAGAAACCAAATACACATTACGCTTGTCGAAACCACAAGATTAGCCAAAAACCAAGCTCCTCCTTCTGAATAACCAAAATCCATTCTTGTATTGCAATACTGTCTCCAGACATGGAGGTCCTCAATTTTCCTCACCACTGAGCGGTCCCTGCTCTTTCACCCCTGTGGTTAGTTACCAAGTGTTCTGGACTGCTCCTTCCCAATGTCTCTTGCACCTGTCCATTCATTCCTCGTCATCCCCCAATTTCTCACCTGACTCATTCTTGGCTTTAAATTGGTTACCCTGTTACCACCTCAAACCTGAAATTGCTAGCCACCAATCAATGTTGAAATCAGCCTCTCCACTTCACTTACCTTCCTTCCGCCTGTCAACAGAAATATACCATCCTCCCAGTCACCCAGGCTCAAAACACCAGAGGCTCTTCTGATTTTTCCTTTTCCTTTGAATTCTACCATGAAGATCTCTCTTCCCCCCCACATTATCTGCTCCCCACTAACACTGCCACCACTCCAGCCCAGTCATTCACTTTACTTCTAACTGCCAGGGCAGCCCCATAACCAGTCTACCAACCTCCATCTCTCCCCAAACCAATCCAGTCTGAAACTACCATCTTTTGCCTGAAACATGACTTCTCACATGAATGACTCTCTTGTACTGTGCAGAGCAAACACTTGACTCCATGCCTGGCATCCAGAGCCCTCTGTGATCTGTCTCGTCAACCCTCCCTCCCACTCTTCCCCTATACAAACCATCTCTCACTCATTCCCATTCCCAGACCTTTACTTATGCTGTTCTCCTCAGCTCCAACATCCTCCCTGCTCCTCTGTCTTTTTGAACACTAATCATCCTTCACATACACCTTCTGCAATTCCTTCCCCAAACACTATGATCAATCATTCCCCTCCTTGGAACTCTGAACACTGTTCTGAGTCAGTCATTGTACTGTTGAGATTGTAAAATAATTTGCAAACCTTATAGAGCTATATAAATACTAGCGATTATTATATTTATTAAGAGTAAGATCTAAAAGAGACCTGGAACCTAGGCCCCTCATTCTAACCCCCTCATTTTACAGATTCAACTATTTACTTTATGCATGTCTTGCCTCTTTCACCTGGAGTATATGTTCCCTGAGGGCAAGCACCATGTAGTTATTTATACTAATCACTGTTCCTAGCACAATACTAAGCAAATAGAAGATACCCAATTTTTTAAATGAAAAGTTTTGTTTTTAATATTCTAAATTTTTAAAGAATGTATTTACATTAAATTACCAAACTTTATAACACAAATATCAGGAAAGATTCAGTAATTTATAAAATAGTGGCTCAATGAAGAAATCTGATAGAACAACCCTGAGTTAATCTCATCATAAATATATTCTGCTCTTTTGGTTTACAACACAATCTTATGAAAGTTTAATTTTGCTAAATGCTTGTTATATCTTGACAGAGAGAGCCAGAGTGCAGTGCATAAAGAACTGGCCTTGGAGACCTGGGTTTGATTTCTGATACAAACCAACTCTGGACAAATAACCTAGCTTCTCAGTGATCTAGGCAGCTAAGAAGGCAAATTACAAAGATGGCACCAACGTTCTGCATTGGTAGAGGGAATCTCCTTGTTTAGGAGTTCCCTTTATCAATAAAATTATAGGTCTGGGGACAGGGCTGGCTTACCTGCAAGTCTCCTGACTTTCGGCATTTTCTGCACTCCCACCCAGCTGGTGGCTGGTCTTAGACCCATTCTCCTGCTTTGGGTCCTGCTGGTCTTCCGGTAACAGCAGCAAGGCATTCCTGAGACAAATGGCTGCGAACTCCATGCTGGCTACAGGAATGGCAGAGGACTGTCCATCACTTAAAGGAACAGAATTAAATGGATCAAATGAAAAATAAACAAGCTGTGAAAGACTACTTGAAGGCGCTAGATGCTGGCTGTCACCAGAGAAACACGGGAAACTCTAGCGGTAACATCTATATAGAACATGGTCCTTGCCTTTCTGAAAGACCACACATAGACTGAGCAATCACCCTGGGAGCTGAGGACTTCCAAGCTATTTTGGACACCTGTATGTACCAGTGACCAGTTTTTTCTAAACAAAAGCCGAGAGCACATCACACATCCCTTGACACCCTCTCCTGGAGAGATGAGGTGAGGGTGCAGAAAGACGGGCCTGACAGAGCTGGACCAGGGATCCTCCAGAATCCCACTAACTAAGAAAGCCCAAGTTAGCTCAAAGCCAATTTGTACTATGGAAAGAAATAATAATGCTGCTTACAAAGTAATCCCAACTATGAACTAAGACATTAGTTTCAAAGACAACACAAGATCAAAATGCCCATGTGCAAAAATAAATAAATGGCCAAACAAGACGAGATGGCCTCCTTGCCAAGCACTTACTTATAAACAGCATTCTGTATGGACTGGGATGCCAGGACTATCTTTCGGTGATAGCCTTGACCCACAATGGACTGTACAATCCCCTTTTTGCTGGGAAGACCTTTAGTCTCCTGTTCTGAGGTCTATAAAACACAAAGGAAGTTTTCAAGAAGCATTGCAATCACAGTAAAAGGTTTAAGTATAAAGACAAACAGTTATTTCACACTCATTTTAATTTTTTGAAGGTCTTTGGGGAAAGGTAGGGAGAGATCAGGAGAGACAGCTGGGAAAAGAGCAGAGACACATCTGCAATGAAAGACATTGGGGGAGAGCCCAAATCTCTCATATTTGGTGGCAGCACTGAGGGCATGGGACAGGGAGGTAGAGACTGTTAATCCACAGTAAGAAGCATTTTACTTTACTAAAATATGTCATAGAACTGAAGAAAAAAGCAGTGACAAATGAGTGCCATGGAAGGGCACAGGCTTGAGCAAGTACAATCTAAAGCAAAGAGAAGGCCCATGGTCAGCAATTCTGTGGAGCCCTGTCCATTGAGAACTGCCTGGATGGATACTTGCTGTCTGTGCCCCACAGAGGGAGCCACCACATCGGAAGGCAACATGACCAGCATGAGACTCTGGCTCTGGTCTCCTTGGCGGGGTGTTTGCCCAAAGAAGGTTCCCGACTCTCTAGCTCGGTCTCTTAGGGCAGCAGGACCACTCACAGACCCAAGTCTCTGGTTGGGTACAGCTTGACTATACCTTGAAGCAAAGGTTCTCTGGAAAGAACAAGCCACTGCCCTCATTCATCTGTCTTAGAAGTTCCTATTTTCCACAATTAGAATTTTTAAAAGCATGACTTAATAAAAGGCAATTTAGTTATATGAACTAATCTAACCCCCTTATTTACACTGACAGCCAGAAAAGGCAAGTGACTTTCCCAGGGTCACACAGATTATATAAACAGCAGAATCTGAATGCAAATCCAGGGCCCTTTCCTCCATACCATGCTTCATTTTACTAAAAGAACACTGTTTGCTGGTTCCAATGAGAGGCATCGTAGTGAAAGGATTCTGACAAAGAGGATTCTTCTCAGCCGTCTGGGTGGTACTTTATCCTTGTGGGACCCTAAATGAGGCAGTAAATACCTGAGCCTTAGTTTTCACATCTGTATGAAGAGGGGGTTTAAGAGCAGTGTTCCAGCTTTAAATCCATAATCGTTTCCTCTTTGGGAGAACCTGCTGCTGTTCTGTTGGCACCAACTTGTATTTTTTTCCAGTGGAAATAAATTTAGCCTTATCATGTATCTAACCACACTTGTTCAGAAACACAGGGAAAACAACCCTGGGGCCTGAGGAAACTACCCATGCACCTATTTCTCCAAAACAGAGGCTCTCAACGTCACCTTTTGGGGCCCATGAGGCCAAAGTTGTTTTCATAATCACACCAAGACATGTTAAAATTTTTTTTTTTAAAGCAATCGGGGTTAAGTAACTTGCTCAAGGTTACACGGCCAGTTATTTCTGGGTGTGGTGCTGAGTATCTAAGCCCGGATTTGATCCAGGTCATCCCGACACTGGAGCCAGTACTCTTACTCACTGAGCCACCTGGCTGCCCATGAGCAACTGGGGTTAAGTAACTTGCTCAAGGTTACACGGCCAGGTGTTTCTGGGTGGGTGCTAAGTGTCTGAGCCCGGGATTCGATCTCCAGGTCTTCTCAACACTGGAGCCGGTGCTCTTATTCGCTGAGCCACCTGGCCGCCCGACATGTTAATTTTTAACATGGTAAAAAGCTATAGATAGAACCTACCCCAACAAAAGCTGCTGGGGGGGGGAGGGAGTGGGTCCCCACGATATTTAAAGAGTATAAAAAATTCCCTGTGTCCCACCAGTCTCCACAGTCACCTGCTGAGAGCCTTCCTCAGCCACGTACTAACCCCGCTATCTTTGTAGGGGCTTTGCTCACTCTTTTTAAACACACCTCATGTGTACTTTGACAATAAACAAGTTTTAACAAATGGGCATTAGGACAGCTACCTAATAGAAAGTGAGAACTGTCTTTTTGAATGTGAGTGAAATGAGAAAGACAACGTTGTCCCCGAGCAACTGGGCACTGGCCAAACCAGGACAAAGACCAGGCCATTACTCACCCCCTTGTTGGCAGCAATGCAGCACTCGGCCAGCCTCAGCCAAAGGCGGGCATTGGAATGATAAACCTGGACAGCTTCGATCAAGCACTCGAAGGCCGCCAACGGCCGGCCAATGTGCAGCAGCTGAATGCCACAATTGTACAGGAGCTCGTAGCGCTTATTCGTCAGCAGGGTACACATGGGCCTCCCAGAAAATTTCTTCCCTGGTAATAATAAGATCCTTGTGAAGTTTTTAGCTTGATCCTTATGTAGTGCTCACTCCACATACTAACAGAGAATAGTCAAATTAAGCCACCTGTCCACCCCAAGCAAGCCTGAATGGAAATCTCCACATCAAATGCCCACCTCACCACTCTCCAATGTGGCAAATCCCTTCCTCCTTTTCCTGGTGTGGCTGCCTGCACACATTGACCCCAATCACCTTTGCGGCTGCCTCTGTCAGGACATAACCCTGGTCTCCCTCTGTTCCTAAAACCACCCCCACCTAGATGCCAGGAGGTGTCAGCACAGGGGAGAGGCCACATAGCCCATGTAGTCCATCCCTCTCACTTCAGGCTGTCCTCAGGAAGCCTGACAGCCCAGACTCAAAGTAGCCTTAAGAGTCCCAAGAGGAATGACTGGGGCTTGATCCCACCTCACCCCCTCATGACAAAATGGAGGGGTTGGCTTGGATGCCTCTGTGCCTGCCTTCGAGCTCTACACCTGCTCCTGCAAACTAAGCACCCCCTCCCTCAGGGAAGCTGGGATCTGGAGTCCCAGGACCTAGGCTCAGGACTGTCTCTCTCTCTTCCTCACTTCAATGAAAGGGAGGACAATGGCTGATTTTTATCAACTTGTCAGTGAGGTGACTTCTAATTTTAAATGCCATTAATTTGTAAATGTTTATTGAATGAAATGGAAATAACCAGGGAAATATATTTTCACATTCATTATCTCATCTCTGGCAGCCAGGAGTTCCAGTGGATAGAGTATCAGTCCTGGAATTAGGAAGACCTGAGTTCAAATTTGTCCTCAGACACTTACTAGCTGTGTGACTCTGGGCAAAGCATTTAATCTGTCTGCCTCAGTTTCCTCATCTGTAAAATGGGAATAATAACAGCACGTGCCTCCCAGAGTTGTTGTGAGGATCAAAGGAGATAAAATTTGTAAAGCCTAGCACACAGTAGGCACTATAGGAATGCTTACACTCTTCTTCCCCATTTTTTTCATTAAAAAATAATGCTCTGAATCTACACCACCAAATAAAATGAGCACTTCCATATACAAAGTAGAACAGAGAAAGGGACAAATATGAACCAGCTATTATGTAGACCTGTTTTTTTTCCTTCGAAGAATATAATAAACTCAACATCTAACTTTCGAAGCTATCCTGATTGCCCACAAATTCTCATTAAAAAAGTACTTTAATTTTTTTCATTTACTGTTCTGAAATTAACCAAATTAAGCATTCCCACAGGTTAGTTGGGCAATGACTATTGATTCTCGGCCCTCGATGCTGACAAGATCCTTTTTGGCAAAAAACAAGACCCCAATTCCTTCATGCACATTTGATCCCTACACAGTCAGCTGAAAGAAGACTTACCCGGGTCTGTGCTGCCTGCTCCAAGCTGGGCACAGACACTGTCATTGTCCTGGAGAGCCTTCTTAAAATAGAAAATTCCCAAATTGTGTTTGCCCATGGCAAAATGAATGCAGCCCAGATTGTTCCAGAACATGCACCTTAAGCATTCACCTGAGAAAAACAAAAAGCACCAAAGTGCATGAGGCCAGAACATCTAACAGAGATGCCCCTGCCAGAATCCCAGGCTCCCGCCTCCCCTATGTGATAGAGCACTCACAGAGAGAACACGGACAAAACGCAACCGGATGCTGACAATGTTTTCTGGGGTGCAGCCAGACCACAGGCAAAGCTAGGCCACTTCAAGGATCTGTGTTCTGGGGTTGCAGGAGATGTTTCCCATGAAAAGACTGAGCCCCTGATGACAGGTGCTATGTATTTTACTGGGCTGGCTTCAGTTGACAGAGCCAGGGACCGTCCAGGCCCTTCCTCCAAGCCCCTGCACCTCTATGCTTAGCTGGCCCAGTCTTCCAGGACAAGGTCCTCTCCATGCCATGACAAGGCACTGCAGAGGGTAGTGGGGAGGGGAGTTAACCTGTTATTGAAGTAGCTGAAGGAAATACTCCAACACAGGCAAGATTCAGGGAAAGCCCTTCTATCCTCATCAACAGAGTCAGGTGGAACAGCCCTCTCAGGGATGGCAATCAGCCCCACAGACGGTCACATGGGTGCCTAGAACCATATCTCTGCAGGATTCAGGGTGTCATGGGAGGGCTTGGGGATTACAATGTTTAAGTTCCGCCACTGTGAACTCTGTATGCAAAGGCATGTTAGAGGAAGTCTGCCTGTAACATTCCGCTACACAAAACCTGAGGCTGCATGTAAAACCATTTGATGATGATTTGTGCTAAGTCAGTGGTCCAGGGGCACAGCCGATGACCTGACAAATGTACATGTGTGTGCATGCACACACACAATGTTTGGCTTTGAATCTATTTCCTGTTAGCACTCCAAAAATCAAGATCACGCCATAAAAACCCCACTCAAACCAGGAAGCTCCCCAAGAGCTGGTACTCCAGGGAGGACACAACACTCCTTTTCAGAATGAAGCTAAGGATAAGCCTGATGATGGAGGAGGAGGGGGAGGGATTTCTCGCTTCTCCCAAAGAGCTATTTTTATGCCCCACCCCCCTCTGGAGAGAGAGAACAGATTCCTTTCTCAATGGAAAGGCCTGTGAGAGTAAACAGGAATCATAATAATGTCGGCCAGTCTTGGCTGAGAAGTTGAAGGAGGTGGAGGCACGGGCCAGTGGCCTGGGATCTGTACGAAGCGGGCACCCCCAGAGCTGCCTCTCCCTGCAGCACGTTCCCTGCCTGGCTGGGTTTGGAGACAGCCAAGGGAAAAGCAGGTGTTGAAAAAAATCACACATCTGTCGATTTGGCAATTTATTTGTATTTATGCCCAAGTATGATGCTGATTGCATTCTAAAATGAATTTTTGGTTTTTATGTGGCTTTAAATTATTCACCTTATTTTTCTAATAGCACTGCAAAATCAAGAATAAACTCTTTTGAAAAATGGCTACTAGCTTACTAGAAGTGACATCTATGAAATTCAACCTTTTGGGAAGAAAATATAATTCATTTACTCAATACCATCAACCTGTTTTTTAAAACTCAAAATAACTTTTTAAAACCCTATTTCTAAGACAATAGTTTTGGAAGTTTATAAGCATAACTGTGTGTCAGTTAATTTACTCACTTGTACCAAAGCCTCATTACTTAAAAGGATTTAGGGAGTCATTTTTTTTAACCATTTCTTGAGATTACAATGTGCCAGATACATTTTATGTAGAATTAATACATACATTATTTTCAAAGGGGAAGAGCGTAAGAAATGAAAAGAAAGAAATCCTCACTAGATTTTCTCAGAAAGCTTTTTCCATGTGACCCTTCTCCTTCCCTCCCCTGCCCTTTGCCTCACATCAGTAGGCCAAGTTATTTGGGTTCACATCCCCAGAACAGAAATTCACAACTAGACTAATTTGAATATGAGAGATGACCTAGATTTCAGAACTTTCCTCTGACTTACTTCTGTCCTCACTCCTCAGTCATTAAGTTATTCACTATTTAAGATGACAAAATATTTTTAAAGTCTGGCTACCATCAGGAATCCACGAAGAAGCAGCCAAGTGGCTCAGTGGATAGAGCACTGGGCCTGGAGTCAGGAAGTCCTGAGTTCAAATCTGCCCTCAGACACTTATTAGCTGTGTGACCCCTGTTAGCCTTAAGGCACCAGAGGAAGAAAGGGCAAAACACTCCAGTATCTTTGCCAAGAAAACCCCATGGACAGTCTGGTCTACAGGGTCTTGAAGAGTTGAACACAGCTGAATGACTGACCAACAAGGAATCAGTAGGCAATAAACAGAAATCCCAAGAGTTTTGGAGAAGGCAAAGGAGAGGTTCCAAAAGTCATTCACCTCTATGAGGTACCTTTAGAATTATCCACTTAGAAACCATTCTCACCAGGCGTCTGTGAACAGAGAACACAGTAAGAGGAGGAAGAGACAGAGAAGATACACTATTCAAATTTCATGATTTTCTCTTACCTGTTTTCATGAATCCTGGATGTTCAGCAATGTTTGCACTATTTAACAATTTCACTGCTTTCCGATAATTACCCCTTAAATATTCAAAATTGCTTTTAAGAAACAAAGAAGGAGCAGACTGTAAAAAAACATAAGTTATAACTTAAAGAGATATAACACGAGTTCAGATTTGCATTACTATACTAACATGTTAGCGACGAGTTAATACATTGATGGCACAGTAAACAGAAGTGACTGGGGCTTGTTATTTTACTATCTGGTCTGTTTCTAAACCTCTTGTTCCTACGGGAATTAACAGGTGTCAAAAAACACAATGAACAAGAACAGAGCAAACTACCAAAAACATACTTTCAGAGTCTGTGCTTTACAATGTATTATTAAAGGAATCTTTTCATTTGTTATATCACTGATTTGAGAATAACAACCATTTCAATCACTACTACAGAGACTAATTATCTTTTATATATTTCTAAACATACATGCATTAAATACTTTTCCAAGACAGTGGAGACAAAGTTATTGTTGTTCATTTATTCAACATTTATTAAGCACCCACAGTGTGCAAAATTCTGGGAAGACACTCACAGCCAGACCCTGTACTCAAGGAGTGCATAGCTGAGCTGGATGGAGGGAGGGTGATAACACACACAAGTATGATCAAGTAGAACTCCAGATGATGGAAGACCTGAGGGGGAAAGATGACAGCCAGAGGCCTGACTATGGGCGGTTAGGTCACACCACTGAGAAGGTGTGAATGGGTCGCTATGTGCCATTAAAGGAAAGAGCCACATGGATGAGATCACAGATTCACACACGTATCATGTGTGTGAGTGTGTGTATGTGAATGTCTGGTGTGTGTGTGTGTGTGTGTGTGTGTGTGTGTGTGTGTGTGTGTGTG